>NC_136424.1:71815000-72157500 GCF_052625555.1 Lactuca saligna | reverse complement strand
AGGGTTGCTATGGAGCTTTAGTTGGTTACCTCATGTAAGTTTTCTCACTATACTCTGTACTATATTATAGATCCTTTGTGTGTTAATATGTTGGTATGTTGTAGTAATTTGTTAGACAGGTATATTTGTTAATAATTGCATATGATTGTTTGAAAATCAGAGTATCATTTTAAAGATATATGTTGCGGAATTTATTCCCCAAAATATGATCAGTGAATTATCAAAGCATTCCCAAAGGAATGGGTTTTCATTATATTAAAAACGTTGGGATGTCATTGTCAATACAGTACATAAGCATAAACAGAAATAGTACATGCCTTACAACACCTATTGTTCTAATGGCCTGTAATCCATAGATCTCTCATCAGATTAACACTCATGTGCTATTTTTCCACTACCTGTAATACAAGAAACTAAGTGGATCAAGCTTGGGAGCCTAGTGATCACATAGGGTTTTCAATCCATAATAATTAAATTCATTAATTTCATCAAATCATTCAACCCGATTACCCATTCCCGTTATCCTTACTTTCTGTTCCTAAATCATCTAATTCAAGGGACCTAGGCTAAGGATCATCATCGGGATAACAATACTGCTTAGGGGATTCCTCAACAATATATGTCATAGGAAATGACGTCCCAACCATGCAGGAGGTTAAGTCATGGCTTGGGAAGTGCTTCTTTATAAAGGACCTCGGAGAAGCTTCTTATATTCTTGGGATAAGGATATTGAGAAATAGGAGTAAGATACTAATGGGAATTAGTCAAAGTACTTACTTGGATAAAGTGTTAAAATGTTTTAGCATGGAAAATTCCAAGAAAGGGGAGTTACCAATCCAAAGCAATACCAAGTTGAGTAAGACTCAAAGCACGAGTACCGAAGCCGAGATAGCAGAGATGATCAAAGTACCTTATGCTTCCTCAGTTGACTCAATAATGTATGCTATGATGTGTACTCGCCCTGATGTGGCCTTCACTTTGAGCATGGTCAACAGATATCAAGGGAATCTTGGTAGAGCACATTGGACCGCAGTGAAGAATATTCTTAAGTACCTATGAAGGACTAAGGAATGGTTCCTTATCCTTGGTGGGAGTGATGATTTGAGAGTGCGAGGGTATAGTGATGCCAGTTTTTAGACCGACCGAGATAATTTCTGCTCTCAGTCGGGCTGGGTCTTTACCCTGAATGGAGAAGTAGTGACTTAGAAAAGTTCTAAGCGGGATATTGTAGATGATTCAACATGTGAATCAGAGTACATAGTAGCTAGCGAAACGTCAAAGGAGGCAATATGGCTAAAGAACTTCATTGGAGACCTTGGAGTTGTACCAGTCACAAAGGAGCCTATGGAGGTTTTTCGAGATAACGAAGGTGCGGTTGCCTTGACCAAGGAACTGAGGGATCATCGCAGATCCAAATATATCGACAAAAAATATCATTTCATTAGACATCGGGTAGAAGAGGGACTCCTTGTAGTAAAGAGGGTATCGTCAGAGGAGAATCCAACAGACCCCCTTACGAAGGGACTGAGTAGGGTTGAGGACTTGTAGTAAGCTAGGAGCATTGGGCTGAAGGACGATATTAGTTTTAGTGATTAGATAGCTTTTAGAAACTTGTAATAGATAAATTGTAATTAACATTTGATGATTAAATAAAGGAGTGTTATTTATAAGTAAAGCTATTTTCTTGTGTTAATTATTTACTATTGTTTCATTTTGCATATTTTGACTTCTGATGTGTGTAAAACCAACTAGTTTTAATCCTACTAACTTAAACACAAAGACAAACACACGAAAGGCAGTGTACCTATCGATTAGCAGTTTAGTTCAGGTAAGTAGGGTATCGAACACAGGGAACGGTAAACAATTAAAATAGATGTTAATATTATCTAAAGAAAACAAGTAATAGAAAGGGGGTTTTCTCTAGTTTTGCAAGACTAGAAACTTAAACAATTAACTAAAACTTAAACTAACAAACTAAGAGCTAAGCAAATAAAAATCAACTAAATTCAATAATAAAGAGGACTTCTGTTTAGGTTCGAATCATTTGTTCCCATGGATGATTTTATGGTAAATATATAGAATTAATTATTCATTGGTTACCGACTAAAGTGATTAGATTCACATTCACTATAGCTAATCCTTAGAAAACAGATTAATTCAAGCAATGGCCAGTTGTCTAAATTAATGAATTTCCTAGTTTGTTGATTCGGGTTTAGAAAGACTTGTAATTAGCTAATCAAATTGTTTATTCAATTAACCTCTTGTTGATGGTGTATCACACAAGCTCACACATTAACTTACCTATCTTCAAGTTAATTATAGTTTCACATTCGTTATTCCTAGACATACAACTATGTGGTCACGTAAATCATATGAAATTAGCAACTAAGAGATGTTCATACAACTTAATTACTGATTTATTAACAGAAGAATAGTTATTGTTAACACATAAGGTTCTTTAACAAGCTTAATAAAACATAATCACCAATTAAAGTTAATCCTAATCAAATAATCAATCCATGTTCACAAATTCATCTACCTAAACACAAGTTATGAGTTTTTAGCTCATGATTACAGCAGAAACAAGCACAAAAACGAAATCAATTGGTAAAAACATAGTTCAAACAAGAGATTAGGTAAGAATAAACTTGATTTTGACTTGATTCTCCTTAAAATTGAATGTAAGGTTGATTCCCTTGCTTCCCACGCTCCAACAGCACCTTAGTCGACAATTAGCCTCCAAGGATTTATCTATATGCTAGGGTATCGATCTGAAAGTCCCTTTATATAGATTTTCACAAAACAGGGGTTACTCGGCGAGTCCAGTGACCTACTCGGCGAGTCCATCACTTAAAACCCGTGTACGGCAAGTCAGCGCGTCCAGAATCGCGAAACTTCTGACCAACTCGGCGAGTAATCGACCCTACTCGCCGAGTACGTTTGGAATCAGCATTTTCTCAAAACACGAAAGTCATCCGAAATTGTGTCTACTTTTCAGAACATTTTGAATCTCGTCAATCGGAGTTACGGTTCATGAGATATGTCCAAAACACTGATGAGGGGTCAAGCTGTCCAGCAACGTCCTTCTTTCTTCAAAATCCAAGATCCAAGCTTCCAATAGCTAGTTCCGCTTCATTTTCCTTTCGAGCATGTCTTTGTTGCTGAAAATGAAATATTTAATCTAATTAAGCACCTTTTGTTCATTAAATGAGACAAAATCAACATAAAGTATTAAGATCATGCATGAATTTTATAACTAAATATGCCCATATCAACTTCCTAAATAATAAGATTATTTAAATTATCCACAGTCGATCATACATTGGAAGTAAGTATGAAAAAAAGACTGTCATGAATTGGCTTGGATTGTCTAAGTGTTTGCACATAGCAAAATTTTATTGCAACGTTCATGAGTGCTTATGAAATATGATTTAAGTATTGTATTAAACTCACGCTCAAATGAATCACTTCATGGAATTTAATCACGAGTGATTGTGAGATGATAATATCTTATAGTCTTTAAACCTAGATATATGAGTTGTTATTTACAAGTTGGTTATGCATTGATAATGCGTAAATGCATCAATAACTTAATGTTATAAAACGCATTGTTGTGTACGATTTGATGATTAAATGGTACAAGCATATAAGTCAAAGTTTGTCTGTTCCTTTTATCCTACGAGGGTAAAAGTGTTATCTTGGGCCCCTCGATGATTTTGTTTTGACTTATTTGTCGGGCCCAGTCAGGACTGAATTGATGTGTTTAATTAAGTTCTATGTTAGACAAATCAAAGATCGAGAAATAAACTGCTGGACAATAAGTATGACTGTGTTCCATGTGATTGTCCACACGGTATCTTGAGAACGGAGGACAATACGAGCCCTTATCTAAAGGATGTGTCAGATTTCGGAAACGACTTCTGAGAGTTACGATTGCTAATCAGATTTTGAAGATGTTCTTGCATTTATAGTTATTAGACTTATCCAAATGGGAGACTGTTAGATTATGTGTCTAAGCTCATAACTATATTTGGTATGTACTTGACCCGATCGTAGCATGGTCCTTTTGGGTTGCCTTCATAAAAGCAACTTGACTTGATGAATAATAGAGAAAGAGGATAATTATGATTTATTAATATATTATTTTAATAATATATTAAAAGAGAAATCATATTAATTAATTAACATTGGTCAAGAATTAATTTTTGGTCAAAAGAGGTTACTTGAATTAAGGGGACTGAATTTGTAATTATAAGACAATTGCATAACGGGCTGAGGAACCCTTTGGGAAGGATTGGACTAAATCTTATAGGAGCCCATAAGGATTTCGTCCGAGGGCTAGGTTTCTAGAAGATTCTTATGGGTTGCTTAGAGCCTAAGCAACCGGATTAGTTCTTTGACTCAAACCCTAATTCCTCACATATAAAAAGACCCCTTGGGCATCTAAATTTCAGCCACTTGAACCCTAAGGATCTTAGAGCCGATTTTAGTATCCCTCCTCCCCATTCTCCAATTGCTTTGGTGTTTGTGATTCATTAGAGGCATTGCATTTGAGGTGCTAGGTTATCAAAAGCTCAAAGATCATCAAGCTACAATCAAAGGTAACTTTCTAACTTGTTTATTAGATGTTAATTTTGATTTTTGGTATGCTAGTTTTAGGGTTTAAGAGCATTGGATGATTATTTCATGTATAATTAGAAAAACCTAGATCCAAAACTTTAGGGTTTACATGTACACCATAGGATTGATGTGTTGCTCATAACCCAACACACACACACACACACACACACACACACATATATATATATATATATATATATATGTTTTGGCGCACTTATTTTTATGATTTACGGACGATTTGACTAATGTTTCCTATTTTATTATATCATAATAATCTTAAAAGACATAATATTCACATAATTCTTCTTTATTATGTCAAACATGTTACAATTATCAACCCTAACTATTACATCATGATTTTAATACTTAGCCAGAAACGTGGGCGTTACACTTTAACAAGTGAGTGCATAGTCCTTTTCATGTACATGATTTTAATACAAGTATTAATAAAGGTAGTAAATATATGTTGAAACTTTATATGTGAGATATATATACATATTATCTTTAAATAGATGATATATGTATATTTGATGATATACGTCATGTGAACTAGATATGGTTCTATATGTGTTAAGATGTATTTGCATGACAATAATAATAGAAGTATTATAAATGAGAATATAAATGTATGTTGATACTTAATACTTTGTATAAAATATTACACCAAATTAGGATAGTGTTGCTGAAAAAGAGTTAACATTGAAAGTTGATTATAAGCATTATATGCTTGCTTAGTGATAAAATAAGACATAAAAGAGATGCTTAGTTCAATTAAGTTTGGATATTTTGTAGTATCTTATTAAGGGTATGTGTGTGACCGAAATAAAGAGTAGAAACTCTATTGGAGGAGATTGATGATCAATGGAGTATGTCCTACGTACAAAAGTACTTTCTATGTACCAAGTCTTTTTCAAAGTTATGTGTCTTAGGTGCTACTTGTGTCAGGTTATTATTTTGTTCTTGGGTATAAGTCTTACTCGTATCATGGTACTATAATGTGTCAGAAGTACTATCATGTACAAAGTCTTTTTTGACACTATTATGTGTTGGGGAACGGGAGCATACAAGAGTACTTTATTAGTATTTCCCCATACTTTTTCTTTTGATGGGCTTTGTGTGTCAGCGTTTCATTTCACAAAGTAATTTGTAACAACCCAAAAATCAGGAGTAAAATTTTCATTTTTCATTATATTCAAACACAAATGCTACTTCATCCAATCATTCAAAAACATTGTTTGATTAAAACATTTATCAAAGTTATGTCCCAAAATCACGTAATGCGGAAAACATAGGTGTGTGCGTTGCGATCAAGTTAGGCCCTTCCTTTTCAAACCAATGATACCTGAAACCATAAACAAAATTGTAAGCACAAAGCTTAGTGAGTTCCCTGGAGCATACCTCAGATAATCCACATAACCTCATAGACCATGTCAATCACATAAGCCATATCAATCACATAAGTCATGCATATAAACATATAAGGATTTCATGGAATCCTTCCAAGGTCTTACTCCAGGATGCCGTGAGCTCCCCCCCTAAGGGTCTTATACATGTGAGTCATGTGCTACCCCATGGTCTTTACCATTTTCCATGGGCTCCCCCATGGTCGTTACATGGAATGCCATGGGATCCCCCACATGGTCTGAGATCCAAGTGTCATGGGCTCCCCTCATGGTTTGATATCCAACTGTCACAGGCTCCCCCGGGGTCTTCCATGCAATTATCACAGAGACAAAAAACAAATCACATATCACATACACAACTAGTATACCACATACCACATAAACAACTTGTATACCGCATATCACATAAACAATGCATATAAACTTATAAGGATGTCGTGGACTGCCTCCAGGGTCTTACTCCAGGATGCCGTAGGCTCCCCCAAGGGTCTTACATCAATATGTCATGGGCTCTCTCCCCCCTATGGCCTTAACTATTTGTCATGGGCTCCCCCATGGTCATTACCTGGAATGCCATGGGCTCCCCCAGATGGTCTAATATCCAAGTGTCACGGGCTTCCCCTGGGGTCTTCCATGCAAGCAACACAGATTCAATTAGAATACCACGTATCATAAAAAGAACTAGCATACCACATAATACATAATGGGCCGCCCTTGGTGCCTTCGACCCATTCGTACGGTGAGGAGACTCACCTCGCACTGCCGAAGTCCCGTGGATAAAACCCTAGCTGCTGGATGGCAGACTCCCGAACTGTCCATATCAAAACAACACCCAATTAATAATTTGTAACGACACAAATTTTACAAATAAAATTTTCATTTTAGTTAATCAAACACATTTGCATAAATCACAAAATCCCAACATAATTGTTTTCAAATCCACATACATAAAATCTTATTTTTAAAACATCAGAGTGTTCCCAGACCATAACAGTGAAAGAGAGATAGAGTGCACACCGCACCATCACGCCTTGCCTTTGCCCTTAGGATCAGATGTACCCGAAACCAATCCACAAATGGTAAGCTGAAAGCTTAGTGAGTCCCCCAAAGCATACCCCAAACAAACCACATATCACATTAGCTATAAAAGCTATCTCTACCACATATCGCATGTCAATTAGCTATGAAGCTATCTATACTGTTAGCCACAAGGGCTATCTCTACCATTAGTCGCAAGGCTATCTCTACCATCGGCCATAAGGTTGTCTCTACCACTAGCCATAAGGCTATCTCTACCATTAGCCATAAAGCCACAAAGGCTATCTCTACCGCATATCATGCATACATACATATCACACCTCTACATAGCAAGTAAACTAACTAACGTAGAATGGGCCGGCCTTGGTTCCTTAGACCCATATGGTGAGAAGACTCATCTCACAAAGTTGAATAGGCAACTGAAAACTGGTATGTCCTACGCTAATCCTCCCAAAATGCTTATAGCCAACAAGTGGATAATCTTAACTCAACCCCTAATGCTCCTCTACGTCAAACTTGGTTAAATCTAGGTCTGTAGTCAAGGTCAACAGTCCATATTGACATTGACTCATCGAGTGAAAACAGCCGTAAACTTCCAACCAAACACCCCTTGACCGTGAACCCTTGGGCGTGAACGGGAAAACCCTCTTGACTCGCCAAGTCATTTGCATGACTCGTCGGGTCCCTTTAGTCCATTATCTTTACAACCCCTTTCCAGTGGGATTAAAGGTCCCAAACTTCAGATCTATCTTCTACTAATGTATATAACACATAAAGTTGCAAACTTTACGTGCATGCAAGGCCTCACAAGGCCATAACACCAAAACTAAACTTCAAACAAGGTCTTCATGCATGGGAATGGAATGAGCTTGATAAAAGGTGCAACTTTATGATATTTGGGACCTAATAGGTCCAGATCTGGAATCATATCCTTGTGATAGGTCCAGGTCTAAGGTTGCTGCCATCTCCTTAAGGTTGGCCATAACTTCCAAAAAGAAATCAAAGCTTAAGGTAGCAAATTAATACCTCAGACAGATTCCCAACACGAAATAGATGCTTGATCTGATACTTCTCCCTTGATACTTCCTCTTCAAACTAGGAATCCTCCCCAAAATCTCAAAGATAAGCTCCCAATTGATCTTACTTCACACACTAGAAGGTTTGCGGATCTGAATGTTCTTCTATGGTGTTAAGGGAGGCTACTAGGGCGGATTATGACATTTATATTGTTGGATTAATGTCTAAGTCCATAACTATAATTGGTAAGACTTGACCCGACCCGGCATGGTCCATTTGGGTTGCATACCATCATGCACTTGGATAGACTAAATGAGAGAAATAAGACACTTATGGTTATTAATATATTATAAGTTCTAGTATATTAATAATAAGAATAATGAGATTATTTAATTAGTATTGATCAAGAATTAATCTAGCATTAATTGAGTGATCAAAAGAAGACTAATTAAATATATGGGTTGATTGTGTAAATCATCCATACTTATATAGTGGGCTAATGCTCCATGGATTATCTAGTTGGGCCAGAACCCATATGATGCTCCATGGATGCTCCATGGATGCTCCATGGTGTATTTGAACCCATGGATCCAAGGAAATGGAAAGTCATGACAATTAGGGTTTACCCTAATTGTATAACTATATAAGCATCTTATTCTTGAGGAAAAATCGGCCACTAGTGAGACTAAGAAAGGGCTAGCCGATTTCATGAAGTGTAGAATTCTCTCTAAGATATTCTAAGTGTTTTGATGATTGTGAACCATTTGAGGTGTCACACTTGGGGCACTAGGCACTCAAGCTTCATGAAGACAAGCACCATCAAAGAGGTATGTATTCTATCTTGTTATATTGATAGTTTTGTATGCTAGTTTAGGATAATACCTTGGATATTCATATTTGCATGTATAATAGAGAAAACATAGATCCAAGGTATTTAGGGTTGCATGTACACTTAGGAGTGTTAGAATGCTCATAACCCAACAGTGGTATCAGAGCCTAGGCTTGTTTTCTTGTTATACTTGCAATAGAAGCTGAAAAATCGAAATTGATGCTGTCAGCCCAGCAGACTCGCCGAGTCCATGAAGGGACTCGACAAGTCCAAGGCAAAATGCATCCAACTCGCCGAGTTGTGTTCATGCACTCGATGAGTTGGACCCCAGACAGCATACTTTCGAGGTTTTTGGCTAGAAATGGACTAGGAACATTACCCTAAGTTGTTTTTGAACTTATAAACTTGTTTTTTGATGTGGTAATGTTCATGCTAATCCATTTTCAAAGATAATTGTCAATAGATTCATGTTTTGTATTAGTTTAAAGGTTAGACTAATTACATGAAAAAGTTTGATTTGAATTATCTTGTTCTTATGAGTTTCTTAGATTAATAGAAAAGTTGAATGAAATAGTTGTTTTCAATCCATTTTAATCTAAGAGTTGAGTATAAAATGTGTTTGTGTAACTTATCCTCAAGTTACATGAAGAGTCACATTAAAGACTCATAAAACTAATAAAGTTGGCAAAGGTTACAAAAATGAAGAGTCTAGTTTTAATTAATTGGAGTTGTGACTCCATAATTTGTCCTCAAGTTATGGAGGACCAAGAGTCTCTTCATTAAATAAATAAAAAAAATAAAAAAATGTAACCTTAATTAATTCCATAAGTTATAAAAATAAAGAAAAGTTAATTCTTTTATTAGTTTAAAGTCTTCCATAAGTTATGGAACTTGAAGAGTTTTTTGGATTAAAACTACTTTAAACACATAAGTTATGGAATTAATTAGTTTTGAATAGATTCAAAACTTGACCTCAAGTTTTGGAATTTGAAAAGTTTTCTCTTATGAATACTTTAATTCCAAGTTAGCCCTTAGAATTTTAAAAGTTAAAATTCAACCCTTATACTTTATAATATTAAAAGTTAATAATATATATATGTATAAGAGTAAAGTCAGTCTTACCGCTAGTACGCCTCATTCACGAAGCCGGTCTATAAGGTGGGTATAAGGTTGTTGCCTATAAAATGGCAACTTAATGGGTGTCCACTCTCACCCACCGCTTGCTTGACTGGTGGAGGGTCGTTAGCCGAACGGGTTTGACATGACTATAATTCTCCCTTCATTAAAAGTATTAATGATAAATACTAAGTAACTAAACTCTAAATAATACCCAATCTTAGTTACTTAGGAAAATGTGAATAAGGTGCTAATCCATGAAATTACACTTTGCACTTTGTTTAAGTCAGTTAGTGGAGCGTGTGTGGTTAACCGGCACACTAACTCGTATTTAACAAGGTAGGCAAAGGGTAACTTAATGTTTATCATAGTATCGATGGAGCGTGTGTGGTTAACCGGCACATCGATTGAGGGGTAAACACTTAAGGGTACCAAGTAATTTGCATGGTTACTTCACACCTTGTTTTGTGATCCTCGGCATCCCAGTCACAAAACCTGAAGGGCACACTTGAGATTGAAACATGCCATTAAACAGTTCAATGAATCTCAAAAGATCTAGGAGTTTCAAAAACCAATTAAAACCTAATAATACATTTCGTTTATCTTGGTGGAAATTGATGAATCGTCATTCACCTACCTTCAAATTGTTTTATAGCTTGGATTACGGCATACCTCTTCTAAGTTATAAAATAGTCTGTTGGGTCCTAGCCTTAATATTTCATATTGGGTGTCATATTAAGAACTTTAAAATCAACTATCTTGAATATCTCCCAAAAAGATGTCTGGTTTAGACATTTATGATCTTCCCAAATCTCTTGAAACAAGCTTTCCTAAATGAAGATGATGTCCCATGGAAATCATACTTCTGTCACCTCCTCCAAATTATTCTCCCTACCCCACAAGTTCTTTAAAAGTTTAAAGTCACTCGAGCCCTATTGGCAAGTAAAGGTCTTGGTGTGGTCACATCTTGGAGATGTAGTCACATATTGACAAGCCGGGAGAGTTGGGTGTCAAAGTCTTGAGAAAGTTGGTGGTTCAATCACTTTCTAAGTCACATAGTGAGTTCCTTTGGGACACCTATGAAATAGACTATGACAAGACCCTTAATGATCTTATCTATTGTTAAGATCAACTTCCTGAAACTTTATGGACATTGACAATGGTGACACTGGAAATACAGAAAAAAAAAACATTCTCTTCCCAAGGAAAGGGATTGACCATAGTCAACTAGGTTGACCAAATGGTAAAGAGAAAAAGGCTAAGTCTGTAATAGTCATGTGTACCATTATCAAAGGGTCCATATGTTTATATTGCCAAAGTAAGGGTCATTAGTTGCGAAGCTGCCTAATTTACCTAAGGATGTTAAAGTCAATAAGATTGACTCTACTTCAGGTAAAAGTCCACTAATCTAACTCTGTTAAGTTTCTATTTTGAGATTCCTGATACATGATGTGACTGGGTCACATGGTAATGTTTTAAGAATCAAAGAAAAGTAAAGGAACTTAAAGAAAGAATATGCTGAATCTGATCGCATAGATGGATTTCTATCGTGTAGTTTGAAAAATCGGATTCTTGAGCTAATTCTTAGGAGTTATGAGATATTGCTAAGGAATAGATAACAACAAGTTTTTCATATGGGTTGTAAGGATAAGTTTTTCCGCATAGTTTTAAAATAAAAGAAAATTTTTGATTTTATTTATTTTAAAATATCCTTACAATAGCATTTGAGGAAAAATTGTTGCTTATATGATTCCATTAATAGCAAGAGTGGAAATATGAAATTGATTCCTTCATTTGTGGTAATGTCTAAATTTACCAAATAAGGAAAGACTCTCATCATCCAAAGTCTCAATTGGACCAGGACTTGGAATCATGCAAGTTCTATAGCATGATGAATGAGAACTTTCAAGTATTGGAAAACTAAGACTGATTACTTGTTCACGTGAATGTGTGAGTCAAGTAATGGACTAAGGGATCGAGTACATAGTCTTGTGCACTGATTAAGTCCACCACAAAAGATATAAGGCTATTCGTCATAGTTTACTAAAGCTTAGTAAATATGATTATACTTACAAGCGTAAGTGTAACTCTAAGACATTGGAAAAGGTTCCAATGCATGGCAGAGCGAATAAGAAGAATCAAATTAGGCAGAAGGATAAAAGTTCCTCAAATCTGAAAAGATGGGAGAGTACTTTAGTATCAGCTTTGTGATCATCTTAATGATTAAGAATCCATATCAAAATTAGTTCTCTAAGGAAGTCTTAGTGCATTCTTATGACTAAGAAGAAGGGATATTGAATTGTTGAAATGGTTAAATCAAGAAGATGAGTCATACTTCGTTCCAATACAAGTCTTAGAGTCATACTCCAAGATTGTAATTTGAGTGACATGTCTTTAAGAAGGTTTAAAACACGTGTCAAATGTAAGAGTAAAAGTGTCCTACTCTTGTTCATTTTAAGTTGGTAAGTTGTGATGTTTTGGATAAAACAAAGACCAACTTAGGCCAATTGTGTGAAGTGTTTGTCTTGGTTAGAATCCACACTATCTCTTGGATGTTTGACAAGGGAGTCTTATAGGTCAAGAGGACAGTGGGAGTCTTAAAGGTCTTGAAAGTCTCAAGAACTAATCAAGAATAAAACCTGAAGTTCTTCACTAGCACACGACTTGAGGTTTATAACCTATCGTGTTGACATATTCTGTGCCCATTCCAATCAAAGTTGGCTTTGCATATGAGTTCTTAGAATTCTCAATTGGTTGCACAACAACTTGGAAGCAATGGCAGGCCCTTGAGCTGCCAGGTGGCAAGAAGTTAAGATTGAGTTCAATCCATATGAGTTTGGATTTGTCATAATTCTTGTCTTGTGACTATGGTTATGACAATTCTGTTGGATAAGGTGTCTAAGTCCATAACTATTTCTGGTATGTACTTGACCCGACCCGGCATGGTCCATTTGGGTTGCATGGCACCATGCAATTGGATAGACTAAATGAGAGGAATAACACTTGGAGATTATTAATATATTATAAGTTCTAATATATTAATAATATTATTTGATTAGTTTGATCAAGAATTAATTTAGAATTAATTAAGTGATCAAAAGATAACTAATTAAATATATGGGTTGATTAAGTAAATCATCCATATCTTGTATAGTGGGCTAAAAGGCTCCATGGACCATCAAGTTGGGTTCCACCCATAGGATGCTCCATGGATGCTCCATGGGAGTTACAAACCCATGGATCATGGAAATGAAGAGTCATGACACATTAGGGTTTAACCCTAGATGTGTCAGCACTATATAAGTAACATATCCGCCACCCAAAATCGGCTACACTAAGAAATAAGAGGGCTTGGCCGATTTTGAAGAAGTGTGTGTTCTCTCATAAGTTCTTCCAAGAGCATTTGGTGTTGTGTGAAGCATTTGAGGCATCACACTTGGGGTGCTAGGCTTACAAGGTTTCAAGGAACACAAACAACAACAAGGTAAGTTATTCTATCTATTCTTTATGTTAAAATTGTTCCCCATGTATGCTCGATAGGAATATAACCTTGGAATTCAACTTTGCATGACAAATTAGACAAACATAGATCCAAGGTTATTAGGGTTGCATGTACACTTAGGAAGTGTTAGAATGCTCAAAACCCATCAGTGGTATCAGAGCCTAGGCTTGTTTGTTCTTATTTGTGCTTAAAAGTTGAAAAGAGAATCGGAAATTTTGCTGTCTGTGAATGGACTCGTCGAGTCTATAGGGGGGACTCGTCGAGTCCATGAGTATCTTCAACCAACTCGGCGAGTCAGTTTATGCACTCGACGAGTAGGGTCGAATGAGTGCAGAATTTCGATTCAGTTGCTGGAAAATGAATTAGAAACATTACCCTAAATTGTTTTGGTAATTGAAAACTTGTTTTTTGGTGGTGTAATGTTCTTGCTAATTCATTTACAACAACTAGTTATCAAAATTACAAAGTTTTATGTAATTTTTGATTGTGTTCATATTCATGTTCTTGTTCTTATGATGTTTTAGATGATCATATGAATTATTTGTAACCTATTTGGTAGTTTAATTCTTGATCATAATGTGTTTTAATGGAGTCCATAACTTATCCTTAAGTTATGGAAAACCAAGAGTCACACTTGAGTTAAAACCATTAAGAAAACACAAGAGTTAGAAAAATGAAGAGTCTTCATTTTATTACTCTATTAAACTCATAAGTTACAAGAAATGAAAAGTTTTGAAAGTGACAAAACTTGCCCTCAAGTTTTGGAACAAGTAAAGTTAAGTTAAAACTTTAAGTTCCAACCCCTAGAATTTTAAAAGTTAAAATTCAACCCTTATACTTATGTTATGATGATTTAATAATTATATATATATGTATAAGAATAAAGCCATCTTACCGCTAGTACGCCTCATTCACGAAGCCGGTCTATAAGGTGGGTATATAAGTTTGTTGCCTATAAAATGGTGACTTAATGGGTGTATATTCTCACCCACCGCTTGCTTGACTGGTGGAGGGTCGTTAGCCGAACGGGTAAGACAAGGACTTATAAATTCTCATTCAAAGTATGATGAATATAATAAAGTAACTAAATGTTTATTAAATTCCCAATCTTAGTTACTTTAGGAAAAATGTGAATAAGGTGCTAATCCATGAAATTACACTTTACACTTTGTCTGAGTCGTTGGTGGAGCGTGTTTGGTTAACCGGCACACTAACTTGGACTTAACAAGGTAGGTAAAGGGTGACTTAAGGTTTATTATAGTATCGGTGGAGCGTGTGTGGTTTACCGACACATCGATTGAGTGATAAACTTTAAGGGTACCAAGTGATTTGCATGGTTACTTCACACCTCGTTTTGTGATCCTCGGCATCCCAATCACAAAACCTGGAGGGCACTCTCGAGATTGAAACATGCCTTTGAAAAGTTCATTGGATCTCAAAGAATCTAGGAATTTCTAAAACCAATAAAAACTAAATATCTAATATTTCGGTTTTCGTGGTGGAAATTGGTGAATCGTCATTCACCTACCTTTCAAATATGGTATAGCTTAGATTACGGCATACCTCTTCTAAGTTATATTATATTGTGATTGGATCCTAGCCTTAATATTACATTTGGGTGTTTTATTAAGGACTCTCTTAAATCTAAACTAAACTTGTTCTTCTCTTTCAGATGTCTTCAAACAATGCTTCTGGCTCGAATCCTAATGGCTCCTTTACTCTTATGAGTTTGTGCGGGAAAGTCACCTTTGATGGATCCAACTTCAATAAATGGATCAGAAACATCAGGATGATTACCCGCTACGAGGACAAAGAATATGTCCTTGACAAGGAGCTTAAGGAAATTGACGAGTCCACTGCAACTCCCCAGGAGATCGCTGACTTTCATACTCATGAAAGAGATGCAATCAAGGTGGCTTGCATCATGTTGGCCACCATGACAGCTGAACTCCAAAAGTCTTATGAAGAT
This sequence comes from Lactuca saligna, assembly GCF_052625555.1. Taxonomy (NCBI): domain Eukaryota; kingdom Viridiplantae; phylum Streptophyta; class Magnoliopsida; order Asterales; family Asteraceae; genus Lactuca; species Lactuca saligna. Next base: position 72,142,006 of record NC_136424.1, on the reverse strand, counting down.
TTCTACCCTTATGAAATGCACCAAGATTTGATGGAAAGATACCATCAAAGTGCACGACAAGAGAGGTACGAAGTCATCTGCTCCATGATAACAACCATGATGAAGGACGGAGAGTCCGTCACGAGCCACATGCAGAAAATGCAAAGGTATGTGGATCGTTTGCTGAAGCTCGATGTGAACTTCCCTGAGGAGCTTGCAATAGATATCATTTTTGCACTCCTTACCATCGTGTTATGATCAATTCCGCATGACATATCACATGAACAAGGAAGAGGTCACCCTCAGCAAACTTCAGGGACTCCTCAAGACCGCAGAAACAGGTTTTAAGGGGAAGTCGGTTGCTATCACTCCTACTCCAGACTCAACTCCGGTCTTGGCAATCGGGCAGAGTCGAGGGAGGAAGAGAAAGAGATCTTCAAAGGGTACCAAGGCTCGGACCCTTGATGGCTCTTCTTCAAGTGGAACCAAGAAAGGTTTCATTACTCCTTCTTCTGACCCAAAAGAGGCTGAATGCTTCTATTGTCATGAAAAAGCTCATTGGAAGCGAAACTGCCTAAAGTACCAGCAGGATGTAAAGGATGGGAAAGTCAAACCCAACCATGCAGGTATTTACACTATCGTTTCTAATAACTCACCCCATTCGAAATCTTGGGTCCTTGATATCGGTTGTGGTATTCATATTTGTTGTGACTTGCAGGGACTAGGAAGAAGTGAGAATGTGGAGCAAGGAAGAATAAACTTAATCATGGGGAATAGGAAAGTTACACCTGTCACCAAGATTGGAGTTTATACTTTATCGATAAGTAGTGGGTTAAATTTAGATTTGAATAAATGTTGCTATTCGCCAGAAATGGCAAGAAATATTATTTCCTTTCATGCATTGTACAAACAAGGTTTCACCTTTTCGTTTGATAATGAAGTTGGTTCGATTAATGCTTTCTTTAATAATGTTCTTTATTTTAAAGCATTACCTTGTGATGGTGTGTATGAAGCTGTATCTATTGTAGATAACTTAGGAAATAATGTTTTGTGTATTGATTCTACTAATAATAATAACTTGGATAAAGCATCATTATGGCATTGTCGTCTTGGACATATAAGCAAGAAACGCATAGGCCAACTCCAAAAGGATGGAGTCTTGGAGTCGTTTGACCTAAAGTCAAATGATAGTTGCGAATCATGCTTACTTGGAAAAATGACAAAGTCACCCTTCACAGGCTCGTGTGAAAGGGGTGAAGGTTTGTTGGACCTTATACACACGGATGTGTGTGGACCATTCAAACATGCCACAAGGGATGCTAATCGTTATTATTTGACTTTTATTGATGATTACAGTAGATATGGATATGTCTACTTAATCAAGCATAAGTCAGAGACTTTCAAGAAGTTTAAGGAATTTAAACAGGAAGTCGAGAATCAATTTGGTAAGAAAGTCAATAAAGTATTGATTTCTAGAAGTCCAGCTATTTTTTGAGTACATGTCAAAGCTAGTGGGAGCATAAGTGTTATGCTAATAATCATCATGTTAGTGGGAGCATGATAATTATGATAAAGATTGCAAGTTAGCAATGTTAATTATAGAAAACAAAAGTTTCAACTGGGAAAGAGTTGTTTTGCTATAATTAAGGGAGAGGAAATTATACTTCATCTCAAATCTATAAGCTTAGATCGTGAGGTTTTAATCATTTAGTCAAGGATATATATGAATTTCATGTTGGAATGGCTCAACATAAGGAAATTCTGTATATGGGTCCATTATTTGCGTTCTAAAATTCGGTTATGATTACGGCATCCCTTTTCATAATCTGAATTATGAGAACTTGGCAAATAGAAATGGAAATGTTATAGCAAAAGACTGGTTTAGTCTTTATGTGAGACATCATGAATTGTGTCCCATATGCTTCGGATATAGGATCGATTACATGTGCTATAGTTATCCGTTCTAAAAGTTTCCAAATGTCTGGGGCATTAAGAAGGGAAAAGGTTTAGAACTGGATATGACTAAAAGGATTAAACAATTGTCGAGGACAATCTAAGGTTTACCAAAGATTGGTTGCTCAAGGACAGTTGGAAGTATAATGATAATTCTGGAAGGACCATATTGACATAATCTGTAAGTAGGCAACTCTTGTTCAGAAGTGATAGTCGAAATGGAATCTGGAAATGTTTCAAAGTTAGAATTTTCAATCTGTGTAAGATTAAGGAAACTTAATGCGAGAAGGATGGTTCCAAGGAGTTGATCTCCTTTGGAATGCTCTGTAATGATTGTTGCCAAGTCTTTTTGACTTTGTGCATAATCATTACAAGAGGATCAATGCATATAAGTTTAGAATCTAACAGATTTCAGTAAATGGCATGAATTTGGAATTCTTGCATTTGCAGTAAGGATTTGGGAGTGTGAAAAGAGAATCATTGAAGATTATGTTCAATTGATCTTGTTCACAAAGTAAAGATCATAGACAAACATAGTATGCATACTTGGTGTATGGCATGACTAGTGTTTAGAAAAAAAAACATAGTGTACATGCTTGGAGCATGGGACAACTATTGTTTTAAATTCAAGAATAATGTTGATAGCTGAAACAGTATACAATGAATAATGTGTACTCATATGGTGATAAATAAAAAGTGTTTTATTTATATTCATAAGTTCTGAGACCATATTGGATTCAATTATTATTGTGTTTCATTTTGCATGTTTTGACTTCCCGAATAAACTAGGTTATTCTTCCGGAATGACTAAGTTATTCAAACCATCCACAGTCGGTCATATGTTGGAAGTAGATATGAATTAAGACTGTCATGGGTTGGCTTGTAGAGGTCTAAGGTGTTGGACAAAGGGCTACAACACTCATGAGTGCTCATAAGTTCTGAGTATTGGATTCAACCCGCGCTCATTGGAATCACTTCATGGATTTTATCACGAGTGATCATGAGACGATAATATCTTATATTCTTCAAACCTAGAGATATGAGTTGTTACTATGAGTTGATAGTACATTGATTGCATGAAAATGCATTGGTAACTCGATGTTATTAAACGTGTCTTTGTGTATGATTCAACAAGTAGTAGAACAAGCCATATGAGTCGAAGTTTATCCATTCCTTTTACCTTCGGGATAAAAGCGATATTTGTGGGCCCCTCGATGATTTGATGATGACAAATGGAAGTGGTCGGCCGGGCCAGGACTGATTTGATTTGTTCAATTAGTCAGTCGTCATAAATTGGAAATCAGGAAACAACTAATGGACAGAGAGAATGAATATAATCCATGTCTTAGTCCATATGATATCTATAATGGAGGAATATATGATCCCTTATCTAATGGACAAGTCATTGACAAGATCAGAGTTCATCTACAAGGTCAGAGTTCGACAGAAGCTTTTGAGAGCTACGATTGCCAGTTGGTTCCTGAAGTCATACGCAATAATAGTTTTAGATTTATCCAAGTGGGAGACTGTTGGATTAATGTCTAAGTCCATAACTATAATTGGTAAGACTTGACCCGACCCGGCATGGTCCATTTGGGTTGGATGGTATCATGCACTTGGATAGACTAAATGAGAGAAATAAGACACTTATGGTTATTAATATATTATAAGTTCTAGTATATTAATAATAAGAATAATGAGATTATTTAATTAGTATTGATCAAGAATTAATCTAGCATTAATTGAGTGATCAAAAGAAGACTAATTAAATATATGGGTTGATTGTGTAAATCATCCATACTTGTATAGTGGGCTAATGCTCCATGGATTATCTAGTTGGGCCAGAACCCATATGATGCTCCATGGATGCTCCATGGATGCTCCATGGTGTATTTGAACCCATGGATCCAAGGAAATGGAAAGTCATGACAATTAGGGTTTACCCTAATTGTATAACTATATAAGCATCTTATTCTTGAGGAAAAATCGGCCACTAGTGAGACTAAGAAAGGGCTAGCCGATTTCATGAAGTGTAGAATTCTCTCTAAGATATTCTAAGTGTTTTGATGATTGTGAACCATTTGAGGTGTCACACTTGGGGCACTAGGCACTCAAGCTTCATGAAGACAAGCACCATCAAAGAGGTATGTATTCTATCTTGTTATATTGATAGTTTTGTATGCTAGTTTAGGATAATACCTTGGATATTCATATTTGCATGTATAATAGAGAAAACATAGATCCAAGGTATTTAGGGTTGCATGTACACTTAGGAGTGTTAGAATGCTCATAACCCAACATATATAGGGGCAAACCCCGAGTTAGTTCCGACCCGCGTTTAAGACGATACAACTCTACTCGACGAGTTGATCTCCCAACTTGTCGAGTCCATGCATAAAACATTCCCAAATTGGCAACTATCCAACCAATACCCAAACCAGGTGTTATAAGTCTCCCCCACTTTAACTAGACTTCGTCCTCGAATTCTTCTTACCCAAAAAAATCAGGGTAATGCTCTCGCAACTCCTATTCCGGTTCCCAAGTCCATTCGTAACCCTTTCGATGTTGTCATTGCACTTTCACCAGTCTTACTTCCTTATTCCGAATAACCTTCGTCTTCCTACCTAAAATGGCAATGAGCTTCTTAATGTAGTTCAAGCTATCATCCACATGGATATCACCAAACGAGACAACTGCAACCTTGTTTGTGACACACTTTCGAAGCTGTGACACATGGAATGTGTTGTGAATCTGGCTAAGCTCCTCTAGCATATCCAAGCGATATGCCACCTTGCTCACTCGGGCCATGATCCTGAACAGGCCTATATAACGAGGCCCCAGCTTGCCTGTAACGTCCGTAGATCCGGGCTAGTCAATTTAAAGGCAATAGGGGTCGAAAACAACTTTTCGACAAAAGATTATTAAGAATAATCAATCTCAACCAAGTTTAGTATATGTTACAAGGTTTCCGTACATATAAAGAGCGTCGAAATCCGAGTTATAACGAAAAAGTTATGACCCATCTAAGTTTTACGGCAAAACCGGCACGACACCGGGAGACGTAAATAGTGAATTTATGATAAAGCTTCTTTTAGCCTTAGTAATTTAAATGAAAGTCATAAAATATGTTAACCTCAGAGCGTCCATAAAAAGAACGCTCAAATCTGACTTCTTATGAGGAAGTTATGATTTTTCGAAGTTTCGGCTTAGCGGTGTACAACCCGAAATTCGAGTATTAGATCGAGTGGTTTTTAGCCGACACAACCGAGATGAGAATCGAAGATCTCATTATTAGTAGTGTAATGATAAAAAGACAGACGAAAATGGACATCGGATAAAGAAGTTATGAGATTTTAACGAACCAATCCTGTCCCGGCCTGTTAAAAATATAACTTTAAAAATAAAGTCAAAATTAGCCGACGGAGTCTAAACGAAAGTTGTAGAGTACGTCTCCACCTACGCGTGGATATAAACAACGTCAAAAATGGAGATCGTATGAATGAGTTACAAATTATAATAGCATATTTATGTATTAAAATAAAGTATAAAACATATATACGTACACACACACACACACACACACACATATATATATATATATATATACATATGTATATATCATTAGAAAGGCATCGACAATGCGGTCATTATAAGACTAATGTTGAGTTCTTTCGACATTACTTTAGTGCAAATATCGTTAAATCTATTTAAAATAGTATTATGAAGGGGTGTTTAGTTGTTTATATAACTATAAGGTCATTAAGTAATTATGGAGGGTAGTTTTTGTAAATTCAATTACTATAAATAAGAGGCTTGGGCTCTCATATTTCTTGCACCATTCTCTTGATTCAAAAGTCTTTCTCTCCTTATCCCCCGAGCATTTCGGTCCCTCGTGATTCGACTTCTCTTTCTGTAGTTTTAGTATAGTAAGGTGAGCGCTGAAGCGTTGCACGAATCTTTCTTAGAAAGATTCAGCGACGAAGTTCTGCCCCTGCAGAGCCCGACTCCTAGCTAAAATCCCCTTGTAAGTAAGTTATGCTTACCCTATTTTAAATATAGTTTATATTTAAAATTAGTATTGTTATTATAAATTTATAATAAATATTTAAGCTATTATTATGACTTATATAAGTGTCGTTATAATATCTTTTTAACTACTCGCGTTACGGGGAATCTGGTTTAAAGGGCCGCATAGGGTTGTTGGATTTAAGAAGTGCTATACGCCAAAATGGTCCTGCCCTCCGGTGTTTTATGTCTAGCCCCTGTCTGTACATAGTGGTTGGAAAGTATTGTTTAAACGCTTATATAATAATAATAATAATAATAATAATAATAATAATAATAATAATAATAATAAGACTAATAATTAGTCACAGTAATATTAGACTAAAATCTAGTGGTGATAATACTAGATTTCGCCGAAGGAAATTATTTTAAAGTAAACGAAGCGTTGTCCGAGTACCGAATCACCACCTTCTCAGGTGAGTGCATAGTTACTTTCAGCTTACACATAGATATGAAGTATTTTATATAAATTACCTGCTATGTGTGCATATTATCTGAATACTTGCTATCTATGTTGGATGAACGTTTTATACATGTTTTCAATGATTTAAACTGTATATGTATTTTATATCTACAAAATCTGTTGGGTAAAACATGGGTAGATGTAATAGTTGTTGTGTGACAAAATAAAATAATGAGAGGCCTCGTTATAGATGTTAATGATGATCCAGTCATCTAGCGGAGTATAGATGACGACCATGGACTATTCTAGACAATCCAGTGGAACACTAGCAGGCTCGCAACCTGTAGGTGTTTATTCAAACTGTGTGTTTATTTGAACTGTGTGCTCACCAGATGTACTCCATCCCCCATATGGTTGCCTTAAGGACATTTACGACTGAGGAATCCCCTTAGCAGTAGTGTCCATCCCGATGATAGTCCTTAGACTGGCTCCCTTGTGTTAGATGTCTTAGGGACGTAAAGTGAGGATAACGGGAATGGGTAATCGGGTTTATTTGGTTTGATAAAGTTAATAAACTTATTTATTGTGGGTTGAAAACCCTATGTGCTCACCAGGCTCCCAAGCCTGACCCACTCAGTTTCTTGTATTACCAGTAGTGGCGCATGAGCATAGATGTGATGTTTTGGACGAGGGATTACGGATATAGGTCTGTAGATATGAAATAATGTAGTAAGGCCTATGTTGTATTGTTTATACTTATGTACTGTATCGAACATGACATCCCGAGTCTTTTTAATGAAATACATTTCTAAAGAAATGCTTTTGATAAATCTTTATCGTAATATTGTTTTGGAACAAATTCTGCAGCTCTTTTATTAAAAGATTACTCTGATTTTGAAATAAAGTATAAAAAAAACCGGTCATTTCTGACCTTGATTTTGGGGATATCACATTGCCCCTCTTACGAAACCTGATGATCCCTTTCCAGGGAGACACCTTCAGCAACACGAAATCCCCCACTTGAAACTCAAGATCTGGTCGCCGACGGTCAGCATAGCTTTTCTGACAGCTCTGCGCGACTCGCACTCGGTTGCGTACCTGTTGAATTAGTCTGGTAGTCTTAAGTACTACCTCAGTGCTTCCCATGACATGATGTCCAACCTCATCCCAACAAACCGGGGCCCTACACCTCCGACAATATAACATCTCGAACGGATCTCGATCGATACTGGCATGATAAATGTTATTGTATGGAAACTCTACCAATGAAAGATATGTATCCCAAATCCCTCCAAAATCCAGCACGCATGCCCGTAGCATATCCTCCAATGTATGAATCGTTCTTTCACTCTGACCGTCGGTCTGGGGGTGATACGTCGTGCTAAAATGTAGCTGAGTGCCCACCTCCTCGTGGAATTTCTTCCATAACTGAGATATAAACCGAACATTACGTTTAGAGACTATCGACACATGCACCTCGTGTCTAGCCGCTACCTCACGCACATAAATATCCTCCAACCTCTCCGTGGATATACTTTTGGAAATCAGAATAAAATGGGTACTCTTCGTCAGTCTATCCATAATCACCCATATGGCATCCATGCCCCTTGCCGTCCTTGGCAACTTCGTAATAAAGTCCATCGTGATGCCCTCCCACTTACATACGGGCACAGGTAGCGGCTGTACCTTACCATGAGGCCGTTGATGCTTGGCCTTGACCTTCTTGCAGGTCAAGCACCGTTCTACAAACCAAGCGATTTCCCGTTTCATGCGGGGCCACCAATAATTCAACATCAAGTCCCTATACATTTTTGTAGCTCCAGGATGTACAGAGAACTTGGACTTATGTGCTTCCTCCAACATCTTCCGTCTCACTCCCCCAGTCATCGGTACCCATACTTGGCCACACTGCTTCAAGAGGCAACGACCATCTTTGACAAACAAAGGATACTATACCCAGATTCTCTCTATTTTCCAATTCTCTTTCTTCACACCTTCGACCTAGGCCTCCTTGATCATCTCCAACAATCGAGAGATCACCGTCATTCTCGAACACATGTTCCCAATCGTGGAATCCACCGTCTTACGGCTCAAAGCGTCGGCCACTATGCTGGCATTCCCTAAATGATATAGAATCTCATAATCATAGTCCTTTAGCGTGTCCAACTACCTCCTCTATCACATGTTGAGGTTCTACTGATCCATCAAATACTTTAGACTCGTGTGGTCAGTGTAAATGGTACACTGCACTCCATACAATTAATGCCTCCACATCTTGAGGGCAAACACTACTGCCCTCGATTCTAGATTGTGAGTGGGGTAATTTGCCTCATGCGGCTTTAACTGTCACGAGGTGTACACTATCATGTACCCCCTCTACATCAGTACCGCACCCAACCTTAAAGTCGAAGCATCGCAATATACTACCAAATTATCTAACCCCTCAAGTAGTACAAAGATTGGGATCTCGCACAACCTCTGCATCAAGGTCTCAAAGGCCAACTATTGATCCGAGCCCCACTGAAATGCCACATTCTTCTTGGTTAACCGGGTCAATGGTACAACAATCTTGTAGAAGTCTTGAATAAATCTTTGGTAGTACCCCGCTAAGCCTAAGAAGCTACGAATCTCTGATGCATTCTTCGGTACTTCCCATTGCGTCACAGCCTCAACCTTGGTTGGATCAACCGAAATACCCTCCTAATTGATGATATGCCCCAAAAATTGTACCTCGTATAGCCAAAAATCACACTTTGATAACTTGGCATATAATTTTTCTGCCCTTAGAGTCTCCAGCACCTCCCTCAAATGTTGCTCCCTGGTCTTAGAATGGACTAAAATGTCATCAATAAAAATGATCACCGACCGAGCTAGCATCGGTCCGCACACCCTATTCATGAGATCCATGAACGCTTCTAGGGCATTGATGAGCCCAAACGGCATCACCCCGAATTCATAGTGCCCATACCGAGTCCTAAAATCCGTCTTTGATATGTCCTCATCCCTAAGCCTCATCTGATGATACCCCGACCGAAGATCAATCTTGGAAAACCAAGACACACCCTGCAGTTGATCGAACAAATCATCAATCCTCGGCAACGGATAACGGTTCTTTACTGTTAACTTGTTTAGTTCCCTATAATCAATTCACATCTTGTGGGATCCATCCTTCTTTTTCACGAAAGGATCGGTGTTCCCCACGGGGAACTGCTTGCACGAATGCACCCTCGATCTAACAGGTCCTGAAGATGTGTAGATTACTCCTGAATCTCCGGTGTTGCCAATCGGTACAGTGCCTTCGTAATCGGTGCGACAACCGACACCAAGTCGATGTAAAACTCCACCCGCCTCTCTGGAGGCACTCCCGGTAACTCCTCGGGAAAAACATCCCGAAAATCATGTACAACCGGCACACTGCCCACTTTCTTCGTGGCCTCTACCCTCATATCTGAGATATAATCCAGAAATCCTGAACAACCCTGCTGCAGGAACCTCCTAACTCTCGCAGCCGAACAGAGGGTTGGCCCTTACGATGCTCTATCACCATGTATCACCAGTTCTCCCCCACTTGGGGTTTTAACCCTTACCAACTGATGCTCACAGTCAATCATGGACCCATTGGCCCCCAACCAATCCATTCCAATAATCACTTACATCCCTCGCAAAGGTATCGGGATTAGGTCGACTCGAAATCTCTCGCCAAGCACATTCATGACACAATCCTGATACAACCTTGCAGCACTAACAGTGCGGTCATCTGCAATCTCTACCTCGAGCGGGGAATTTAAAGTTCCAGGCGCGTCCCGGAACTTTTTGCTAGGAACAAGAGATACGAACGATCGGGTAGCATCCGAATCAAACAAAACATGAGCAGACATACCATTGACTAAAAAGTCCCCAACTACAACATCTGGCGCTGCTCGAACCTCTTCGGTGGTCAGCTGAAACGCGCGACTCTTAACTACCGGAGCTTCCACCTTAGCAGGGCGGCCGTTGATAATCCTTATTGTGGTAAGCGCAGGCGCCGCCACCGCTCCTACTCCTCCCTGCACCTTCGGACAGTTGACCCGCTTATGGCCGGTCTGGTTGCAGTGAATACAGATTAAGCCCTTCGCAGGGCAGTCCCTGCTCATATGGCCCTACTGACCACATGCATAACATCCCAAGCATGCGATACGATAAGATCCACTTTGTACCCAGCTACACTTTGCACATCAGCCCTGACCCTACTGACCCCTGCTGGGGGTGTCTGAAGTATTTAGCTTCTTAGCCTGTCCTACTACTGCCTAAGCCTACTCAGGCTTCCGCTTTGTGCGAGATTCCAACTCCATTTCCCGCTTCCAGGCCTTCTCCACCATTTCCTTCAGGGCCTTACACTCCATAAAGCTTACAAACTCCCGGATATCGTCCCTCAGCATGGAATGATATCGGGCCCGCCTCATCTCCTCATCGGTAGCGTATTGCAAAATCAACAAAGCTCGCTCCCGAAACTTGGCGGTGATCTCCTCCACAGTCTCAGTAGTCTGCTTCAAATCAAGAAAATATCTTACTAGCCATTACACCTTAATAGGTGGTGCAAACTCTTAATCAAATCGCCGAACAAACTTCACCCACAAAATCTCAGCCACTCCGGCTGGCCCCACCTGGCTAGTGACTTTGCCCCACCAATTCGGGACCCTGTCCCTCAACATACAAGAAGCAAACCCAATCTTTGCCACATCCGGTCAAGAACTCGTGCGCTGGGCATTCTCGATATCCGCCACCCAACGTCGGTTGACAATGGGGTCCCTTACCCTAAAAACTCTGGTGCTCCACACGCTTTGAACTCCCGGAATGAAGGAGTTCGGGCCGCCGACTGGTTCGCAGCAATATCAGACCTGAATGATCTGAGTCTCTCCTCCATGATCTCCATTATGCCCTCCTAGACCGTCCTAAATATGACTAGGGTAGCGTCAAGGATGCCCATGGTAACCTCGGTTGTAATAAGCACGCGCAGCTTCTCATCGATACCATCTGTAGTGTCACCCGATCCATTCCCAGATCCAGATCCTGATCCTCCCGCTCCGAAACGTGTCACCACCATGTTGAACTAAAATATCATAAATCATAATGATCAAGATTTCCATAAAAGGGATCTCCCCACACCGGTCCTCCTTGAAGTCGTAAGATCTAACATTGGTTTGGGTACATGTCCTGTGCTTTAAGTAGTACGGGCCTAATACTACATTCCACACCTATACCTTTCCCTAATGCTCTACATGATAATCCCTAATTCGTCCCAAAACGAAACCATATTCCACAGACTACCGCATACATCAATCTCAACCTTTCCTAAGATTTGCTCTACTCATATCGATCAGACCAATCATAACAAGTTTCCTTTATGCATGCAAATTATACATAGAAAAATATCAAATAGGCTTTCAAATAAAAGATTCTACCCTAGGACCACAACCAAACAAGGAGCAGGAAATAAATCCCAATCGATCATTCTAAGGCTATAAGCTCCTAACCGTAAATAATTTTAAAAGCATACACATAGAAAGTTTCATATGATCATCCAAGTTCAAATATTAGAATAACATGGTTAACATATTGGGGAACCACTTACTTGGCTCGACTGATCACGCGCATTGCACTCTCATCTTTTCATTTCCTTTTGTAGAAATTTTTGAAAACAATTTTACCGTTTCCTTAGTTTGAGTCTTGACACACCAAAGAGTGTGCCCAAATCCCTCAAACCAAGGTTCTAATACCAACTTGTAACGACCCAAATTTTACAAATAAAATTTTCATTTTAATTAATCAAACAGATTTGCATAAATCACGAAATCCCAACACAATTGAATTCAAATCCACATACATAAAATCTTATTTTTACAACATCAGAGTGTTCCCAGACCATAACAGTGAATGAGAGATAGAGTGCACGCCGCACCATCACGACTTGCCTTTGCCCTTTGGCTCAAATGTACCTGAAACAAATCCACAAACGGTAAGTTGAAAGCTTAGTGACTCCCCCAGAAATACCCCAAACAAACCACATATCACATTAGCTATAAAAGCTATCTCTACCACATATCACATGTCAATTAGCTATGAAGCTATTTCTACCGTTAGCCACAAGGGTTATCTCTACCATTAGCCGCAAGGCTATCTCTACCATCAGCTATAAGGATATCTCTACCATTAGCCATAGGACTATCTCTACCATTAGCCACAAAGGCTATCTCTACTGCATATCATGCATACATACATATCACACCTCCACATAGCAAGTAAACCAACTAACGTAGAATGGGTCGGCCTTGGTGCCTTAGACCCATTGGTATGGTGAGAAAACTCACCTCACAAAGTTGAATTGGCAACTGAAAACAGGTATGTCCTACGCTGTTCCTCCCAAACTACCTAGAAACAACAAGTGAATAATCTTAACTCAACCCCTAATGCTCCCCTGAGTGAAACCTCGTCAAAATCTAGGTTTTTCACATAAAATGACGATTAGGGTTATGTTCTTACTTAACCCATCAATGAATTAAACCATTAAGGACATAATCCATTGAGTCCATCACTCCACTAGACCAAACATATAATCTGGTCGGGTGTAATTCAAATTTCCAAATCCAACGGTCTAACGCGGGTCCCGACAAATCCAAAACTCACATTCCCAGAATTAGAGTTTTATAAACCCTAATTAGGGCGTCCCAACCAAATCACAAACTAATTAATCCAATAGTTAAGTTTTTAGGCCAAATTAGGGTTTCACTAAGCCAGGCACCACCCATTGCCACCTCGGGCGGTGGTGGTCGATGGCGGCTCACGGCAGCAGCCATCACCTCATGGTGGTGGTGGTGGTTATGATTCTAAATCAAAACACATCAAAACGTCCCAAAAAGCAATCCAATCACCCACAAGAGCACACGACCACCCAAGGTGGCGGAGTGAGGTGGCAGCCACCACCTCACGGTGGTGGTGACGAGTTTTTCCGGCCAAACGACATACATACAACATAATACCACAAACACACACCTAAATACATAGTAAAACATGCACACAACAATCTTCCACGGTGGCTGGTAGCGACGGGAGATGGCAACAGGGGGCAACCACCATGCCTGGCGTCCATGGTGGTTCTTTTCCTCGGTTTCCGGCCAGCAATACTCGCACAACACATCTCGGGTTCAACATCAACACATAACCATACCCGACACGAGAACACAACTCCCAACCACCAACTAGACGGCTGGTAACACTGGAACAATCTGAAATGGTGACCAAAAGCCATTATCGGCAACAACGATGGGCCTAACATCAAACTCATAGGGAGGAACGAAGGAATGAGGTGTTGTTGGCATATCGAGAGCCTTCTGATCGCTCACATCCCACGCGACAACGTCCCTAACTTTAATCATTAGCCTTCGGCGGCTCCTCCGGCTGCACACGACGTCACTGGAAGCAGGGGCTGTTGGGGTGGCGTCCGAGGGCGAGGTTACAGGTGGAGGAAAGGAATGGCGGTCGGACTCGACACTGCGGTGGCGGCTGGGATGGCTTCTCATGGTGGTGGTTGAAGAAGATATTATGTTTAGGGTTTGGGTGATGCCACGAGAAGGAAGGATGGCACCGGGTTTAATCATGTGTCCATTCAAACTTTTGAACGTTTTACAAGTCTGGTCCCTTTCCCCGCAGGATCTTTTTCAAATTAAGCCTACAATTTACAAAATAGTCCCCAACATCCAAGATTCATAACAATTCAAGTACCAGAAGTTACCATTTAACCCTCAACATTCCAAAATCCTTTAAATCTAAGTCCAGTAATTACCAAACACCCCTGCATTTTGAAAATATTTACAAAATAAATCCTAAAAATACACTTTAACTCCCGAAAATCCAAATTATATCATTTGGCTCCCCGAAACCAACACTCCGCTAACTATTATTGGTTTTGGCTACAATAATATAAAATAATAATTAAAATTACATCTCAGGGTTTTAGAGTTTATTATTTATTAAATTTCAAATGGAATGTTACCACTCTCCCCCACTTAAATTAGATTTCGTCCTCGAAATCATTCTTTACCAACCCCGACACGCCAAACAACCTAAGCAACATGGCCACAATCCCGAGCATACCATAGCCTTCCCAAGGTAACTAAAACCATCCCTCGCATGGTTCTAAAACCCGAAGATGAACAAATTCCTTGTAACATGATCACATCTACTCCATCTGAAATCTAAATCTCGAGATGGTCTGTCTCCCTGAAAGACTGCCCATACTAAATCTTTGCCAAATTCATTACACTTATCTCCCAACTGGTTTCTTAACTTTTGATAATTTTAGGTTCCCACTAGAAAACAGAGTCACAGACCACATTTCTCTGCATTACACTTATACTTGACCAAAAGCTCAGATAATCCTTCGAGTAGGATACTTATCCTTACAACGATTAAGACTCAGACAAGAGTTGCGCAACAGGGTCTAATCAACCACCCTGAGATTATTTAATCCAACTACAAACAACTTAGTGTATACCTTGAATACAAATAACTCCACACACGAATCTCGAGTTGTTGAACCCACTTCGACACTTCTTGCTACCACTTGAAACACCGAACACTTAACCGATTGCTAGGCCAAAAACACACGTACAACAGTCCCATACGACCTCTGAAGGATACCTCGCCTAACACTGATCACTTAACCGATTACTAGGCCTTTCTGATCTAATCTTATCTGTCAACCACTCGAAACACCGAACACTTAACCGATTGCTAGGCCAAAAACACACGTACAATAGTCCCGCACGACCTCTGAAGGATACCTCGCCTAACAATAATTGCCCTATCTATAACATCACTCATGGCTCCTTCAATCCTTTGATCCATCCGATCATGATAGACTGACAACCCATCGCCACTGAATCCGACTAAAAAATGTGATTAATATCAGAATAATTGTAGTCGTACCTCATGTTCGTTCCCCTTCGACCTACCGTTTCCCGATTATAATTATGTTGTGACCTGATCACAACCTTGCGATCTGGCCCACCTTGGCCTAAGTCATTTAAACGAATCCATAAATGTCACGACTACACTACAGTCTTTCTACACTTCCCACACTATCTGACCGCTTGTGAATGTTACGGCTCCCCCGCAGTCTTACAAAACTTTCCACACTATCAGACTACTAGTGAATGCTACAGCTCCGCCGTAGTCTTACAACACTTTCACCCCAATTTATTACGGCTCCCCTTAGTCTTACAACACTTTCACCCCAACTGACTACCAGTGAATGCTACGACTCCCACGTAGGCTTACAACACTTTCACCCCAACTGACTACTAGGGAATTCTACGGCTCCCCTGGAGTCTTACAAAACTTTCCACACTATCAGACTACTAGTGAATGCTACAGCTCCCCCGTAGTCTTACAACACTTTCACCCCAATTTATTACGACTCCCCCTTAGTCTTACAACACTTTCACCCCAACTGACTACCAGTGAATGCTACGACTCCCACGTAGGCTTACAACACTTTCACCCCAACTGACTACTAGTGAATTCTACGGCTCCCCTGTAGTCTTACAACACTTTAACCCCAACTGACCATTAGTGAATGCTACGGCTCCCCTGTAGTCTTTCAACACTTTTGCCATACCACAACCGCATTCCAATGCCTTACCCTTAATTTATCAATTTGAAACGCACATAGAGTCGAGAACACTCTCGACCGAACACCCATATTGAACTCAATTCATGATTGGAGCCCCAAGCCGATTCCCCAATTTTTGCTATCAAGCCCCAAGAAGACGTGATTCACATACTGGGGAGTTTTACCGAACTCCCAACTCACACAACCCTCAAACCAAACAACCACTTGGGCTGTCTTTTTTCCTGGCGAGGATGCGAAACTTATCCCAGTTTAAAAACCGCTACTGCTTCTGAATCTCAGGATGATTCTCCCCCACTTTGAATCGACTAAATTCTCAAGGCATAGGAGAATTTGAAGGATTCCCAATCCTTCTTACCTTACAACGATCGACATGATGACATCTAGTGCCTACCAACTAGTACTCCGTCACTAGCCAATACCCAAAGACCGCATAACTCCTAAAGACTAGATGGGCACCTCTTGAATCTCAGTGAAACCGAGAGTCTCTAGTGCCTAAAATGATACTACACTCAGTTCTTGAAGACCAAAATATAGATGCTACCACAAATACCTCAACAACGAGCCACTTCCCTTGGCGTTTTCATCCGCCAATCAATAATGGTTACTCAAACCACCGAATTCTGATAATGTTGAATATCCATTATACGGAACCATGTCCGCAGACCTCCCACATAATTCCCATGAACCGATCTTGACCATAAACCAAGTTAATAATGAACACTCCCAACCGGCAAATAGACAAATGACCTTTCGTTAACTGTTAATAATATGCGGCACGCAAATGGAATATGTCATCACTTGAAAACATAACCCAAACACAAGCAGGGAAAACATACCCAATGATACACTTACCCAAACCCTTGGAACGAAAAACTCCATCGTGCAGTTTCCCGCAAGTGTTACACTAAATCCGGCCTTACTGGCCTCTAAAATCTGATCCGAAATCTTGGGTCTCTTCCCGGGACCCTCCAATATATGCACCTGATCTGGTCCCCTCTTCCCAATGTGATTCAAATCAGTCTCCCGCTCTCGGGCTCTAGAAATCATATAATTCAAAGTCACGCACCCTGACACACACACACACACACCAGCTCAATCGTCCATGGCTGAATTGCAGTAGCCGAAGCATCTTCTGCCCTAAACAAAGCTACAAACTAATCCCAAGACATAGTATGCAATTCCGAAAGTGCGATAGATCACACAATCAATTTGTGCTGCCTGATATAATATATCAAAGGCGAACTAAAAATCCTTGGTAGTCCTTCCACTAACTGGCTCACCATCGGAGTCGGGACCAAACTTTGGTCCTTACCATGTGTGCTCATCCTCATTCTACACAACAACTATTCCCACAGTCCAAGCATAACCAAGAATTCTCCTTCCCTTAAGCTTCTTAGATTCTCCACGACTCTCAACAATTTGTGTATGGATCATGTGCTTTTAGTAGTACGGGCCCAATACTACATTCCACACCTATCCATACTTTCCTCATCAATCCTCCCGAATCCTCTAAGTTACCTAATCCACTGATGCACCAAATATCCGCTAAACAACAACATAATACCCACCAAAGCAACTCCTAGGCCCCCTAGGTTCCCAACCTCAACGAACCATCTTAGCAACTCACTGGAGCATATCCTAGGCTTTCTTAGGTTCCCACTGGAGCATATCCACCTTCTGAATATCGTCATATTCACTTAGTAGCTGACTTCCATCATTAAAGAGTTCCACAAAGCACAAAGCAAGCAACATTTCCGCAGCAGTACTCCGATCCAAAGAACTATCATAAAACATTTAGCCCACATACCACAACTCATGCTATCCGCATCCATCTATCCTCACTGTCGGCTGCCTTATGCATGCAAGTTATACACAAAACAGGATCTAATAGACTATCGAATAATAGACTCTACCCTAGGACCACAACCAGACAAGGAACATGAAATAAGGCTAAATAAGTTATTCTAAGGCTATAAGATCCTAATTGTATACAATTTTCAAAGCATACACTTGACAGTTACCAATATCAATAGCCACTCTAATTCCAACATAGCATCCGATATCTCCAAGGCTACATGCATCACATATCAGGACAATATATCGCTGACTAATCATCATTATCATGCAAGTTTACCAGCTCACACAACATACATACAAAGGTATCTCTCCTAGCCCTAACTAGCATGCGATTCACAAATTCATAAATCAAGTTATTACAGATAACATATATGGGTATTCTGGGGAAAACTTACTTGAGCTCGGTCGATTGGATGCACCACAACCTTTTTTGTCTCAACAAACTCTTTCCTTGAAAACATTTATCTTTTGAAAATTTTACAGATCCTCAGCTTGAGTTCAGACACACCCGAAAGTATGTCTGAATCCCTCAAACCAAGGCTCTGATACTAACTTGTAACGATCCAAAAATTAGGGGTAAAAATTCCATTTTTCATTATAGTCAAACACAAATGCTACTTCATCCAATCATTCAAAAACATTGCTTATCAGAGTTATGTCTCAAAATCACATAATGCAGAAAACACGGGTGTGTGCCCTGCAATCAAGTCAAACTCTTCCTTTCCAAACCAATGATTCATGAAACCATAAAAAAAACCGTAAGCACAAAGCTTAGTGAGTTCCCCAGAGCATACCCCACATAATCCACATAACCACATAGACCATATCAATCACATAAGCCACACATATAAACATATAAGGATGTCGTGGACTCCCTCCATGGTCTTACTCCAGGATGTCGTGGGCTCCCCCCAGGGTCTTATACATGTGTGCCATGGGCTCCCCCATGGTCTTTACCATTTGCCATGGGTTCCTCCATGGTCGTTACACAGAATGCCATAGGATTCCCCATATGGTATGATATCCAAGTGCCATGGGCTCCCCCATGGTCTGATATCCAACTTCCGCCCCCAGGGTATTCCATGCAAGTATCACGAAGACAACTAGCAAATCAAATATCACATAGATAACTAGTATACTACATACCACATAAACAACTTGTATACCACATATCACATAAACAATGCATATAAACTTATAAGGATGTCGTGGATTGCCTCCAGGGTCTTACTCCAGGATATCGTGGGCTCCCCCCAGGGTCTTATACATGTGTGCCATGGGATCCCCCATGGTCTTTACCATTTGCCATGGGTTCCTCCATGGTCGTTACACAGAATTCCATAGGATTCCCCATATGGTATGATATCCAAGTGCCATGGGCTCCCCCTTGGTCTGATATCCAACTTCCACCCCCCCCCCCCCAGGGTCTTCCATGCAAGTATCACGAAGACAACTAGCAAATCAAATATCACATAGATAACTAGTATACTACATACCACATAAACAACTTGTATACCACATATCACATAGACAATGCATATAAACTTATAAGGATGTCGTGGACTGCCTCCAGGGTCTTACTCCAGGATATCGTGGGCTCCCCCAAGGGTCTTACACCAATATGCCATGGGCTCTCCCATGGTTTTAACTATTTGTCATGGGATCCCCCATTGTCATTACCTGGAATGTTGTGACATCCCCAAAATCACGGCCAAAAAAGACCAATTTAATTTATGTTTTTAAAATATTTTGTGACATCCCCATTTTCACGGCCAGAAAAGACCGATTTGTTTATGCTTTGTTTTATAAAATCAGAGTGATCGTTTAAAGAAAACGGTTGCGGAATTTGTTCTCAAAAAAAATATGATAACCATTTATCAAAACATTTCTCGAAAAGAATGTATTTTCATTAAATAATAAAAACTCGGATTGTCATGTTCGTTACAGACCAAAAGCATAAACAATATAAAATAGACCTTACAATAGTCATTCAATTACTGATCTATAATCCAAAATCTCTCGTAAAGTCCACCAACTTATACCCTTGTGCCATTACCTGTAATGAAAAGAAAACTGAGTGGGTCAGGCTTGGGAGCCTGGTGAGCATATAGGGTTTTCAACCCACAATAATATAATTATTATATGTAATCAACAAACAATCAACCCAATTACCCATCCCCATTATCTTCTTAAGGTTTTACCCTAAGAACCAACTATCCTTCATTCATTTATTCGTAAGGAATTTGGCACGAATTCCATTGCTGCCAAAGCTTATTTATCAAGTACTAAATCCATAGTTATCTAGCGCTAACTCCATAGTCACCAAAGTTTACTTAACAAGCGCTAACTCCATAGTCGCCAAGGCTTACTCAACAAGCGCTAACTCCATAGTCGCCAAAGTTTACTCAACAAGCGCTAACTCCATAGTCGCCAAAGTTTACTTAACGTGCGCTAACTCCATAGTCGCCAAGGTTCATCAAATAGGCACGAAGTCACATTGTCGCCAAGGTTTATACAATAGGCGCTAACTCCATGGTCACCAACTATTCCATCTACCTATGTTCTACCCAACAATTTTGTAGATATAAATACTTACACAGTTTAAATCATTTAACACCTGTATAATACTCCAATTTCCATGCCCATCTCAAAGAGACAAATAACATATAAACACATAGCACGTATTTCATAGCAAATACGTCATATTTATGTATTAGAAGAAAGTAACTACACACTCACACATATAAACAACAATAAACTTAATACACTCAAACCATACTTGTATTATTATCGTGTTTATGAAAGGTAGTATACACTCACTTGATCAGAAGACGATCGGACAGCACTACGATTTGCAGAAGTAGTATTCTTCGGTAGATCTGGAAGATCTCCACAAAAATCGAACTTCTCGCGGGCAGAGCTTCGGCTCGGGAATCGCACTTCTCGGGATCTTCGGGATCTCGGGACTTGCTTCGGGGCTCGAGAATAATATCGGGGCTTCGGGGTATTTTTGGCACAAAAATCGATGAGAGAGAAGAGAGAAAATGAACAAAAGAACCGGTTGTCCTCGCATCCTATTTATAGGAGGCTGGAGCCTCGGAGTACGCGGGGCGTACGCGTCCGAATTCGTCACTGCATGCGTCATCCGAAGAACTCGAGTGCGAAGGTCATCATGCCTCGCTGTACGCGGGGCGTACACTCGTACGCGGGGCGTACTTCGGATGAGTCCGATGACTCGCCTTCGGATAATACCGGGATTTAATAATTAAATTTAATTATTAATTAATTAATAAACTTCGAAAATTCATATCTTCTTCATACGAACTCCGTTTTCGACGTTCTTTATATCCACGCGTAGGTGAGACTACGCTCTTCGATTTTCGTTTAGACTACGTCGGCTAACTTTGACTTTTATTTTTATTATTTATTTTTAATAGGTCGGGACAGAAAATTTCGTTATAAATTCATAACTTCTTCGTCCGACGTCCGTTCTTGCCTAACTTTTCGTCGTTTCGCTACTAACAACGAGATCTTCGATTCTCGTTTAGATCGCTAAGGCTAAATATCACTCTAACGTAAATTCACTTTTTACGTCATTCAGCGTTGTGCCGGTTCTGTCGCGAAACTTTAACAAGTCATAACTTCTTCGTTATAACCCGGATTTTGGCGTTCTTTATATGCACGGAAACTTTGTAACATATACTATAACTTAGTTAGGATTATTCATCCTAAATAATCTTCTATCAAAAAGTCATTTTTTATGCTTATTGTCTCTAAATTGACTAGCCCTGATCTACGGGCGTTACAATTATCTCCCCCTTAGGATGATTACATTCCGGAATCATCAACGAAATAGGATTTGTATACTGACTCCATAAGTTATCTCTCAATTCTAAGTAATAACCTTGATGCTCAACCCTGCATCTGCTCTTCGTACTACGTTGGACTTTAGATCGACATCTTTAAGTTACAAAATAAATCCTTATTGTGGACTCCTTCTTCTTCTAAGGATAAATACATTCATTTATCTATTGTAAGTAACCGATGGGTTGTGCCCCGATGACCTCTCATCGCGGTCGGACTCAATTAATATGACCACTAGGACCAGAATAACCATCATCCTACTAGTCATTACCGAAACAAGGGAAATGACAAACTTGAATAAAACGAAATCAATTACTAGCTTCTTGATAACCTTGTGACTTCCCCTGATCCAAGCGTGAGTCCTGTGCTTCCGGTAGTATAGATCTCTACTACCATTCACACCTACTCATACTCGTCCCAAGTATTGTCTCGCAGTTAACCAAGTCACCATACATAAATCATATAATCATTCAACACATCAGATAACAAAACCAGGGTTTATATTAAATCTTGAAACTATTACTCAAAAGTTCAAGTTCACCCTATACTATGCCTCTAACACGCTATGCTTCCTGATACAGACTTTATATATTAATATGAAGTCTTCATCATTTAATCCTCCCATCATTTTCTGCTTTGTTGAGGAATATGTTGAATGCCCTTGGCTGTGGAGGCGTGTTTTTCTGTGGGCAGTCTTTAGAAATATGACCTTCTTCGTTACACCTATATCACACCTTCTTGATAGGTGCGCACTTGTTGGCGTAGTGCCCTGTCTTCCCACATTTGTAGCAAGTCATCTCCTCGCTACATTTCCCGAAGTGTTTCTTCTTACACTTCTCACACCACTTAGCTTCATCTCTTCCCCCAGATTTCGAGAATTTACTTTCTTTGTCGATTATTGAAGATCCTTCACGCTTCCTTTTCTCTCCAACTTCAGCTCTTTCCAGACCCTTTTCTTTTATTTGGGTCTCAACATTCTTGGTTGCCCAGATGGCGGCTTTCAGAGTGGTTGCTTGTTTGACTATCGGACCAAAGTCCGCTGGTAATCCATTGGCAAACTTGTTGACCTTGGAAAGCTCAGTTGGAATTAGGTGTGGAATAAGCTTCATCTTCTCCGTAAAGCTCGTAGCGAATTCAGTAACGCTCAATTTTCCTTTCTTCAGATTCTGGAACTCATTGTTGATTTCCAGAAGATCTTGCTCAGAGCAGTATTGAAATTTCAGTTGCACCATGAATTCTTCCCAAGACATATTGCTAGCTTCCCCCTTGGGCATCGAACCAGCCAATAACTTCCACCAGCTCAATACTCCAGATTTTAACAGAGGGATTGCAAGAGCGGTCTTTTGTTTGTTGCTACACTCACAACTTTCAAACATTGTCTCCATTTCGGAGATCCAGTCCATGACTTGCACCGGTGTCGGGCTCCCAGAAAGACATGGTAGTTTGGATGCCATGAAATCCTTGTACTTGCATCCACGTCCATCATTTCCTCTATCCTGGTTGTTTTGGCGAACTATTGGTGGGTTGGCTTGACCAACGGTCCCACTGTAGTTTCCTCCTTCAGACTGCCCTCCATTTACTTCGGGCTCTTCAACTTGAATTGACAATTCCTCGCGATTCTGCCTGATCAGACGTCTGGTTTCTTCCATCTGATTATTCAACATTGCTTGGATCATCACTTGAAATCTGGCCACTGTCATTGGTTCAAGCACTGCTGCTACAACATGTATTTGTTCAATTACTGGTATTTGATTCCTGTTTTCATCAGCATTTCCAACTCCACTCCTCGTTCTCACCATTTTTGATCTATACACCGAATAAGGTGAAATTAGATCCTTAGTCACAATAGATATTCAAATCATCCTTATCACTCTGAAACATTTGTATGTTAGTTCGAATATCGTAGACGCACGCTTAGAATCCTAAACACATAAGGTTTCCAAATCCGGTCGGCAACAAACCATAGATCCGAACAATTAACATCATATATGGCAAACATATAACAATTAGCACATAATAGCTTTTTAGGCAATTTTCCTAAAATAAAATAGTGCCTGTATCAATTTAGGTGTACTACCTAAAATATAATGGACACACTCAACTCACAATCATTGCATAGCATTCTAAGTTTAAGTCTAGAAATAAATCCATATTCCTAGTTCGCTTAAACTAATGCTCTGATACCAACTGTGACATCCCCATTTTCACGGTCATAAAAGACCGATTTGTTTATGCTTTGTTTTATAAAATTAGAGTGATCGTTTAAAGAAAACGGTTGTGGAATTTGTTCCCAAAATAAAATATGATAACCATTTATCAAAACATTTCTCGAAAAGAATGTATTTTCATTAAATAATAAAAACTCGGGATGTCATGTTCGTTACAGACCAAAAGCATAAACAATATAAAATAGACCTTACAATAGTCATTCAATTACTGATCTATAATCCAAAATCTCTCGTCAAGTCCACCAACTTATACCCTTGTGCCATTACCTGTAATGAAAAGAAAACTGAGTGGGTCAGGCTTGGGAGCTTGGTGAGCATATAGGGTTTTCAACCCACAATAATATAATTATTATATGTAATCAGCAAACAATCAACCCAATTACCCATCCCCATTATCTTCTTAAGGTTTTACCCTAAGAACAAACTATCCTTCATTCATTTATTCGTAAGGAATTTGGCACGAATTCCATTGCAGCCAAAGCTTATTTATCAAGTACTAAATCCATAGTTATCTGGCGCTAACTCCATAGTCACCAAAGTTTACTTAACAAGCGCTAACTCCATAGGCGCCAACGCTTACTCAACAAGCGCTAACTCCATTGTCGCCAAAGTTTACTCAACAAGCGCTAACTCCATAGTCGCCAAAGTTTACTCAACGTGCGCTAACTCCATAGTCGCCAAGGTTCATCAAATAGGCACGAAGTCACATTGTCTCCAAGGTTTATACAATAGGCGTTAACTCCATGGTCACCAACTATTCCATCTACCTATGTTCTACCCAACAATTTTGTAGATATAAATACTTACACAGTTTAAATCATTTAACACCTGTATAATACTCCAATTTCCACGCCCATATCAAATAGACAAATAACATATAAACACATAGCACGTATTTCATAGCAAATACGTCATATCTATGTATTAGACGAAAGTAACTACACACTCACACATATAAACAACAATAAACTTAATACACTCAAACCATACTTGTATTATTATCGTGTTTATGAAAGGTAGTATACACTCACTTAATCAGAAGACGATCAGACAGCACTGCGATTTGCAGAAGTAGTATTCTTCGGTAGATCTGGAAGATCTCCACAAAAATCGACCTAGCGGGCAGAGCTTCGGCTCGGGAACCGCACTTCTCGGGATCTTCGGGATCTCGGGACTTGCTTCGGGGCTCGAGAATAATATTGGGGCTTCAGGGTATTTCTGGCACGCAAATCGATGTAAAACGAGAGAGAGAAGAAAGAAAATGAACAAAAGAACCGGTTGCCCTCGCATCCTATTTATAGGAGGCTGGAGCCTCGGCGTACACGGGGCGTACGCGTCCGAATTCGTCACTGCATGCGTCATCCGAAGAACTCGAGTGCGAAGGTCATCATGCCTCGCTGTACGCGGGGCGTACACTCGTACGCGGGGCGTACTTCGGATGAGTCCGATGACTCGCCTTCGGATAATACCGGGATTTAATAATTAAATTTAATTATTAATTAATTAATAAACTTCGAAAATTCATATCTTCTTCATACGAACTCCGTTTTCGACGTTCTTTATATCCACGCGTAGGTGAGACTACGCTCTTCGATTTTCGTTTAGACTACGTCGGCTAACTTTGACTTTTATTTTTATTATTTATTTTTAATAGGTCGGGACAGAAAATTTCGTTATAAATTCATAACTTCTTCGTCCGACGTCCGTTCTTGCCTAACTTTTCGTCGTTTCGCTACTAACAACGAGATCTTCGATTCTCGTTTAGATCGCTAAGGCTAAATATCACTCTAACGTAAATTCACTTTTTACGTCATTCAGCGTTGTGTCGGTTCTGTCGCGAAACTTTAACAAGTCATAACTTCTTCGTTATAACCCGGATTTTGGCGTTCTTTATATGCACGGAAACTTTGTAACATATACTATAACTTAGTTAGGATTATTCATCCTAAATAATCTTCTATCAAAAAGTCATTTTTGATGCTTATTGTCTCTAAATTGACTAGCCCTGATCTACGGGCGTTACAATTTTTGGAGTAATCATTTGATTAAAATAGTTGTGAATTTTATTCCCAAAACAAAATATGACAAAAATAAGATTTACCAAACCATTTCTTAAATAAATGTATTTTTCATTATATTACAATACTTGGGATGTCATGTTCCGATAAACAGACCAAAAGCATAAATTTTTCAATACAGACCTTACAACGGTTATTTACAACAACAGGTTTATAATCCAAAATATCGTGACAAATCATCCAACTTATGCTCTGGCACCACTACCTGTAATACAAAGAAACTGAGTGTGTCGGGCTTGGGAGCCTGGTGAGCATATAGGGTTTTAAACCCACAATAAGTAATTAAATTTATTTTCATCAACCAACATAACCCAATTTGTTGGATTAGTGTCTAAGTCCATAACTATTTTGGTATGTACTTGACCCGATTGTGCATGGTCCTTTTGGGTTGCCTTAACCAAAGCAACTTGATTGGAGAAATAAATAGAGAGAGAGGTTATTATGATTTATTAATATGTTATAAGAATAATATATTAAAGGAGAAATCATATTTGTTTAATTAATATTGGTCAATAATTAATTAGGAATTAATTTTGTGATCAAGTGTAATTAATTAAACTAGAGGGGCTGATTTGTAATTATGTGATAGTTACAAAATAAGGTAAGGATTATCTTAAATATAGGGTGAATGAATTTAAGGAGATAATGCCTTAGAATTCGACTAGGATAAGGGTTTCTAAGACTTATCTTATGGTTACTTGGTGGGCAAACAACTAGATAAGGATAAGGACTAAAACCTTAATCTTTACACCTATATAAACCCCCTAAGGCTCATGAATTTGTGGATCCCTTCCCAAGAGGTCCTAGAGACGAATTCTTATACCTCTCCTCTCTCTTTATACCTTCTCCATTTGCTCTTGGTGTTTGTAAGCCATTAGAGGAGTGACACTTGTGACTCTAAGCATTCCAAAGTCAATTCAAAGAGATTTAGGATTGTTATTGCTACATAACAAACAAGGTAATATCTCAAACCTAATTATATGTTAATATCGATTTCCATATGCTAGAATTAGGGTTTATAGTCTTGGATTCAAAGCATGTACAATAGAGAAACCTGGATCCAAGCATTAGGGTTTGTATGAGCACATAGGATGTCTTATGACCAAAACCCATCAGTGGTATCAAAGCCTAGGATGGTTTCAATTGTATTGATGCATTGTATATCTAAAAAAAATGATTTTTGGTGTTCTAGAGGCTGGACTCGCCGAGTCCAGGCTTGACTCGACGAGTCAACTCGTCAGATAATGCTTATCTCGGGATTCCTTGTTGTTTTTGCATAGGAATAGTTACCTTATCATGTTAGATCAATATTAATCCGATTATATGATATATTTGACTATATTTTTGATCTAATTGAAGATATTTATCAATTAATAAGATAATTGTTTCCTTATAAGATAATTGATTAATTATTTTGAGTAAATTGATAAATTGTTTTGCAAAAAATCATTAAACAAATCAAATATGGATCATTATGTAATTAAATGTTAGTTTAGATTATTTGTTATTTGATCCTTATTGTTATGAAAAGTTTCATATTTTACCCTTTAGGTTTTTATAGTTTAAATTTGAACCCAAAAGTTTCGTTGTTTTGTAATTTAAATAATTGAAACCCTAATGTTTTTGAAATGTTTCAAAACTTGCCCTCAAGTTTTGGAATTGAAAAGTTGATTAAAAGTTAATTATGAATGTTAAATTCTAAAACCCTAGTAATGTTTTGAAAAGTTCAAATCACACCCTTATGGTTTTATTAATTAATTAAGGTGTATAATTAAAAGAAGTTTAATAAATCCATAAAAGTTTAGGTTTACAATTTAATTGAATTAAAAGTACAATTGTTAAATTTGATCACCTAATATTTTAAAAGTGTAAAATGCACCCTTTACTATATATAACATTAAAAGTCTAACATTATATATATGTATGAGTAAAATTCAGTCTTACCGTTACTAGGCCTCATTCACGAAGTTGGTCTATAAGGGGTGTTTAAGGAAATTGCCTATAATATGGCGATTGAATGGGTATCCACTCTTACCCACCGCACTCTTGACTAGTGGAGGGTCGTTAGTCGAACGGGTAGGATAGGACGAAACCTTCCATTATAAGTATAATGAAATACAAAGTAACTAAATGTTTTTCAAATTCCCAATCTTAGTTACTTAGGCAAAAGTGAATTGATGCAATTCCATGAATTTACACTTTGTGCCCTTGCGAAGACGTTAGTGGAGCGTGTGTGGTTTACCGGCACACTAAATGGTTCTAAGCAAAGGTAGCAAAGGGTGAGTCAATGTTTGTCATAGTTCGGTGGAGCGTGTGTGGTTTACCGGCACATCGAATAGGTGACTGTAACATGTGAGGGCACCATGTAATTTTGCATGGTTATTCACACCCGCTTTGTGATCCTCGGCATCCCAGTCACAAACAAGAGGGGCATATCGAGATTTAAACATGCCATTGAAATGTTCAATGAATCTCAAAGGATCTAGGAGTTTTCATAGATTTAAAACTTAAATTTCTTGTTCGTTTTTCCGTGGTGGAAATTAGTGAATCGTCATTCACTTACCTTCAAATATTCTGCAACTAGATTATGGCATCCCTTTTCTAGGTTGTAGCGTATTGTGTTGGGTCCTAGCCTTAGTATCTCATTTGGGTGATTTACTAAGGACTCAATCAATCAATCAACTAACTTGAATTTGTTTTCTCCCATTTTGTAGATGTCAAAGTTTGACAACTATGGTCTTCCCAAATCCCGTGGAACAAAGATTCCACATGAAGATGATATTCCACGATTCGATCGAGGAACAAGAAATCATGCTTCACTTCTTCCTCCTCCTCCTCCAATTATTCTCCCTAACCCACAAGATTGTAAAATTGAAAGGTTCAATATCACTCAAGCCCTTTTGGCAAGTAAACATAAAGAAGGAAAGTCGGTGTGTGCACACGTCTTAGGGATGAAGTCACACATTGATAAGTTAAGAATGATGGGATCCATTGTCGGTGAAGAGGTGGCTGTTGATTGGCTTCTTCACTCACTTCCTAACTCGTATAGTGAGTTCGTAAGGGAGTACTATATGATGAACCACGACGTGACCCTTATTGATCTCGCCTATATGCTTATTGCTGCTGAATCAACAATGGTTTGGCGCAATAGAAAAGCAAAGTTGATTGGTGAATCTGCCTTCAAGACCTCTATGGATATAGAAAATGGCAATGAAAGACATGCAATGATCGAAAAGTTTGATCATAAGAGAAAGGCGATGTTTGAAGTAGTTCCATGTGTTGTTCCTAAAGAGTCAATTTGCTTTTATTGCCAAGAGAAGGGGCATTGGAGACGAAGTTGCCCTATTTACCTAAGAGATCTAAGATATGGGAGAGTCAAAAGTATGACTACGCTTCAGGTAAAATCCACTATCTAACTCCGTTAAGTTCCTATTCATTGATTCTTAATACATGATGTGATAAGATTGCATTTGAATGTTTTGCAGGATCGGTGAAAAGAAATGAAGCTTGATAAGAGATCAAGATGAATCTAATCACAAGAGATGAATGTCGATCGCATGGACTTGAAGATTGGATTTTGAGCTTAGATAGTTATGATAGAAATTTTCCTTTTACATAGTTTTAAATGGATTTTGCATTGTATGGACAAATTTTTCCGCTGCTTTTATAAAATAAAAAAAAAAAATTTTGACTTATTTATTTATTTGTTTACTTCCTTGCAATGAAATCGTTATGAAAATTGGTGTTTGCATATTTCTACAACAAAAGGATATGATTCTTATTTATGGTGTTTATGGAAAGGTCAAGAATTTACCAAATAGGGAGAGTTTCTCATCGCCCAAATTTCAATTGGACAGAAATTTGGAATCACGCAACTTGGTTGCATGATGAATGAGAAATTTCATATTTGGATATTAGACTAATTCGATGACAAAGTGTCAAGTGAAGGACTAGGAGATCGAGTACACAAAGTTGTGTGTTGATCAAGTTCACCATAAGAGTAACAAAGATATTCGTCATGATTTACTAAAGGTTTAGTAAATATGATTATACTTACAAGATTAAGTGTAATTCTGAATTGATTAAAGGGTTTAGATCAATAGTAGAACGAATAAGAAGAATCAAGTAGGCAGAAAGACAAGAGTTTCTCCATTCTAAGAAGAAGGGAGAGTAGCTTTTATGATTTATGATAGGTCTTAATGATTAAGAACCATATCTCAATTGATCCTCTAAGTGAGTCTTAGTACAATTGTATGTTTAAGAAGAGGAATCAAGAATTGAGGAAATGGTTAAATCAAAAAAGTCATTCATACTTTGTTCCAATAACAAGTCTTAAAGTTAAGATTGTGGAAATAAGTGAAAAGTATTAAAAGGTTTATAACATTCATTAAATGTTGAAAGTTATGATGTCTTGGATAAGACAAAGACCAACTAGGACAAATTTATGAAGTGTTTTGATAAAAAAAACTACACTAACTCTTGAATATTTGTTTGTCAAGAAATGTTTATTGACAAGAGAATCCTATATGTCAAGGAGTCAGTGGGAGTCTTAATGGTCTTGAAAGGTTTCAAGAACAAATCAAATAAACCTTATCGATCATCACTAGCACACGAGTTGAGGTTTACAACATATCGTGTTGACAATATTTTGTTTTCTATGCCATTCCAATTGAGTTAATTGTGCATATGAGTCCTATGAGTTCTCGTTTGAATGTATAAAAGGCAAGGACCTTGATCAATGGAAAGTACATTGATAGGCAAAGGTGAACTGCTTAACTACTTGGAAGACGTGGTGGGCAGTTGTGCTACCATAAGACAAGAAATCAAGATTAAGAAAGTTCGGTCCATATGAGTTTGAATTTGTCATAAACTTTGGTTTTGACAAATTCACATTGATAGGAACATATACACCGTTTAAAATCTAAGTGTCATAAGATTTCCTCCTTCATGAAAATGATTGTGAGGAAATGCTTTCACTAAGAAAGATTTTTAAAAGATAGTGATTGTAAAATGGCATTCTCGAATTCGATCATGGTTACGGTATCCCTTTCCATAATTTGAATTGTGAGGTTTGGCAATTAGTCTTAATTGTTGAGACACACATATGAACTATCTAAGGCAAAGGTGTATAAGTTCAAGAAGCCTTGATAAAAGATTATCAAAGCATTAAGTATTAGAAACATGAACTTAAGAAATTCAATAGGTATTGTTTTTCTAGAAGTTAAGATGTTCTGAATACATGTCGAAGCTAGTGGGAGCATAAGTGTTATGTTTTATAATAATCATCATGATAGTGGGAGCATAAAAGTTATGATTGTATGATTATTATGGAAAGTTTTGCAAGTTGGCAATATTAATTATAGAAAACAAGAGTCATTCTTTGCAAAGTTGCAAGGATGGAATAGTTGTTTTGCTATAATTAAGGGAGAGAATATTATGCTTCATTTCAAATCTAAAGGCTTAGGTTGAGAAATGTTAATAAATTTAGTCAAAGTTACATAGTGTGTTCTTAAAATTTTGATTATGATTACGGCATTCCTCTTCACAATTCGAATTTTGAGAACATAGCAAATAAAACATTATGCGTCGTGTTCCATATGCTTCGGGTATAGGATCGATTGCAAATGCTTTAATATTTGACCATTCTAAAATTGTCCAAATGTCTAGCGCATTTAGAGGAAAAAGGGACTAGAATTGGTTTTGAATAAAATAATTAAACAACTATCAAAGGACAATCCAAAGTTCGACGAGGATTGGTTGCTTGTGAGTAGTTGGAAGCATGGTATTGAATGGACCATATCGACATTATTATGAATAGAAAAGATTCTATTAAGAATGAGTTGTCATATGGAAAATATGGAAGCATATCCATATTGGGAATTGAATATTGAAAATCTATATCTAGATTAGAAACTTTTATGCTAAAGGATGTTCAAAGGATTGTACTTTGAGTGAGAGACATCATATCTAAGGAATTGTCTTGTAACAATCTCCGATAGAAGATTTTGTAATATCATTGGCAATAGTCTTTGTGACTTTGGTGCAGTGACATTACGAAAAAATCATTGCATATAATGTTAGAATCTAGCATATTTTATAAGTAACAAGAATTTGATATTCTTACACTTATGAAAAAGGATTTGGCGTTGTGAAATGAGAATGATTGGAAATGTGTACAATTGATCTATTTCACAAAGTAAGAACCATAAGTAAACATTGTGTGCATGTTGGGAGCATGGGACAAGTGTAATAATTCAAGAAAGAAGTTGATTACCCGAAACGACAAATAATGAGTAATCGATATGGTGATAAATAAAAGGTGTTTTATTTATACTCAAAGGTTTGAGGCCATATGGGATTAGTATTATTCTTGTGTTTCACCTTGCATGTTTTGACTTCCTGAATAATTTAATTGGTTAAGAACAATTGAATTATTCGAACGGGCCACAGTCGTTCATATGTTGGAAGTAGGTATTAATGAAGACTATCGTTAATTGGTGTGTGGATTATCTAAAAGAGTATTAGACATAAGCAAGTGTTTGCTGCAACATTCATGAGTGCTTATGAATATGAATTTGAGCATTGGATTAAACCCACGCTCACTTGGATCACTCCATGAATTGTATCACGAGTGATTGGTGAGACGATAACATCCTATATTCTTGAAACTGAGATGTGTGAGTTGTATCTTGCGAATCGGTTGCACATTGATAATATGAAAACGCACTAGTAACATGGTGTTATAAAACATATTGTTGTGTGTGATTTGGTTAGTGAGTGCAAGCAAGCATTGTATCAAAGTTTATCCATTCCTTCTATTCAAAGTAGAATAAGAGCGATATCTTTGGGCCCCTCGATGGTTTAGGGCTAATTTGATTTGTTCAATTAGTCAGTCGTCATAAATCGGAGATCGAGAAATAGTACAAAGAGAATGATTAGAAATCATGTCTCATACGATATCTAGAATGGAGGAATATATGATCCCTTATCTAAGGACACACGTATCTGATAGGATCAGAGTTGACAATAGCTTTGGAAAGCTATGATTGCAGATCAGGATCTGAAGTCATACGCAGAATAGTTATTGGACTTATCCAAGTGGGAGACTGTTGGATTAGTATCTAAGGCCATAACTATTTTGGTATGTACTTGACCCGATTGTGCATGGTCCTTTTGGGTTGTCTTAACCAAAGCAACTTGATTGGAGAAATAAATAGAGAGAGAGGTTATTATGATTTATTAATATGTTATAAGAATAATATATTAAAGGAAAAAATCATATTTGTTTAATTAATATTGGTCAATAATTAATTAGGAATTAATTTTGTGATCAAGTGTAATTAATTAAACTAGAGGGGCTGATTTGTAATTATGTGATAGTTACAAAATAAGGTAAGGATTATCTTAAATATAAGGTGAACGAATTTAAGGAGATAATGCCTTAGAATTCGACTAGGATAAGGGTTTCTAAGACTTATCTTATGGTTACTTGGTGGGCTAGCAACTAGATAAGGATAAGGACTAAAACCCTAATCTTTACACCTATATAAACCCCCTAAGGCTCATGAATTCGTGTATCCCTTCCCAAGAGGTCCTAGAGACGAATTCTTATACCTCTCCTCTCTCTTTATACCTTCTCCATTTGCTCTTGGTGTTTGTAAGCCATTAGAGGAGTGACACTTGTGACTCTAAGCATTCCAAAGTCAATTCAAGGAGATTTGGGATTGTTATTGCTACATAACAATCAAGGTAATATCTTAAACCTAATTATATGTTAATATCGATTTCCATATGCTAGAATTAGGGTTTATAGTCTTGGATTCAAAGCATGTACAATAGAGAAACCTAGATCCAAGCATTAGGGTTTGTATGAGCACATAGGATGTCTTATGACCAAAACCCATCACAATTACCCACATAACCCAATTACCTATTCCCAATTACCCATTCCCAATCGCCCCGATGAAATATTCTAAGACTAGGTCCCTTGCGTTAGTTGTTTTAGGGACGTAAAGTGAGAATAATGAGACTGGGTAATTGGGTTATGTTGGTTGATGAAAATAAATTTAATTACTTATTGTGGGTGTAAAACCCTATATGCTCACCAGGCTCTCAAGCCCGACACACTCAGTTTCTTTGTATTACAGGTAGTGGCGCTAGAGCATAAGTTGGATGATTTGTCAGGATATTTTGGATTATAAACCTGTTGTTGTAAATAACCGTTGTAAGGTCTGTATTGAAAATTTTATGCTTTTGTTCTGTTTATCGGAACATGACATCCCAAGTATTGTAATATAATGAAAAATACATTTCATTAAGAAATGCTTTGGTAAATCTTATTTTTATCATATTTCGTTTTGGGAACAAATTCTGCAACTGTTTTAATCAAAGGATTACTCTGAAATTATTTTAAAAGCATAAATTAAAACGGTCCTTTCTAGCTATGATTTTGGGGATGTCACATGATGCCTCTAATAAGTCACAAACACCACCAAAAATTTGGATGAATTGAGAGAGAGGTTCTAATGCATTAAAACTGGCTATAGCATCTTTAAGATAACTAGCGTGTTTATTTTAGGCTAAGGGGTGTCATATATATAGTGTAAGAACCCAAGAGTCATGGGTAAACCCTAATCCATACACATGGGTTATGATCCATATATCATGTGGGCTAATTCTTCATGGATACTTACATAAACTTAGCACATCATGAATCAATAGCCCAAACATATATATATATATATATATATATATATATATATATATATATATATCATTGATTTACATAATCAGTACTAGTTAATTTAATTAGTCTCTTTTGATCACTAAATTAATTCCAAATTAATTATTGATCAATACTACTCAAATAACATGATTTCATATTAATATTATACTTGTAACATATTAATAAATCATAAATACCATTTTTCTCAATTGTCCATACTATCAGATTGTTCTGCTGAAGGCAACCCGAAAGGACCATGCTACTCTCTGGTCAAGTACATACCAATTATAGTTGTGGGATTAGATATCTAATCCAACAGTCTCCTACCTGGATAAGTCTAATAACTATAACTGCAAGTACGACTCAAAAATCGACTAGAAATTGTAGCTATTAAAAGCCGCTGTTGAACTCCGACGCTTCCTAAAAATATCAGCCGGAAAAATACATGGAACAATGTCATACTTATTATCCAGCAGTTAGTTTCCCAATTTCCGATTTGTTTGACATAGAAATTAATTAAACACATCAATTGAGTCGTGATCGGGCCTGACAAATAATTCAAGACAAAATCATCGAGGGGGCCAAGATATCGCTTTTAATCCTCCAAGAATTAAAAGGAACAAATAAACTTCGACATTATAAGTGTTGGATTAATGTCTAAGCCTGTAACCATATTTGGTAAATACTTGACCCAGTTATGCATGGTCCTTTTGGGTTGCCTTCACCAAAGCAACTTGAATGGAGAAATAAATAGAGAAAGAGGTTATTATGATTTATTAATATGTTATAAGAATAATATATTAAAGGAGAAATCATATTTGTTTAATTAATATTGGTCAATAATTAATTAGGAATTAATTTTGTGATCAAGTGTAATTAATTAAACAAAAGGGGTTGAATTGTAATTATGTGATAGTTGCAAAGTAGGGCAATGGTTATCCTTGTTAAAGGATGGACGAATTCAAGGATAAGTATATCCTTAAAATCGTTCAAGGTTCAAGGGATAAGGGCTTTTCAAGGCTTATCTTATGGTTGCTTGGTGGGCAAGTAACTAGATAAGGATAAGGACTGAAACCTTAATCCTAGCCCTATATAAAGACCCCTAGGCCTTGAGAAATCGTCCCACTTGTTCCCAAGAGATCCCTAGGCCGATCTCTACCTCTCCTCTTCTCTCTATATAGCCTCTCTAATTGCTTGTGGTGTTTGTGAGCCATTAGAGGCACTACACTTGTGGTGCTTGCTTTCAAGACTTAGGGTTTGAAGATTTGAGTTGTTATTACAATATAACAACAAGAGGTATGTAATCTAACCTTATATGTGAATTTTGAAAATAGCAACATACTTTAGGGTTTTATTCATGTGTTCATAAAGTTGTATATCTAATAGTGAAAACATAGATCCAAATATAGGGTTGCATGCACACATAGGATTGTTTGTATAAAACACATCAGTTGTATCAGAGCCTTTGGTTAACTTGTTTTCAATTAGTATTATTCAATTGTATGAACTTAACAAATTAGGGTTTATTGTGTCACAACTGGAAATTTTGTGTCATGTAGTCTATACATTCAAGCTAATGTGAATCAAAAACTTCAATCAAATACATTATACAAGTACTACAAGTAGTCATCAAACAATTGGAAAACCCTAGAAGTTCTTGTTAAGTCTATTTTGGACTAGAACTTCCTTATTGGATCCAAATGGACCAATAAGCTTCCAATTGGACTATCATGGGCTTAGAACCCTAATTGGGCTCTAATTGGACCCACATTTGTTTGTTTCGATATTTTGGGCTAGGTTGGACCTAGAATGAAATAAATTAATGACTATGAACCATAATTAACCTAATTTGACCCTAACAAGTCATAAAAATCACATTTAAATTTATTTGGACCAAAAATCACTCAACTTAACCATGAAAATTGGGCTTAAGTATTTAAGGCCCAAACACCCTCATTTCCTCCATTATTCTCGGCCCAAAAGCTCAAGCCCAAGAAGAGGGTTGACCATAGTGTGCCACCTCCTTATTGTCTTGTGGATCTCCATGCAAATCCATTTCATGTATCCATGCACATCACTTCATGTCTATATCTCCCTCTCTCTTCTTGAACTCGGCCGAGAGCAACACCACACACACACAAAACACTCACAAACTCTCTCTAAAATTCACTCAAGGCTTCTTCTTCTTCTCCATCCAAAATCTCGAAATTTAGGAAGCATTCAAGGAAGTTCTTCCACAAAATCATCATCTAAGAAACCCCATAAACTCGAAAATTTCATCAAGGAGTGCAAAGGCCAAAAATCACTTCATTTCTTCCATTCTTTCTTCAAAAACCGAATCAACATCCAAGGTGAGTTTCATATCCCCTTATTTTCGGTTTTTATGAGTTTTTGTGGGGGAGAATACAAGAAAAAGTGTAGATCTATCATTATGTGTATGTTGTGGTTGATTTCTATGCTTATGTGTATGCTTTGTATGATTTTGATGATAGATTTAGTATGAAATGCTAAAAACCGAGATTTATATCTTATTATGGCATAAAATATACTACTTCATTGCAAAGTATACTAAGAAAATGGCTAAATAGCTTGACAACACTTAACTTGGGCTAAAAACTCTTTTTTTTTTTTTTGACATAAAATGTTGAAAATACAAAGTTAAAGGGCCTAAAGTGAAATATTTCGAAATCTGATGGGTAAGATGAGTCAAAACAGTTTACACAATGTATTTTCTGAAAATATACTATTTAGAGGGTTAAAAACATAAATTCCAAGCTTATTGGGCTAAATATGACATTTTCGGCCCAATAAGGCCCAATATGCGAAATTTTCTAAATTGGAGGACTAAAACTGCATTTTTCTGTAAAACAGTGGACTATAAGTGTTCCATGTGCTTTTCAAAGGTTTAAAATGCTTTCAAATTTAAAAAGGGACCAAAGTTGTAAAAAATTTCCAAATTGGGTCAAAAATGTAAAAGTTGCGAAAAAGAGGGGCTATAACCGAGAAAATTGAAATTTCAAGGGCTTAAACTGTTTTCTATGATAAATATGCTGGAAAATACTTATTTCAATAATTTTTGGTATAATAATGTCAAAAAAAAATTTTGATTTAAGGACCAAACCGGAAAGTTTTTAAATAAAGGGGTAAAAAGGGTAAATTCTACAATTAAGGAGGGGCTGAAAACAGAAAATCTTCAAAGCTAGTTAATATATGCAATTTGACCAATTGACGGTACCACGCATGTCAACGAAATACAATATACTACAATACCAAAAGTCGTTGTTAAACGAATTGGTTCGGTCTCGAACCAATAAAAATCCAAAACCACTAACACGACGCCGTTACGACATTTCGATTCATAACTAATAACGATGGAGAATTCACTATACATACGAGTGTGCGCAGACGTCTATGCACCATCTTTGGGCCCCAAAAGTGTAAAATCTTGTTCGTTGAGCCTAGCTTGCCCAATGACCTGATCTTAAGGCCCGAAGATCTCTCTCTCTCTTACGAAGTGTTGGGTTTTACCGATCCGACATAACGTAACAGGACTTTCAATGGCAAACGGGCTGCTGGTCCCCAAGGGTCCTTCAGTGCTGCTAGTAAAGTCGGTAACTCACGATTGCGGGATGGGCTTCGGGCCCTTCGCAATTGCATTTGTCCTGGACGACGCGGGGAAATACCGAGGGTTTCGCACCTTCTCTCCTTCCCTCCGGTCGTGGGATTACACAAGTCCGGGAGGATCGAGTTGTGTGAAGAATTACGAGTGGAACCTAAGGGGATCGCTTGTAAGGTTGTCGATTGGACGTTTTCATTAACGTACGTCACAACACTTCACCACCCATTGTATTCTCAATGCCTCCGGAGCTCAATGATTTCCCTCTAACGAAACGAAACAACGGTATACAAACTAAGTAATACAAAGTGATAGGAAAACGTCGGGTTTTCCTAGGGTTTTCAACAATTACAACTTATGAATTACCGGTCGAATTTTTCACAACTCTTACGCTTACATTTATAGAATTCAAACATGCATACTCATGGATCAACACATATTTTTACACTATTCTATTATTAGAAAATATCGGATTTTCTGATGGGTTTCAAACATTACGTTGGATTTCAAACACTACTTATGAACTCACCAACATTTCGTATGTTGACGTTTTTCAAAATACTTGTATTCTCAGGTAACAGATAAGGTGACGGATGATTTATACTCTATGATGTTTGCTGTGGTTTAAGTGATGTTGAATAGTTATATTGAGAATGTAACGTTTGAACAATGTAACGAATGTAAACACTATCGGTTGTATTATTCCAAATGTTGGTGATGTTTTATGTTATGTTTCATGTATATGCATTGTAATGGTATTCAATGAGTCACGAAAGCCCTCGGACGTTTCCGCCGTCTGGTTCGGGGGTGTGACATATTGCCACTAAACCCTAGGAGGCTAAAGATTTCGAGATTAGGGTTTCCTAACCCGAATTTGCGAAAATCTTGAAGGGTTTTTTGAATCCCTTCCTTTTAACTCAAGGTTTCGAGATCTAGGGTTTGGAATCCCTTAGATTTCGAGATTTGCCTCCTTCCCCAATATAAGATCCTAATTTTGAGGGATTTGGATAATCCCATATTTTGTAATTATCTCTTAATTGTTAAATATGGTAATTAAAGATTTTGAATTATCCCCTCCCATTATTTTCGAAAATTAGAGGGATAAAAAGGATTAGGATAATTTGATTTATTAATTGGTAATTATCCTTTAAGATTTAATAATCCCTTATGATTTAATAATTTGAATTAACAGTTTAATTGGAGATAATTATTAAATCAAGAGTTTTAATGTTTAAAATTTTAATTTGAATGGTATTAAATTTCAAAAATTTTAAATTGAAGATTAAAACCCTAGTATTTTGAAATGTTTAAAATACACCCTATACTATTATATTATTACAAGATTAATATATATATATATATATATATATATATATATATATATATATACGTATGTATGTATGTATAATTAAAATCTTAGTCTTACCTTTAGTATGTTTCATTCACGAAGTCGGTCTATAAGGTGGGTATAAGGTTGCTGCCTATAAAATGGCGCTTAATAGGTGTACACTCACACCCACTGCTTGCTTGACTGGTGGAGGGTCGTTAGACGAACGGGTAGGATAGGGAAATCCTCTCCTCATTAATAAGTATAATGAATATAAATAAAGTAACTAATTTTTTTTAATTCCCAATCCTAGTTACTTTAGGCAAAAGTGAAATTGATGCAATCCCATGAAATTACACTTTACACCCTTGCTAAGAAGTTAGTGGAGCGTGTGTGGTTTACCGGCACACTAATTGGTTCTAAGCAAAGGTGGTAAAGGGTGATTCATTGTTTTTCATAGTTTGATGGAGCGTGTGTGGTTTACCAGCACATTGAATAGGTGATTGTAACAATGAAGGCACCATGTAGATTTGCATGGTTATTCACACCCACTCTGTGATCCTCGGCATCTGAGTCACAAACGAGAGGGGCATATCGAGATTTAAACATGTCATTGAAAGGTTCAATGAATCTCCAAGAAAATCTAGGAATTCTCAATACATTTAAAACCTAAGCCTATGTTTTTCATGATGAAGAATTAGTGAATCGTCATTCACTTACCTCCAAATTATTTGTGTGTTGGATTACGGCATCCCTTTTCTAATATGTGAATAATGTTGTTGGATCCTAGCCCTAATTTTTCATTTTGGATGTTTAATTAAGGATTCAATTCTAATCAAACTTTGTCCTTTCTATTTGTAGATGTCTAACGCAAACAACGTTGCTGCTAGCTCATTCACGCTAATGAGCCTTTGTCAAAAAGTGACTTTCGATGGATCAAACTTTAGCGAATGGATAAGATACATTCGCACTATCGCGCATTACGAGGACAAAAGTATGTTCTCGATGAGAAGCTCGAGAAGATCAATCCTAAAACTGCTACTCCCGAAGAGATGACTGTCTTTGAGACCCATGAGCGTGATGCAACAAAAATACATTGCATCATAATAGCCACAATGAACTCCGAATTCCAAAATTCCTATGAGGACATGTATCCATACGAGATGCATATAGACTTGATGGAGAGATATCACCAAAGCACGAGGCAAGAGCGTTATGAAATCATTATGAATATGATCACTGCTAAAATGGGAAGTGGAGAGTCTCTAACCATGCACTTGCAAAAGATGCAAAGGTATGTTGATCGTCTTCGCAAGTTGAATGTCAACTTTGGGGAAGATTTGGCTATCGACATTGTTCTTCACTCCTTGCTCTCGTGCTACAACCAATTTAGGATGACCTACCACATGAACAAGGAAGAGGTCACCCTAAGCAAACTCCAAGGGCTCCTAAGGACTGGTGAGAGCAACCTAAATGACAAGTCTATTGCACCAACTCCTAATCCTCCCACTGCTACTGTTTTGGCAATTGGGCAAAGAAGAGGCAGGAAGAGGAAGGCTCCGTCAAAGAGCCACCACAAGGGAAAGTCCCAAGATGGTTCCTCTTCTAGTGGGACCAATATTGATCCTGCTAAGCCAACTCTAACCCAAAGGAGGCAGAGTGCCATCATTGCCACAAAATAGGGCATTGGAAGAGAAGCTTCCCGGAATATCTGCAAGCCATCAAGGATGGAAAGATCAAGCCATCTTATGGAGGTATATACACTATTAAATTTAATGATTCATCTCATGTTATTTCTTGGGTTCTTGATGCAGGATGTGGTTACCACATTTGTTCTGACCTGCAGGGGATAAGAAGAAATAAGGATGTGGAGCATGGAAGGATAAATCTAATCATGGGAAACAGAAGATCGTCGCCTGTCACCAAGATTGGAGTGTATTCTTTAGTGCTTACTAATGGATTAGGTTTAGATTTGAATAATTGTTGCTACTCGCCAGATATGGAAAGAAACATCATTTCTTTTCATGGTTTGTTTAGACAAGGATTTAGATTGACATTTAATAATGAGAATGGTTCTATTTATGCTTATCTAAATGGTGTTTTATATTTTAAAGCAATGCCTTGTAATGGAATTTATGAAACTGTTGTGGTTGTAGATAACCTAGGAAATGATGTGTTGTGTATGGATTCTTCCAATAGTATGGATCAAGCATCTTTGTGGCATTGTCGTCTTGGACATGTTAACAAGAAGCACATAGCCCAATTCCAAAAGGATGGAGTGTTGGAGTCATTCGACCTTAGGGAAGATGACACGTGCGAATCGTGTTTACTTGGAAAGATGACCAAGTCACCCTTCACTGGCACTTGTGAGAGGGGTGAGGGTTTATTGGATCTCATACATACCGATGTATGTGGACCCTTTAGATCCACCACAAAGGATGGAAATCGCTTCTATGTGACTTTTACCGATGACTATAATAGATATGGGTATATTTACTTAATCAAGCACAAGTCAAAAACGTTTGAAAAGTTCAAAGAATTCAAGCAAGAAGTCGAGAATCAATTGGGCAGGAAAATCAAGATGCTTCAATCCGATCGAGGAGGAGAGTACCTAAGTCTTGAATTCCACGACTATCTCAAGGAATGCGGAATAGTTTCGCAATTGACGCCACCTAGGACACCACAATTGAATGGTGTGGCAGAAAGGCGTAATCGAACCCTGTTAGACATGGTTCATTCTATGATGAGTCGTGCTTCACTACCTATCTCATTATGGGGGTATGCCTTAGAGACTTCCGCCCATATCCTTAACCGAGTCCCTACAAAGAAGGTTGCCAAAACACCTCACGAGATGTGGATAGGGAAAGCTCCCTCGTTGACACATATCAAGGTTTGGGGTTGTGAAGTTTTCGTAAGACGAGATACTCACGACAAGCTCGAACCTCGTAGTGAGTGATGTATATTCATCGGCTACCTGCAGAGATCCTTTGGATATCTTTTCTATAGACCGAGTGACAATGTTGTCTTCGTTGTGAGAATAGGGTTTTCCGAGAGCGGGAACTCATAAGCCAAGGAAATAGTGGGAGGCAAATCGCTCTCGAAGAGATTCAAGAATCGACCGATGAAGGAACCTCTAACGCTGGCACTCAACGCAAAGAGGAAACTCCGGTTTAACCGATTGACCAATCCTTACCTCTTAGACGTTCCGAAAGAGTTAGAGTTCAACCCTAGTTGTATGGTTTTCATATTACTACCGAAGGGGACACGTATATTAGTGATAGTACACTAGTAAATCTAGATGAACCTAACAGCTATAAGGAAGCCATGGCAGGCCCAGAGTTTGCTAAATGGAAAGAGGCGATGGACAGCGAGATACATTCCATGTATGACAATCAAGTTTGGAATTTTGTTGACATTGTGCCTGGACGTAAGACGGTTAGGTGCAAATGGATCTTTAAGAAGAAGACCGACATGGATGGGAATATGCATACAAATAAAGCGCGATTGGTGGCGAATGGCTTTACTCAAACTCCCAGAGTTGACTATGATGAGACCTTCTCACCAGTTGCCAAGATAAAATCTATTAGGGTGATGCTATCCATTGCTGCATTTCATGATTATGAGATTTGGCAGATGGATGTCATGACCGCTTTCCTTAATGGGAAGTTGGCTGAGGATGTTTACATGGCTCAGCCAGAGGGTTTTGTCGATACGAAGCATCCCAATAGAGTGTGCAAGCTTGAGAAGTCCATTTATGGACTTAAGCAAGCATCTCGCAGATGGAATCTTTACTTTGATGAGAAAGTCAAAGAGTTTGGATTTGTACGAAGCGAAGATGAATCATGTGTATATGTCAAGGCCAGTGGGAGTATAGTTAGCTTCCTCGTTTTGTATGTTGATGACATACCGCTCATAGGAAACTACATCCCGACTCTGCAGGAGGTTAAGTCCTGGTTCGGGAAGTGCTTCGCTATGAAGGACCTCAGAGAGGCTTCCTATATTTTGGGAATAAGGATAGTGAGAGAATGAAGTAAGAGACTAATAGGACTTAGTCAGAACATTACTTGGATAAAGTGCTAAAGAGTTTTAGTATGGAGAACTCAAAGAAGGGAGAACTACCGATACAAAGTAATGCCAAGTTGAGTATGACTCAAAGTCCGAGTACCAAAGCTGAGATAGCAAAGATGAGCCGAGTACCCTATGCTTTCGCAGTTGGCTCGATCATGTATGTTATGACTTGTACTCGACCTGATGTGGCCTCTGCCTTTAGCATGGTTGGTGAATATCAAGGGAACCCGGGCAAAGCTCATTGGATTACGGTTAAGAATATCCTTAAGTACCTTCGGAGGACTAAGGAATGGTTTTTGGTCCTCGGAGGGAGTGATGACTTAAAGGTGTGAGGGTATAGTGACACAAGTTTCCAGACCGACAGAGACAACTACCGTTCGCAGTCAGGCTGGATCTTTACCAGGGGTGAGCAAAACCGAACCCGGAAACCGAAAAATCGATAAAAACCGACAAAACCGAAACCGAAGCATAAACCGACAGGTTGGGTTTAGATTTTTTGAAAACCGAAAATTTCGGTTTGGGTTTGGTAAAACCGATAGAAATCGAACCGAACCGATTATATATATTGTTTATAAAAATATATAATTTATATTCAAATATAAATATGTTTAGCGAAGTAATGTCAAAAGGAAGAGCTGGTGCAGCTGGTTAAGGCGCTTGCGAGTTTTTCAAGAGGACTCAAGTTCGAAACCTGTGTCCAATATTTAACTTCTTTTATTTTCGCAGCTAGCTAAACTCATCCCACATCGACACATGATTGAAACTTAGCTACACATGCTTGCCTACATAAGCAGAACATACACCCTCTTCAGTTTTATCAAGCAATTATCTTTGTCCCACATCGATTGAGGGATCAAAGTAGAAACTATCTTCACTTCCATATAAGTGATCAGTTTTATCAAGCAATTATCTTTGTCCCACATCGATTGAGGGATCAAAGTAGAAACTATCTTAACTTCTATATAAGTGAGGATATGAGATTGTAGAAAAATAGTTTAAGGTTTGGTTTATCTTATAAACCGAAACCGAACCCAAAAACCCAATTTAGAAACTGATAAACCATAAAACCGAACCCATGGGTTTA
Source organism: Lactuca saligna (assembly GCF_052625555.1). Taxonomy (NCBI): domain Eukaryota; kingdom Viridiplantae; phylum Streptophyta; class Magnoliopsida; order Asterales; family Asteraceae; genus Lactuca; species Lactuca saligna. The sequence continues at coordinate 72,097,089 of NC_136424.1, read as the reverse complement.
GGGTCGGTTAGGGTTTAAATTTTTAGAAACCGATGGTCATCCGTTTGGGTTCGGTTTTGGGGCAAAACCGACCCATGCTCAACCATAATCTTTACCCTAAATGGAGGAGCAGTGACTTGGAAAAGTTCCAAATAAGAAACTGTAGCTGATTCAATGTGTGATTCAGAGTACATTGCAGCGAGCGAAGAGTCCATGGAGGCGATATGGTTGAAGAACTTCATTGGTGACCTTGGAGTTGTGCCTGCCATAAAAGAGCCTATGGAAATTTTCTGTGATAATGAAGGAGCGGTTTCCTTGACCAAGGAACCGAGGGATCATGGTAGATCTCGAAATATCGACAGAAAGTATCATTTCATTAGACATCGAGTAGAAGAAGGACACCTCATGGTTAAGAGGATATCATCAGAAGATAACCCAGCAGATCCGCTTACGAAGGGACTGAGTAGGGTTAAGCACTTGCAGCACGCTAGGAGCATTGGGCTGAAGGATGATATTAGTTTAGATTAGATAGTTTTAGAAACGTATAATGGATAAATGTAATTTAGATTTTATGATTAAATAAAAGAGTATTGTTTATAAGTAAGGTTACTATCTTATGTTAATTGTTTAACCGTTGTTTCAAATTTGCATGTTTTGACTTCCTGAATAATTGAGTTATTAAGAATAATCGAATTATTCGAATAATCCACAATCGTTCATATGTTGGAAGTAGGTATGAATGAAGTTTGTCATGAACTGGTATGTAGAGTGTCTATAAGGTATTAGACATAGCAAAGGTTTGTTGCAGCATTCATGAGTGCTTATGAACAAGTTTTGAGCATTGGAATAAACCCGCGCTTGCTGGAATCATTTTATGGAATATGACAAAAGGTGATCGCAAGACGATAATATCATATGGTCTTAAAACCAAGATATATGGTTTATTGTTTACTAATTGGTTGTACATTGATAATGCGAAACCACATCAGTAAATTGATGTCATAAAACGCATCGTTGTGTATGGTTGATTATTAAATAGTAAATATATATAAGTCGAAGTTTATCTGTTACTTCTATCCTAAGAGGGTAAAAGCGATATTACAATCGCTCGATGATTTGATTTGACTTATGTGTCGGGCCCGGTCAGGACTGAATTGATGTGTTCAATTAAGTTCTATGTCAAATGAATCTGAGATCGAGAAACTAAATGCCGGATAATAAGTTCCATGAAATTGTCTGCACAATATCTAAACAGAGGACTGTACGATCCCTTATCTAAAGGACAAATTACTGATAAGATCAGAGTACAACAACGTCTTTGAGAGCTACGATTGCTGATCGAGTTGTATGTTATATTTGTGGTTACTAGACTTATCCAAGTGGGAGACTGTTGGATTAGTGTCTAAGCTCATAACCATATTTGGTAAATACTTGACCCGGTTATGCATGGTCCTTTTGGGTTGCCTTCACCAAAGCAACTTGAATGGAGAAATAAATAGAGAAAGAGGTTATTATGATTTATTAATATGTTATAAGAATAATATATTAAAGGAGAAATCATATTTGTTTAATTAATATTGGTCAATAATTAATTAGGAATTAATTTTGTGATCAAGTGTAATTAATTAAACAAAAGGGGTTGAATTGTAATTATGTGATAGTTGCAAAGTAGGGCAATGGTTATCCTTGTTAAAGGATGGATGAATTCAAGGATAAGGATATCCTTAAAATCGTCCAAGGTCCAAGGGATAAGGGCTTTTCAAGGCTTATCTTATGGTTGCTTGGTGGGCAAGTAACTAGATAAGACTAAGGACTGAAACCCTAATCCTAGCCCTATATAAAGACCCCTAGGCCTTGAGAAATTGTACCACTTGTTCCCAAGAGATCCCTAGGCCGATCTCTACCTCTCCTCTTCTCTCTATATAGCCTCTCCAATTGCTTGTGGTGTTTGTGAGCCATTAGAGGCACTACACTTGTGGTGCTTGCTTTCAAGACTTAGGGTTTGAAGATTTGAGTTGTTATTACAATATAACAACAAGAGGTATGTAATCTAACCTTATATGTGAATTTTGAAAATAGCAACATACTTTAGGGTTTTATTTATGTGTTCATAAAGTTGTATATCTAATAGTAAAAACATAGATCCAAATCTAGGGTTGCATGCACACATAGGATTGTTTGCATAAAACACATCAATTAGCTTATACTAATTATTCGTTAAATCATACACAATAGTGAGTTTTATAACACCAAGTTATTGATGCATTTTCACACTATCAATGTACAACAAACTCATAGTCAACAACTCATCTATCTCGGTTTGAAGACTTCTATGATATTATCGTCTCACAATCCCTCGTGATAAATTTCATGAAGTTATTCAAGTGAGTGTGGGTTTAATCCAATACTCAGACCTTATGAGCACTCATGGATGTTATAGTAATCTTTTACTATGTCTAAACACTTCAGACAATCTACAAGCCAAATTCATGACAGTCTTGCCTCAATACCTACTTCCCAAGTGTGATCGACTGTGGATAGTTTGAATAATCTTATTATTTTGGAAGTCAAAACATGAAAAATGAAACAATAGTAAACAACCGACACAAGATAGTAACTTTACTCATAAATAAATACACCCTTTATTTAATCACCAATTGTCAATTACATTTTTATCTATTATATGTTTCTAAATAGTTATCTAATCATTAAAACTAATATCGTCCTTCAACCCAATGCTCCTTGCATGTTGCAAATGCTTAACCCTACTCAGTCCCTTCGTGAAGGGATCTGTTGGGTTCTCATCTGATGATACCCTCTTTACCACGAGGATTCCTTCTTCCACACAATGTCTTATGAAGTGATATTTTCTGTTGATGTGCCAGGATCTGCCACGATCCCTTGGTTCCTTGGTTAAGGCGATCGCACCCTCATTGTCATAGAAAATCTCCATAGGATCATTTATAGCTGGTACAACTCTAAGGTCTCCGATGAAGTTCTTCAGCCACATCGCCTCCTTCGACGCTTCTCTTACTGCTATGTACTCTGATTCACACGTTGACTCAAATACATACTCCTGTTTGGAACTTTTCCAAGTTATTGCTCCTCTATTCGGGGTAAAAACCCAACCCGACTGAGAGAAAAAATTATCTCTATCAGTCTGAAAGCTGGCGTCACAATACATTGTCACTCTTAAGTCATCACTCCCACCGAGGGTAAGGACCCAGTCCTTAGTCCTCTGTAGGTACTTGAGAATGTTCTTAACTGCAGTCTAGTGAGCTTTACTAGGATTCCCTTGATATCTGTTCACCATGCTCAAAGCAAAGGCTACAATAAGGTGGGTATAAGTCATAGCATACATGATCGAGTCAACTACGGAAGCATATGGTACTCAACTCATCTCTGTTGTCTCAACCTTTGTACTTGGACTCTAAGTCTTGCTCCGTTTGGTATTGCTTTGGATGGGTAAGTTACATTGATTGTAATTTTCCATGTTGAACCTTTTCAACTCCTTGTCCAAGTAGGTACTCTAACTAAGGCCAATTAGTCTTTTACTACTGTTTCTCAATATCCTTATCCCAAAGATGTAAGCAGCTTTTCCAAGGTCCTTCATAGTGAAACACTTCCAAAACCCTCTGGCTAACTCAATCCATAAATGGATTTCTCAAGCTTACACACTCTATTAGGGTACTTTGTATTGACAAAACCCTCTGGCTAACTCATGTAAACATCTTCAGCCAACTTTCCATTAAGGAAATCGGTTTTGACATCAATTTGCCATATTTCATAGTCATGAAATGCAGTTATGGCTAGCATAACCCTTATAGATTTAATCTTCGCTACTGGTGAGAAGGTCTTATCATAATCAACTCCATGAGTTTGAGTAAAACCCCTTGCAACCAGATGCGCCTTATATGTGTGTATTTTCTCATCCATGTCGGTCTTCTTCTTGAAGATCCATTTGCACCTAACTGTCTTATGATCCGATACATTGTCAACGAAGTTCCAAACTTGATTGTCATACATGGAATGAATCTCGCTGTCCATAGCCACTTTCCATTTAGCAGATTTGGGGCCTGCCATGGCTTCCTTGTAGCTGCTAGGTTCATCCAAATTTATCAGTACGCTATCACTGATAAATGTGCCACCCTCATATGTTATATGGAAACCATATAACATAGGTGGAACACTAACTCTACTAGAGCGCCTCAGAGGTACAAACTCGTCAATCGGTTCAACAGGAGTTTCATCCTCAGGTTGATCGATAGTGTTTGTGTTTCCTTCATCACTTAACTCTTGAACCTCTTCAAGGTCAATTTGCCTCCCACTGTCCTCTTGGCATATGAGTTCTCTCTCACGAAAAACTTCTCTCCGCGCAACGAATACAACATTGTCACTCGGTCTATAGAAGAGATATCCAAAGGGATTATGTGGGTAGCCGATAAAAATACAACACTCACTACCAGGTTCAAGCTTATCATGAGTCTCACGTCTCATGAAAGCCTATCAACCCTAAACCTTGATGTGTGCTAACGAGGGAACCTTCCCTGTCCACATCTAGTGAGGTGTTTTGGCAACCTTCTTAGTTGGGACTAGATTAAGGATATGGATGATAGTCTTTAAGGCATACCCCTAAAATGAGATAGGTAACGAAGCTCGATTCATCATGGAACAAACCTTGTCCAATAAGGTTCGATCGCACCTCTCAACCACACCATTAAGCTATGGTGTCCTGGGTGGCGTCAATTGTGAAATAATTACACATTCCTTAAGATAGTATAGGAACTCGATACTAAGATACTCACCACCTCAATCGGATCGGAACATCTTTATCTTCCTGCCCAGCTGATTCTCTATTTCTTGTTTAAACTCTTTGAACTTTTCAAAGGTTTTTGACTTATGCTTGATTAAGTAGATATAGCCATATTTGCTGTAATCATCAGTAAAAGTCACAAAGAAGCAGTTAGCATCCCTTGTGTCGGTTCTGAAGGGTCCACACACATCGGTGTGTATGAGATCCAACAAACCCTCACCCCTTTCACAAGTACCGGTGAAGGGTGACTTGGTCATCTTTCCAAGCAAACAAGATTTGCAAGTGTCACCCGACCTTAAGTCGAATGACTCCAACACACCAGCCTTTTGGAGTTGGCATATGCGCTTCTTGTTGACATGTCCAAGACGATAATGCCACAAGCATGCATTGTCCAAACTATTGGACGGATCAATGTGTAACACATTATATCTTAAGTTGTCCACAACCATCACAGTTTCATTTGGACCGTTACAAGGAAATGCTTTAAAATAAAATACACCATTATAAAAAATATTAATAGAACCAGTTTCATTATCAAATGAGAATCTAAAACCTTCTTCGTACAAACCATGAAAGGAAATAATATTTCTCATCATATCGGACGAGTAGCAACAATTATTCAAAACTAATTATAATCCACTACTAAGCAATAAATAATAAACTCCAATCTTGGTGACCGGATATATTTTCCTATTCCCCATGATCAGATTCATCTTCCCGTGCTCCACATCCCTACTTCTTTTTAGTCCATGCAAATCAGAAAAAATGTGGAAACCACAACTTGTATCAAGGACCCAATAACAAGAATGTGATGGGTGATTATATAGAATAGTATAAATACCTGCATGGGTGGGCTTAACCTTTCCATCCTTAACACCCTGCAAGTATTTGGTCCATCTTCGCTTCCAGTGCCCTTTATCATGACAATAGAAACACTCTGATTCTTTCAGATTGGTAGAGGGATCAGCAGAACCAACTTTGGTCCCATTAGAAGAGGATCCATCATGAGACTTTACCTTACGGCTCTTAGAAGGAGCCTTCCTCTTTTTCCCTTTCCCATATCCAATTGCCAGGACTGGGGCAACAACGGTAGTTGTAGGAGTAGATATAACATATTTTCCTCTTAGACTACTTTCAATAGTTCTCAAAGGGCCTTAAAGCTTGCTAAGAGTGAACTCATCATTGTTCACATGATAGGTCATATAGAACTGATCATAACAGGGATGTAAAGAGTGTAGAATGATATCTATGACCATCTTCATCAAAATTGACATTCAAATTCAGCAAGTGGTCCACAAACCTTTGTATTTTCTGTAAGTGGGCCGTGATGGACTCTCCATCCTTCATCTTTGTTGTTATCATGGAGGCAGTAATTTCATACCTTTCTTGACGAGCACTTTGATGATATCTTTCCATCAAGTCTTGGTGCATCTCGAAAGGGTAGTAGTCTTCATGGAACTTTTGGAGTTCAGTCGGCATAGTGGCCAACATGATACAAGACACATTTGTGGCATCCTTCTCATGAGTCCTATATCCAGGGATTTCCTCAGGAGTAGCAGTGGACTCATCAGTCTACTTCAGCTCTTTATCGAGGACATATTCCTTATCCTCGTAACGAGTAACCATTCTAATGTTTCGAATCCAATCATTGAAATTCGAACCACCAAAGATAACTCTCCCACACAAGTTCATGAGGGAGACAGAGCCAAAAGGGTTTGAGCCAGAAGTGTTAGGGTAGACATTTGAAAAAAGAAAAAGTTTAGATTAGATAAGAATCCTTAATATAACACCCAAATAAAATATTAAGGCTAGGACCCAACACAATATTTCACAATACGGAAGAGTGATGCCGCAATCCAATTGTAAAATATTTGAAGGTATGTAAATGACGATTTACCAATATTCACCATGAAATACGAAATTGAGTATTAGGTTTTAAATGAACTAAAACTCCTAGATTCCTATGAGATTCATTGAAGTTTTCAATTACATGTTTAAATCTCGATTATGCTCTTCAAGTTTGTGACTGGGATGCCGAGGAACACAAACAAGGTGTGAATAACCATGCAAATATGCTTGGTATACTCGATGTCATTTATCGCCTAATCAATGTGTCAGTTAACCACACACGCTCCATTGATCTATGACAAACATCAAGCTACCCTTTTCCACCTTTACTAGTCTAAGTTAATGTGTCGGTTAACCACACACGCTCTATTAACGAATTGACAAGGCACAAAGTGCAATTTCATAGAATAGCATCATTTTCACATTTTTCCTAAAGTAACTAAGATTGTGTAAATTAATAAAACATTTAGTTACTTTATAATTATCATTATACTTTTAACGAGAATTAATGTTCAATCCTACTCGTTCGGCTAACGACCCTCCATCAGTCAAGAAAGCGGTGGGTGAGAGTGGACACCCATTAAACCACCATTTTATAGACAGTAACCTTATACCCCCTTATAGACCGGCTTCATGAATGAGGCCTACTAACGGTAAGACTGACTTGTTTTGTATATATATATATATATATATATATATATATATATATATATATATATATAAGTATCAAATTTTAAAATGATAATAGTATAAGAGTTGAATTTTAACTTTTAAAATTCTAGGGTTTGGAATTAAATGTTTCATTAGTGAGACTTTACAAATTCCAAAACGTGAGGACAAGTTTTGAAACTCTTCAAAACTCTTTATTTCCATAACTTATGAGTTTAATGTCATTTTAATGGATGAGACTTTTCATGCTCCATAACTTGAGGACAAGTTATGAAAGTCATTAAAAACATTCAAATCAATTTTAACAAATAAAAGTATCATATAATCTAGGATTGATCTAACCAAACTCATAAAACACGATAATATCAAATCAACAATTTACAAGTAATTTTGTTTATCATATTAACCAACAATTATCTTAAAATTTACAAAATAATATCAATTAAAATTTTTACAAGTAATTATGCCAACAGACTATCAGACTCGTTGAGTCAGTTAATGGACTCGTCGAGTTCATCATGAACTCGGCGAGTCCAGTCTGTCATAATGCAATTTTCAGTTTGCTTCAACTTTAAACAATTAGCAATGCAACAATATAACATAAAACAACCCTAGCCTCTGATACTGCTGTAGGGTTTTGAGCACTATAACAACCTTAAGGTGCACATACAACCCTAATGCTTTGGATCTATGTTTTCTCTAGTTATACATGCAAAATTGTTTTCCAAAGTATGAAGCCTAAACTAGCATACAAAATTTGATAACTGAATCATAAAACTAGTTAGATTGTTTACCTCGTGTTGTAGCTTGGTGTCTTTGGCCTTTAAGAACTTGGCACCTCAAATGTAATGCCTCTAATAAGTCAACAGCACCAACAATTTGGATGAATAGAGAGAGAGAGAGGTTCCAATGCATTAAAATTGGCTATAGCATCTTTAAGATAACTAGTGTGTTCATTTTAGGCTAAGGGGTGTCATATATATAGCGTAAGAATCCAAGAGTCATGGGTAAATCCTAATCCATACACTTGGGTTATGATTCATATCTCATGTAGGCGAAGTCTTCATGGATACTTACATAAACTTAGCCCATCATGGATCAATAGCCCAAACAAACACACACACACACACACACACACACACATATATATATATATATATATATATATCATTAATTTACATAACCAGACCCCGTTAATTTATTTAGTCTCTTTTGATCACTAAATTAATTTCAAATTAATTATTGATAAATACTAATTAAATAACATGATTTCATATTAATATATTTGTAACACCCTTAAATATAGCAGCGCTAAGAAGGGAAAGGAAAACCCTAAGTCAAAGGGTCAACTTGTCTAGTCCAAGGGAGAACTCGACGAGTCGGAGCGTGTCCCGTGTTGCAGATTAAGTAACCGACTCGACGAGTCGGGGAGACTGACTCGGCGAGTCAGGTTTGGGTTGGGAAACCCTAATTTCAAGACTTGGTGCGCTATTTAAACATCATTTCAGAGCTCCACCCCAACATCCATCACTCCCCTCACTTACTCTTGAACCCCTAAGCATCCATTGAGTGTTCTTAAGCTTTCCTTGCCATTTTTTAGTGATTTGAAGCTAGAAGAAAGAAGGAAACCCCTGGTGATTCTAGAAGAGGCAGTAGATCCAGATCTTGGGTAGCATTTCAGAACGTTTGGAGGTATAAAGCTTATGCCTTGGCTGTTATTCATCTAGATCCTCTTCTTAGCTTGTATTTTGTCACATTTGGGCCATTTCCAAGGTTGATCTGAATATTAAGCCCTTGAGTATGTACTGGACATTAGATATGGGCACTCTTGAGCTTTAGAATCTAAGAGTTGCTAGCTTTACCCAAATATGGATCCATTCCTTGTCATAGGCCTCCATTTTAGCTTGGATTTGGTGTTCAAGCTTCATAGCATCTTGCATGAACATAAAGTTGGTAATTGTACGTGTAATGCTAGCCTTAGGAGTCCAGATCTACAAGTGAGAAGCAATAGAATGGATTGTAAACGACAGAATGGAGATGACACAGTGGACTCGGCGAGTCTATTCATGGACTCGGCGAGTCAGGTCACAAACCCAAATCCCTTATGGTTATGTGTCAGATCAGTGAGCTGAGTGGTAACTCAGTGGGTTGGACAGGACTAGGAATCGGAGATTGAAGGACTCAGCGAGTCATGGAATGACTCGACGAGTTGAGTCGCGAGTTGCTTGGTTTATGAGGTTATGAACTCGATGAGTCATTAGGCTGACTTGGCGAGTAGGGTCAACCTGGAAGGTTGACTTTGGCCAAGAATTTGACCAGAGTTGACTTAGTTTGACTTTAGAAGGACAATTTAGGACTAAGTGTTATCTTGGTATTGGTAGCTCGGGGAGCTAGAGGAGCAGCAATTTGGAGAGTTGTCGGATAGCAGTCGAGAGGGTATCAGCAGAAGCCTTAACAGTGCAAGGTGAGTCCTCTTCCAGTAGGAACGGGTCTAAGGCACCAAGGTCGACCCGTATATTTGATATGTTAGTAGTTGAGTGTGGGCGGGGCCCGAATCTCATTATTATTAGAGTATAGATATCAATCAGTATGTTGGGTTGCTATACTTGCTGTTTGTGTGATACTTGTATGTGTTTGTTTGTGCATGTGAGTGTGGGTGGGGCCCGAATCTTATAGTAACCGAGTATAAGTGGGGCCCGAATCTCATTATTATTTGAGTTTAGATATATGACTGCTTGATATGAGCAGATATACATGTTGTCTATGTGATGCTTGTATGCTTGTTAGTAGCGGAGTGTGGGCGGGGCCCAAATCTCCTAATTGCATCTTATATGTGTATGATATGTAGTAGTTTGGGGAGACTCACTAAGCTTCGTGCTTACGGTTTTCAGTTTTGGTTTCAGGTACTTAGTTTTTCAAAAGAGGAGCTCGGTAAGATTGCAATGCACACACCATTTGTTTAGCATGAGATGTTTCTACTCTGATATATTTTGACATGTGACCTTGATACGTGACTTATGATTTTCATATGATGAATAAATTTATGGTTCTACTAATGGTTTAAAACGAAATTTTTTTGGATTGTATTTTTGGAATGTTACAATATTATACCTGTAATATATTAATAAATCATAAATAATATCTTTCTCAATTATCCATCCTATTAGATTGTTCTCGTGAAGGCAACCCAAAAGGACCATGCTACTCTCGGGTCAAGTACATACCAATTATAGTCATGGGCTTAGACACCTAATCCAACATCATAATCAGCAAGGCCCAATTATGGCCCAGTTTTCCAAATTGGGCCCAAGCCTTTTTAATGGGCCTTATCCTAAAGCCTAATAGTTTCCTTAGTCCATAAACTTGTTCTCAATTGACACACAAAAGCCCACAACAACTTAGTCCAAGAAATGGCCCAACAAGAACCCAAACCCAATTAGGGTTTTTTCACATAAAATGACAATTAGGGTTAAGTGTTCTTACTTAACCCATCAAGGGTTTTCTAAACCCTAATTAGGGTTTCCTAACATACAATGTGGTCGGGCGTAATTCAAATTTCCAAATCCAACGGTCCAATGCGGGTCCCGACAAATCCAAAACTCACATTCCCAAAATTAGGGGTTTCTAAACCCTAATTAGGGCTTCCCAACCAAATCACAAAGTAATTAATCTAATAGTTAAGTTTTTAGGCCAAATTAGGGTTTCACTAGGTCGGGCACCACCCATTGCCACCTCGGGCGGTGGTGGTCGACAGAAACAACCATTCCCTTTTGGTGGTGGTGGTTATGATTCTAAATCAAAACACATCAAAACATCGCAAAAAGCAATCCAATCACCCACAAGAGCACACGACCACCCAAGGTGGCGACTGGTGGCGGCGTGAGGTGGCAGCCACCACCTCACGTTGGTGGTCACGAGTTTTTCCAGCCAAATGACATACATACAAAATAATACCACCAACACACACTTAAATACATAGTAAAGCACGTACACAACCACTTTCCACGGTGGCTGGTGGCGACGGGAGATGGCAGTAGGCGGCGATCACCATGGGTGGCAGCCATGGTGGTTCTTTTCCTCGGTTTCCGGCCAGCAATACTCGCACAACACATCTCGGGTTCAACAACAACACATAACCATACCCGACACGAGACCACAACTCCCAACCACCAACTAGGCAGCTGGTAACGCTGTAACAAGCTGAAATGGCGACCAAAAGCCATTTCCAACATCAACAACGAGCTTGACCTCGAACTTATAGGGAGGAACGAAGGAGTGAGGTGTTGCTGGCATACCGAGAGCCTTCTGATCGCTCACGGCCCTTGCGATGACGTCCCCAACTTCAATCTTTGGTCTTCGGCGGCTCCTCCGGCTGTACACAACGTCACCAGCAGCAATGAGATGTTGGGGTAGCGTCCGACAGTGAGGTTGCAGGTGGAGGAATAGCGGTCGGGGTACATATTATTATTTATTATTATTTTTTTAAAATTAAAATTTGATTAAAGAAAATCTAAATTAAATTAAAGAGGGTATAAATGTTTGTTTATATGCACGAGGGATCATCCATTAAAGTTTTTAAACCACATGGACTATTGTTGATGGCCTAAAAAATCAAGGAATGAACTCGATTTTTTTGGAAATTATATTGACCATTTATGAAGATTTTCCTTAATGGAATGATGATCTCACAATAATTTTAAGTGATAATATAAGATAATCATTGCAGATGCTCATAACCGTTTGAAGTAACATTTATAATTTATTTTCATGATAAAAAATATTTAAAAAGTTTTTTCGAATAGAAAAAATCTTTTGAAAAAATTATCATTGAAAATACTCTATTTTTTTTTTGGTGTATATATTTACTTACTTATATATCTTTTTAACATACGTGATCATTATTATTTTTATATATTTAATCATTTATGTTATATATATATATATATATATATATATATATATATATATATATATATATATATATATAATTAATGGTTATTTAATGGTTATTTGTATAAAAAAGTAAATTGAATACATATAGAAAACAAAAACTGTTTTATAAAAACATAAATGTTTAAAATTTTAGGGTAAGTTACACGAATGGTCCCTGTGGTTTGTGGTAATCTGCACCGATGGTCCCTAAATTTTTTTTTTTTAACTCGGGCGGTTTTTATTATTTGGTTTTATTGCGTTGTTGGTCCCTGACAAATGTAAATTTACTTTTATACCCTTTAAGATTTTTTAAACTATCTAAATTATTTATTTTAAATTTTAAATATTATAAAAAAATTAAATGAAATATCAAATCTCGACACCTCCCTTATTATCCTAACCCCTTATTTTAATGTCCTCATTGTTTTCTCCAAACCCTATTCTCCGATTGCAGCATCTGCCATATCTCCGGCGAGACACCCCAACCCACCGGCAACCAAGTCAGCTTTCTTCCCTCTCATGCTCTCATCTCTCTTATCTGTTAAAGAACCCCATTTGAAAACCTCTCTCCACCATAATTACCATATTGGAGGTTAAAAGAAAACAAAATATGCAGGTTTGACGAAGACACATAGATTTTACGAGAGACGAAGGGTGTAGTGTTGTAGAGATGAGTGGAGAAGTGCGGTTGACTAACGGATCTTCACTGATTGATTATGATTAGGGTTTACGGTCGGAATGAGGGTCGGCTAGGGTTCATGGTCACCGACTTTGGGTTGCTCCGGCTTCACTCCCCTCCTCTCGTGTTTTCCCCTCATCTACCAAGGAAACTAGATACATAAAATGAGTTATGTTTAGTGGTTGATTGTGGAAATATCAAACTTGGAAGAACAACTAGTTTTGTGAATTTTATTAGATTTAGGATGATTGTGATTTGGAACTGATGATAATACAGATGTTTGTTCTCAAGAACCCTAAGTAATCAATCAACCCCAAAATCACATTTCTATGAGATTTCTTTTGGATTTTAATGCATCAAGTTTGAAATCATAGAAGAAAGTGGTGGTGTAGATTCGACGATGGCGATCCAAGCTGATAAAATGAATGTGGGCTTCATTGAAGAAGAAGGTTGTTACATAGATGAGGATTATCGATTAAAATGAAAAAAAAGGGAAAGAAATCATACACCTAATAAGAATAGGGTAAAGGGGTTGGGTCTTATTAATTTTTAATATATTAAATAATCAATAAGCAACAAAATATTTAAATAGAAAATTAATAAGGGTGTAAATGTCATTTCAGGTTTGGTAAGGACTAAATCCAAAATAAAACCAAATAATAGGGATCATCCGAATTAAAAAAAGTTTTTAGGGACCATCGGTGCAGATTACCACAAACTACAGGGACCATTCGTGTAATTTACCCAAAGTTTTATATGGGATATAATTTATTACAGTGTTTATAAAAACAGAAAATGAAAATGAAAATGATGAACGTAGCAGCAATACGCGCAGGTGGATTCGACAGCGAGACTGCGAGAGAGGCGTGGCGTCCGTACTCCACGCGCCTTTGCTTTAAGCCCTCAAGAACTCTCACAAGTCACAAGTCACAAGCAGGCCTAAATTTCCCTATTTTCGTCACCTTCTATGCGCCCTACTTGTTTTCTCACGCAGAAATGTACTCCAGTTCGTTGCAAATCACTCTTTTATGCTAACTGTAAGAAACTACGTTCTGCTGATTTTGTTATTTTAGCGTTTTTCTATCATTGATCGTTCTTGTGGCTAGTTAAAACCCCCTTTTCTACAAAAGAAATCGTTTCTACTTGTGGTTTTCTTCATAATTTCACTGAATTCGTACGGGTGTAGGGTTAGTTGCGTTTGTAAAGTGCACATTGTTGGTATGCAGTTTGCTTTTCTGCTCATGCCTACCAAACGTTTTGATTATTTGACATTTTTCGCAAAATAAACTGTTATAGTTCAATAATTACGTTTTGTGTTCTGCTGAGATGGTAGGTTACTTTCCATATGATAGATGGATAGAAATTTATTTTCTTGAAAATGTTTTTGTTCGGCGTTTTTTTTTTTTTTTTTTTTTTTTTTTTTTTTTGTAAAGGGAGCTCTGTTAATGGGAAATACGTTACATTTTCCTGTCTAAACTTAAATGTTGTTTTTCCCAAATCGAACATTGTTATTGATCTTCTTACTTCGTATTAATGATATTATGTTGTTGAACATCCCATTTTTGGTCTAGGAATTATATATCTTGGTGATGTGCAGGTTTGCATGAAGGTCTAAACGATCTTGGAATCCCTAAAGAAGAAAAGAAAAGTGCATATTAAGTGATGGCTCCCAATATAAGAGTTGCCAAGGCCTTTCGTGCTATGAAAGATCTTGGAATTCCTGAAGAAAAAACAAAGCCAGTCTTGAAGAGGCTTTTAAAACTTTATGATAAGAACTGGGAGCTTATTGAAGAAGAAAACTATAGAGCTCTTGCTGATGCTATTTTTGATAGCCAAGAGTCAGAGGCATGTTGATCTGTTTCTAAATATATAGAAAATTTTCCTCCATTGCTATATTTCTATGAATAATTCTTCTCCCAAAATTTCTGAGTTGCATCTTTTTTTTTTTTCTTCCAGGAAGTAGAACACAAGAAACAACTTGATGTTGAAGTACGTAATAGCATGTGTTCCCAATTTGTCCTTGTTCTTTCTTCTTTGTTCATATCACGAGTTCTAACTTTTTTGTTTTTTTTCATTTTCATGATTGGTCATCTTCCAGGCAACAGAGAAGAAAAAACAACTTGAGCAAGCTGAAGTAAGTAACTTCTGTTTTTCAGGGGCATATTGTGATTATTGTGTTTGAGTCTCTAATGTTTCGTTTGATTCAGAGAATGAAGGCTATTGAAGAGGAAACACAAACTCAAGAAGAACCAGAAAGACCATTAAAGCGATTGCGTTTAAGACATCAAGATGGTCAATCTTCACCTTCCTCCATCAACCCTAACCCTAATTCAAATGGAGCTTTACTAAAAAGGCCAAAACTAGAGGTTGATGAGGTTCCCGAGCCTATTTCACCTTTAAAACGAAAGGGAAAACAACCTATTTTACCAAATGATTTGGCAAGAATAGAAGGATCTGATGTAATCCATTCAGGAGATGTGGTTGTTGCAGATGCTACAGGCTCTTACTTAGCTGTTAGGCGCCTCAGAAACAGAGGGAAAGAGCCACTTTCACCACATCCTGCTCCTAGAGAAAAGAGGTTAGTTAAGTCATCTGATGTGCACTTTAAAGAGCCAAAAGTTGAGACAGGTGTCAATGTTATGCCTAAAAAAAAGAATCATGCCTTAATAACACCAAAAGATGAACCCCATTCAGACAATCCACCTCACTATCAGGTCCCTCTTGCAGTGATCATGCCAGGTACTTCTATGCCGCTCCCCTTGATGCTAATATAAATTCATTGATTATGATTTTTTGGTATTTATAAAGATTTTCCCTTAAATGTGCAGAATCATTGGTTAATGGAGATGCTTCAACTGACAACAATTTGGAAACAGAACCTGATTCTGAATCTGTGGATAAAAGCAACCATGTTCATGAAACATCAAATGGATCAAATGGTAATGAGCTCATAGACATTCCAAATGAACCAACTGCTAAAGTAGATATTGCTTCATCTTCTTCTGGGGAGATCAAGATTTCTTTGTGTGTTAATGGAAAGACTAAGTTATCTGCCACAAGTGTAGACACCCTTTTGAAAACTATTGAAGATAAACGTCTGAAATCATACAAACTTCTAGATCCAAGCTTTTCAGTCAAGAAACTAATGAAGGATATGTGTGAGTGTTTTCTAGAACTTGGATCCAATTCCACCAATGAGCCACCAGTAGCCATAGATGTTGGTCCAATGAAATCTGTCGTAGATAGCAATGGAAATGATCATGAAAAACAAGTGGAGCAGAATGGCATTATGGAGAACAATACAATGTCTTCTTCTGATGTTGTTAATGACATAGCTAAAGGACAAGAAAGTGTGGTGATCTCATTGGTCAATGAAGTCAACAACAAGTGTCTTCCATCTTTCCATTACATCCCAAGGAATGCAGTTTTCCAGAATGCTCATGTTGACTTCTCATTGGCTCGTATTGCTGATGACAATTGTTGTCCCACTTGTTTTGATGATTGTCTGACATCATCAACACCTTGTCCATGTGCTTTACAAAGTGGTGGTGAATTTGCTTATACAAGTGAAGGGGTTGTGAAAGAGTGGCTTCTAGATGAATGTATACAAACAAATCGTGATCCTCAAAAACGTGTTGTACTTTATTGCAAAGAATGCCCATTAGAAAGGTCGAAAAATGAGGAGATTTTGGAACAATGTAAAGGTCATTTGGAAAGGGGTTTTATCAAAGAATGTTGGTTGAAATGTGGATGCAATAAAAAGTGTGGGAATCGAGTTGTACAATGTGGAATTAAACATAAGTTGCAGGTTAGAGGTGTATGTCATTTTATTTTTATTATCTCATGATGTTTTTTTTTTCTTCTAAGCTTATATGGTTTTATTTGTTAATTTATATTTAGGTATTCATGACACATGGAGGAAAAGGGTGGGGTGTTCGAACCCTAGAGGATCTGCCAAAAGGTGCATTTGTGTGTGAGTATGTGGGGGAAGTGTTGACTAATACAGAACTTTACAATAGAGTTGCACAAAGTTCAAAAAAAGACGAATATGCCCATCCAGTATTGCTTGATGCTGATTGGGGTGGAGAGAGTGAATTTAAAGATGAAGAAGCTTTGTGTTTGGACGCCACTTATTATGGAAATGTGGCTAGATTTATTAATCATAGGTATGCTCATATACTGCCTTACATTAAAAAAAAAAAATTTACGTTTTTTTATTTATTAAAAAAAAAAATGTTTCTTTTGGTAGGTGTTTTGATTCGAATTTGGTTGAGATCCCTGTGGAAGTGGAAAATCCTGATCGTCACTACTATCATGTATGTAATTTATGCACCTGTTAATGATTTTTGGTTTTATTAAAAAATTTAATCAAACAAATTCTTGATTCACAGCTTGCTTTCTTCACTACAAGAAAGGTGAAAGCTCTAGAAGAGTTGACTCGGGTGAGCTGGTTGCTATTTTGAATTTTGCATGCAGTTCATATGGCTATATATAATGGATGTTTTATGTGTATAATATATGTTGACATTGTTGCAGGATTATGGTATTGATTTTGATGATGATGATCATCCTGTGAAGCCATTTCAGTGTCAATGTGGTAGCAGATACTGCCGTGACATAAAACCCTCCACTACTAGTAAGTATTTGTTGAAATGCCTAAAATACCCTTACAACTCTTCTAGAGGAGCAACCATATCTTTCTTTTTCAATTGTTGGTTCATCTTTTGATTCTATTTTTTTTTTTTTTTTTTGCAGGATCTGGGAAAAGAAGGTTATCTTGAAATTAAGGACTGCTGCAAACTGTAATTACTAACTAGTAACCCCACCATAAGTTACAAGAAGCCTAGCCTTTTGTATGCATGTATTGCTGCTTTTAATACTATGATGTTGATATGATGATGATGATGTCGCCCTTCCTTTTGAACCAGTTTTTATAATAAAATCAAACCCTTGGTGGCATTTAAGTATGTACATCATTCCTTTAGTATGTGTTTGCACATACATATGACAGATTGAGAATCAAGTCATTGTGCTATTTTGTTTCATCTTTTTGGATTGGACAAAAAAGTCTGTATTTTTTGTTCCATTATTGACGACATATGTTTCATGTTCATTGCATGTTGTTCACAATCCTTTTCATTGGAATATGAGTCTTCACTTAATCCATATTCGTCTTATTTATTATTATTTTTTTATCTGTATCGTGTGTTCCACATTCAAATTGTTTTTTACTTGATGAAGTTTTAATACACAAAATCACGAATAATACATATTTTTGTAAAACATAGATTAAAAGGATGATTTATGGAAAGGCAACAAAAAACGTAAAAAGCTGTATGTATATAGGGAATATGATGCATTTACTTCATCAATTTTTTTTAATATTATTTCGAATAATTCTAAAATTTAAGTTCCTAGAATGTAAATAAAATATAAATTGTAAATATTTCATTTATATCTTTCATATTTTCACATTTGTTAGAGAAAGCTAATATTCAACTGTTATATTGTATTGCTTTGTATGTTTATTTTATGGTAAATCATTTTCCAAAATCACAATGATAAGTTGGATGATAACAGAGAAACAAAATTTAATTGGGTTAAGTGGATCCCATTGAAAATTAATTGCTTCCTTGGAGGCTATTAAAAAACAAGATTCCTACTTACAACAATATAATCAAGAGAGGTATAAGTATTTATTCGAGTCTGTGTCTGTTGTGTTGCCCTGTTGATGAGTGTATGGAACACCTCTTCTTCTCCTGTGAGTTTGCAAGGAGCCCCGTGACTTGTGTTCTAGCCTCTTAGAGAAAATCAACGGAATTGATGGCGGTAAAAGGAAGAAAAAAGTTTCATTTTCTTTCGTTTACATTACTTTGTGGATGATTTGGAATGCAATAAATGCTTTAGCTGTGGCTTTAAAAATAGACCTAATTCAAGTAATTATGATTGCTATGTTTGGTGTATGTTTCCTTTTTTGCTAATATATTGAGCTTTTTTTTTTTTTTTTTTTTTTTTTTTTTTTTTTTTTTTTTGGCAATATATGTTAGGGACAATGGATATCGAACTTTCCATTTAGTCACTAAATTTTTTCTTGTTATTTATTTGCCACTGAATTATTGAAATTGTTCATATTTTACCCTTATGACCGGTTAGTTTAGTGACTAAATGTGAACAAAATCGAAAGTTCGTTTTCCTCTAAAAAAGTTTAATAACTAAATGTGAACAAACTTACTCTTGTATTATGTTTTAGCGAATTATTTATATATGTTAAATTCTAGCAACATTTATTGATGAACAAATCTATGAAATAAAAAAAAAAACCCGAAAAATATATTAAAAAAAAAACGAAAAACCGAAACCGAAATAAAAAACCAATGGTTTGATATTTTCCAAAATAAAAAATCAAAATTTCCAATCTGATTTTGGTTTTACAAAAAATTCAACTTTCAAATTTCCATATCTAAATCTCTTCCCCTTTTTATAATTGAAAAATGATTATAAAACCAAAAAGGAAATGAGAAATTGCTCAATTCAGAATTTTTCTATCCAAAACTCCACTTAACACATGACATAAACATTTTGCTTCAATTCGGAAAATCCAAAAAATCTTTAATATTTAGCTTCGTTCACGGACCGCCTTTGACCGAATCTTGAAATTGACAAATTCTACCCAAATTTTTGGATTTTCCGGATTGAAGCAAAATGTTTATGCCATGTGTTAAGGGAGAGTTTTGGATAGAAAAATTATGAATTGAGTGCTTTCTCATTCCCATTTTGGTTTTATAATCATGTTTCGATTATAAAAATGGGAGAGATTTAGATATGGAAATTCGAAAGTTGACTTTTGCATATTATGCGGACTTGAAGACCGAAACAACCTCAAGTATTTAAAGTTTATGAAATGATTCAATTGGAGATTCGGAAGTAATTTCGGTTCATAATGTGTTTGGATTTATTGAAGATTTTTGGAATGTGCATAAATGCTTAAATTTTGGGTAATTTTTTGGAGAATGAGTAACTCCTAATTATCTTTTGAAGCTCGGTTTGTATGGTCTCACATTCTATAACCCAGATTGAAAAGTCACAGAAGAATTGAAGATTTGATGTTCATCTCTACATGTGTCACGTTTGAGACTCGGTTTGTGAAGTTGCTCGAGTTTGGAAGATTTGAAGCGGATCATCTATTCCAAACTTTGACGGGGGAATGTGGATACAAAGTTATCCATGTATGGCTTTGTAAATGGTTTGAATTTTGTAGACCCACTTGCATGTGGTAAAGTAGCATTGTGACATGAGAGAGAGAGAGAGATTAGTTTTTTATTTTGGTTTCGTTTTTTTTCATAGATTTGTTCATAAAAAATTTGGTAGAATTTAACAAAAATAATAATTTGCTAAAATATAATATCAAATGAAGTTTGTTCACATTTAGTCGGTGAACTTTTTTAAAGGGAAACGAACTTTCGATTTTGTTCACATTTAGTCACTAAACTTGTTTTAATTATCTATTTGTTACTGAACTATTGGAAATGTTCACATTTTACCCTTATGACCGGTTGTTACCGATTATAATTTATAAGGGTAAAATATGAACAGTTTCAATAGTTCAATAACAAATATAAACAAAATTGAAAGTTCGTTACCTTTCGAATAATTATCCCTATCTTATTTTATAGTGTTGGGTCGTTGTAATATTTTACAATTTACAAGTTTTAAACGATGGATATGAAGTTTTTTTTTTTATTATTATTAAAAAAATCTGTTGCATGGTCCATAATCTAGCATCTATCATATTCCTATATATATACACACACAGTCGATCGCTAGACTGTCCGCTTTAGAAAAGGCGGGAAAAAAAAGCAAGAAGAAGATGGGTGGGTGGTCTCACCCAGAGATTTCACTGGAAGACTTGTTGAAATTGATCAAAGGGTTTGTTGATATCTTGATTTTAGCTTCTGGGTATCAATCATCTGGTCGCTTTGCTCACTGGGATCCGCTAAACATTAAAAAAGCTTTTCAATGGGGTCTTTTCTTCGAGAATGTGAGCAATCCCTATTTTCTTTTCTACTTTTCCATTTTAGATTCCATACGTTATGAATAGTATGAATGAAGAAGAGTCTTATCTTGATTCAATTTCCTCTTTCTGGTTTTGTGTTTTACTTTAAAATCCCGTGTAGTTTGTGGAACATGAAATTACAACAGTTTTAAGCAAAACGGTTTGTTCCAATCTGAAATTGGTCGAATAGAATGAAGTAATTATGAATTAAATCTTTTGTGGTATAGGAAAGTTTATATTATTAAGCAATTTCAATTGTTTTTTCATTGTTGATTGATTTAGGGTAGGGTTTGTGGAACATGAAATTATCTATTTTTCCAGGTGTTTGAGAGTATAGATGCCAATCAAGACTCCATAGCTGAACTCGATGCAGCCTTATCTAAACTGACATCCAATCCTCATTTTCCACAGGTGGGAACATCTCTTAGCCCTGTTTCTATGCTCTTTTTTTTTTATCGCAAACAGTTTGGACTTAATGAGGAATGGTTAAAACTCATTTTACTCCTGACTTTCTCTATTAAGCCATTCATTCTTTCTGCATTGATTAAAAAAGAAGCACCCATTTATCTGATTACATCTTGTTACTCAGGGTCTTACACATATATCATCCACTACACTTGGTAAAGCAAGATTTTTTATACTTGAACATTTTATTCACACACTACCAATGAGGGATGAACATCTCAAATCTGTTCTAAAAGCAACCATTGAAATGGATCTTGATGAACTTCAAAGGACAGAAACCGATTACCTGGATGTATATCTTGACAAGTTGATGCTGCAAAACACAACAAGGAGTCCTCAAGCTTCTGTTGAGGAGGGTAAAATGGACTTTTCGCCTAAGCCTTCTCCCAAGGCTAAAACCTACACGAAAACCGATTTGACAGCATTTGCTATTCAAGGAATCACAAAAAGGCAACTTGCAGTTTCATGTGTTTCATCAATGGAGACAAGTGTGGATGTTGTTTCTAAAACCATAGCACAAGGAACCTCAAATGAGCTTCAAGAACAACAAAAGGCTTATGTGTAAGTGATATTTTTGTCATGTTAACATTCATTAATCATCATACTTATCCATAAAACAATTTGTAAGCAGCAATAATGATCAAACACTAATTGATTATTTTAATCAGGTGGAGCAATTGGCGGATGAAAACCCTTTCATATCTACTTGATAAGCAGACTATCAGATTGGTTTCAGGTGCAAGCATGATTTTTTCTGCTCCTATGGCTCAGTGGATACAAGTTTTTGAACAGTTAGATACATCAAGTGAAGAAAATGAGACATTTGTGAGTGACTTATATTTCAAAAAGTCAATTGATCTTTACACTTGAGAAGTAGTCAAACACTTTATCTAAACATGTGTTAACTCAAAAGTTGCAACATTTTGGCATGAAGGAGTATATATTATATTTTTCACAAACATGTTTTTTTTTTTTAACCAATAATGAATCATTACAGGAGCTGTTACTGGTAGGATGTATATCAAGGAGATGGAATCATGTAATTAAACAATTTATGTCGAGTTGTAATGAACCTTTTAGTATCTACACACTATACGAAGGAGTACACAACTTGATCTTGAAAAGATTTCAAAATGTCAAATTAATGGAGGAAACAAAGGACTCAAAGGTAGTCTTTCTCTTACAAAGTTCAATTTATTTACAAATCATTCCACTTTTTGATCCCATTTTCAGTTCAAGGAACATGAGATTGTTGAGTATCTTGATGCAAAATTAAGCAATCAGATTCATAGATTGTGGGAAATCCCTCCTGCACTTGTAGCATCATCTCTTCCTCCCTGGTAAACCATTTCTTCTTTGATTCTTCCATTTCTTTTTACCTTTAAATCTAATTATAACAAATTTTAAAACATGTTGGAAAGTGGGAACCTATTTATTTAGACACGTGTGTTAAAACCAAGAGATGGGTTGTTTTCTGGTTGCAGGTCTCGTTTATTTGAAGCATATGCAAGTGAGTTATTGAGTCAATTCAAAGGGAAAACTACAAAGATTCGGTATCTATGTTTTTTTAAGCTTTCATTATTGTTCTTATTTGATTCTTGTTTTCTATAAATTTTGACCAGTTTTCTTTCTATAGATGCTGCAGTTGTAGTGATGGTAACAAGGAACACACAGAATGTGAGTTCTCTGTTCGTATTATTAGTGATTCCAGATGTCACCCGTTTAAATATTGTAGAGAATAATTAATGTAATCGATTTTTGTAATGGTAAATATGGGTGATAAATAATTTTAACTTAATAATAAAAAATTTCATGGGATAGAGATTTTAATTGTTTGAATCTTTTTGCAGGTGAAGTTGCTGAGAGGATTTGGTGCCTCTACATTTTTCATGTATCAAAAATCCAGACTTGATGCCCCTTGAAAAAAAAACTTCATGTAAGTTTTTTTTTTTTTTTTTTTTTTTTTTTTTTTTTTTTTTTTGTGTATCAAGAGATTTTTTGTAATTTATTAAGAATTATTATATTTTGGATGATTTTGGACCCGTTTATTTTTAGCCAAACTTAACTATTCTCGGAATTCCCCCTCTTAATCAAAATAGATCAAGTTTGACTAAAGAAATACCATAAATATCTTCACACATATTAAAAGCTCTATAAGAATATTCGATTGAAACGTATATTGCTGAAACGGTGGCGTTTCTTGGTGGGATGGGGGGAGCGGGCGACTTCCTTTTTCTTGCTATTTGCACCGTGTCTTTCAACAAATACTGCGTTTTCCGGGAAGTGGCACTCGGAATCTGTGGCACATTAGCACACAAACCCTAACCCTAAATTCAACCTCTGCAACTCAACCTGAACTGAGGGTTTTCACGTCTTTCTGTGCGAGAAATAAAGTGGTGTCAATGGATTCAGACGAAGGGAAGCTATTCATCGGAGGAATAGCATGGGACACCACCGAGGAAACCCTCAGAGATTACTTCAGCAAGTACGGACATGTCTCTCAGACTGTTATAATGCGCGACAAGACCACCGGCCGTCCACGTGGCTTCGGCTTCGTAGTTTTCTCAGATCCTTCCCTTCTCGATTCTGTTCTTCAAGATAGGCATACTATTGAAGGCCGAACTGTAAGAAATTGCTATTCGATTGTGTATGTCATTGTTTTGGGTTTGGGGTTTTAGTTTCGCGATCATTGTATAACAATGTGTAATTATAGCGTTTCGCCTCGTTTTCCAGTTATAAATTCAATTTCAGATTCGGCGTCTCATAATGTGCAGGTGGAAGCTAAGAGGGCGTTATCGAGGGAAGAACAGCAAACGTCTAGACCTGCAGGCAATGTTGGGAGGAGCTCCGGTGGGTCAGGGACAGGAGGAAATTACAGAACCAAAAAGATATTTGTTGGCGGTTTACCTTCCACCTTGACAGAGGACCAATTCCGTCAATACTTTGAAACTTATGGTGATATAACGGATGTAGTAATCATGTTTGACCAAACCACCAACAGACCTCGTGGATTTGGTTTCATATCATTTGATACAGAAGATGCTGTTGATAGAGTTCTTCAAAAGACCTTCCATGAACTCAACAATAAGCTTGTTGAGGTGAAACGAGCACTTCCTAAAGACGCTAATCCTGGCAGCAGTGGCAGTGGCAGTGGCGCACGTGGTGGTGGATATCAAGGTAGCAATTCCAGCTCATATGATAGTCAAATGGATGGTAATAGATTCCTGCAACAAACCACCGGTGGTGGCTACCCAACATATTCCGGGTATGGTCAACCAAGTTATGGTTTTGGAGGTGGATATGGAAGTTATGGTGTTGGTGGTTATGGTGGTGGCGGCTATGGTGGTGCATACGGGAACCCTGGTTATGGAAATCCTGGTGCAGTGAAAACCCAGTGGGGTGGTCAAAGTTCTGGTTATGGTCCAAATATGGGTTATGGAGGAGGTGGTCCCACGGCCTCTGCATCAATGGGTCAATCTGCAGGTGGAGCTTCTGGGTATGGGGGTCAAGGTTATGGTTACGGAAACTATGGTGGTAATGATGGCTACAATGCTGGGTATGGTGGTGGTGGTGGTGGGTTTGGGGCAGGAGGTGGTGGTGGAGATCAGCAAGGGGGAGGTGGTGGCGGTAGCAATATGGAGGGTGGGTATAACGGGCAAACAGGTTACTAGAAGTTTGTATGTCATTTTTTTAAAGTGTGGTTTGTAGGTCGAAATATGTGTAGCTCAAGTTTGCAATAGTTTGTTTGTATGTGTTCCATTTATCAATTGCTTTCATCTTTTTTCATTATTAAGTTTGAGTTGCAGGTTTTTCCATTGATTTCAGTTTCATATCGATCGATGTTATTCATTTTTAGGCCCCAATTCTTACATGCGACTGGACTAGAAGTTGTTGATATTTAAACAGTCGGACTAAAATTTGACATATGTGCTAAAAGCCTAAAATAGAAGTTGTGGACATGATAGAAGCCACTTTGTATAACATCCCCCAAGAGACCGAATGGTATAAACCGATAGGGGTGTTTGAATTATAATTCTACTGGACGAATATCCACGTTGTTATGTAGTTAAACTTTTTGTGATCGTATGTTTTTAGAAATGCTATTTCATTTATATTAATTAAAGGGCCTTGCGACTAATGATAAGGAGTTATTCTCTCAAATTAAAGGGCATAGGATTCAAGTATTACTGGGAGACATAGATAGTATTTAGGAGTAGATTAAAAATATAATGTTTCAAAAAAAAAAAAATTAATGATGTTTTAATTTTTTTATCAACCATTGTTTGCAACTTAACATAAATTAATTTATAAATTTATGTTATTTTTCACTATTATCGTTACAAATTAAATTAAAAACAATTAATTGAAATTTAGTTATTATAAAAAATAGTTTTTTGACAATTTTTAATAGGATGATGGGTGTGTAGCGACTTAGGGATGTGAGACTGTTGCTGGAAACAAAATACCGCCACCGCGGTTTAGGTGGTGTAGTTTAGGAGTGAAGAGAGGCTACACCGCTGCCTCTCTCTTCATCCAATTAGCTGATTTTTTTTTCCTTTCTTTTTATTAAAACGATAACATTAAAAAAAATATTTCCTATTATTTTAGTTTCAATAGCTAGAAACGGTAATTTTTGATTTTTTTAATACATTTACCACTCTATAAATATTAAATACAAAACAAACTTAACTTGATTTTCAAACTTATTTCTACATATTTTCCGGAAAAAAAACACTCAAACACACTGTCATCATCGTTATATTCGTCCTCTGATATGATGGCTCAACAAGAGGCATTATTTTTCGGTTCCGTCATGGCAAAAACAATAGCGTATTTCCAAAACCAACAAGGTTAAAGCTCACGTTCACGACCTAAAACACGAAACCCTCCGATGTAGAGAAATCACGAAGCCGGATACAATCGTCTTATAGAATACTATTTTGCAGATGACGTGTAAGTTGAAAAGTTTCGACGGCGGTTCCGGATGAGGAAAGAGTTATTTTTACGTATTGTTGGGGATTTGGAAGATCGTTTTCTATATTTCCGGTGGAAGCGGGATGTGAGACGCATAAAAAGTTTTTCTCCAATTCTTAAATACACAATCACAATTCATTAGTTAGCGTACGACATGGGAGCAGACAAATGAGACGAGTATTTGAAAATGTCCGAGCGTACCACACGAGATAGTGCGTACAAGTTCACAAAAGTTATTACTTTGGTTTACGGGCAACGATATTTGCATAAACATACCATCAATTATGTCCACCAATTCTACACGATGCAAAATATTGGGATTCTCAACCCAATTACTTAAAATGGTTGGGTTGGGTTGATTAGAGATTGTAATGTTGCATAAACATACCATCATGCTTGACCATTAGAGTGGTCAAATTAGCCTTGGTCAACATTACATGATTTAGTACTAAGCTTACACAAAATCATAAATCAAATTAATATTTTTATATATAGTTATTTATTTTGCATAATATTTAAGTATTATTTATAAATTTATTTAGTATTTATTACGTTAAAATCTATTTTGTAGTGGAAAATACATTCTCAAGGAAAATGAGCAAAATTCCTAAAGTTGGAGGCTAATGACTTGAAGAAATCATCAAAATGGAAGAAAACATGCAAAAAAGCGTCTGTGACGTCATGGTCATATGCTTGCCACAATGTGGTAACGTATCATCGTTAGAAGTTTCCCCGATGATTTGCATGAAAACTTGGAGACTACGTAAAGGTTTTGTCCACCACGACGTGATGAGCCATTTACCACGCATGGTGGCGTATTTTTAGAAACCCTAAGAAGGCTAGAAAGTGATTGAAGAACAAGGATTAAAGAGATCGAGAGCTAAAACACGATTAATCATTCGATTTGCTTTTTCTTCAAAAATGTGTTTCAAAGTTTACTTAGTTTTTTTGATTTCTTTTCTGCTATAGTTATGGGCTTAAACCCTTTGCTTTCGTTTATCATATATGAACCTTGATATTATGCGTTGATTTCGATTTATATAGATTTATTTATGTTGGTTGTTACTCATGTTTGATATATCAAGAACTTAACATGTTAAAGTTCTAATTTTATCATTTATCTACAAGTTATCTGTAGTTAGATGACCATCCCAATTGCATGAACTTGATATTTAACTGTTTATGATCATTAAATAGTTAAATTTATACATTAAACAAATCCTAGGGTTATGTGGTAATAATTAGTAGCTTTGATTGTGTTAGAGAGCATTAGTTATCCATGTTATATATTTAATTTATTGTCTTGATCATAGATAAGAAAATCAATAGATCTTGTCATTCATAGTTCGGAAATATTAAAATCAATTCAATGATCATTTGTTGCATGTCCATTGTAATTGTAGTTCATGAATTGATAAACACTAGAAAATGAGAACAAGATAACTAGTAACTTAGAATTCAGTAACTAACTAGATAATCCATTCATAAGAAGTCAACCATAAGGTATAGGTGATCTGAAGCTAAATGAAAATGCTCTTTAATCTTGATTTAAAATTGTTTTATGTTTATTTGGTTTAGTTAAAGTAATCATAGTTAGTTTAATTGTTAAGTTAATGAAGTAAGTTTTTCTAAACTTGTAAAATCAGATAAAAATCCCCAATAATTATTTCTTTAGTTTAATTAGTAGCATTAGTTTTTAATTAAAATCATACCCGTTCCACTAGTGTTTAGCACCCGTCTTATCTTTACTATACTATTTTGCGACTAGGTATACTGCCTATTTGTGTTTAGTTGGTTTAGATTTGACAAGACTTATAAATTTAAAATTGTTAGAGCAAATAAACACATCAAAAATCATATTAAAAGAGCTCTTTTTGTATAAACACTAAGTTTTACATTTTTCTTCAACCTCGCACAATGTATGTTGTGATAACCCAATCTAAACCAAATACGCCATTCAAAACATTATAATTAGAAATTGAAACAATTAGACAAATAGAAATTTATTATACATGTTAATTTCCGTACAATATACTCAATAATGAATACCTTGACACATGTTGCAAACTTAAATAACCGTTCATATACAATCTACCAATGGAAGGGTAAAATGGTAAATTCCTTAATTTGCTAAGTTTTCTTTTGATAATTCATCATTTGAAGTTTAAAACTCATCTTATGAATTAGAGGGTCGTATTTCTGTAACACCCGTAGATTCGGGCTAGTCAATAATAAACGTTAAATATGATTTTTTTTTATCTAGGATAAATAATCTTAACCAAAGTAATAGTTATGATCAACAATTGTAACATATTTGATTTAATAAAGAAGAATTATGTGAATATTATATGTTTCATGATTAGTATAATATAATAAAATAGGAAAAATCAGTCGAATCGTCCATAAATCGTAAAAATAAGTGTGCCAACACACACACACACATATTTTAAGGAGTACTACGAGATCGTAGTACTCCTTAAAATATGAATTTTGAGAAAAAGAATGTCAAAAACAGAGTTCGTACGAAAGAGTTATCATTTTAGCAATATCAATTAATTTTATAAAAATATGGATAAAAATATAAATTCAAAATTAGCCGGAGGAGTCTAAACGAAAGTTGTAGATCTCGTTGATAGCTACGCGTGAACATAAAAAACATTGAAAATGGAGTTCGTATGAACGAGTTATAATTTTTAATAGCACATTTATGTATTAAAATAAAGTGTAAATCATATACGTATACATATATATACATATGTATGTATATATCATTAGAAATGTATTGACGATGCGGTCGTTATAATACTAGTGTTGAGTACTTTCGATATTATTTTAGTACAAATATCATTAAATCTATTTTAAATAGTATTATAAATGGTGTTTAGTCATTTAAGTAAATATATAGGGTGAGTTTTGAAAATTCAATTGCTATAAATAAGAGCCTCTAGGCTCTCATATTTCTTGCATCATTCTCTTGATTCAAGAGTCTTTCTCTTGTTATCTCCCGAACATTTCGGTCTCTCGTGATTCGACTTCTCTTTCTGTAGTTTTAT
The DNA here is from genome assembly GCF_052625555.1 of Lactuca saligna. Taxonomy (NCBI): domain Eukaryota; kingdom Viridiplantae; phylum Streptophyta; class Magnoliopsida; order Asterales; family Asteraceae; genus Lactuca; species Lactuca saligna. Next base: position 72,067,624 of record NC_136424.1, on the reverse strand, counting down.
TATAGTAAGGTGAGCGTTGAAGCGGTGCAAGAATTATTCTTAGAAAGATTCAGCGACGAAGTTCTGCCCTACAGAGGTCGGCTCCTAACAAAACCCCCTTGTAAGTAAGTTATGCTTATCCTATTTTAAATATAGCTTATATTTAAAATTAGTATTGTTATTATGAACTTATAATAAATATTTGAGGTATTATTATGACTTATATAAGTGTCATTATAATATTTTTTAACTACTCGCGGTACGGAGAATCTGGTTTAAAGGGTCGCATGAGGTTGTTGGATTTCAGAAGTGCTATATGCAAAAATAGTCCCGCCCTCTGATGTTTTATGTTTGGTCCCTATCTGTACATAGTGCTTAGAAAATATTGTTTAAACGCTTATATAATAATAATAATGCTAAGACTAATAATTATTTGTGGTAAATATTAGACTAAAATCTAGTTGTAATAATACTAGGTTTCATCGAATGAAATTATATTGTTAAGAAGTGAAGCATTGTCCGAGTTTGGAATCATTACTTTAACAAGTGAGTGCATAGTTACTTTCATCTTACACATAGATATGAGGTATTTAGTATATATTACGTGTTATGTGTGCATATAATTTTTGTTCCTAATATCTATGTTGGATGAGCAAAAATATTCATGTTTTAATTGTTTTAAACTGTATATGTATTTTATGCCCATAATTATGATGGGTAAAAGATAGGTAGATTAAAGATGAGATGAATAATGAGCGACGAAAGATGAGATGAATGATGAGCGATGATATATGAGTGGTAAAAGATAGTGAGAAGCGATGAGCCAAACGATGACCCAAGTGATGACCTTGTCATCTAGCAGAGTATAGAGTATAAATGACAACCACAGACTATTCTAGATAATCTAATAGAACAATAGCAGGCTCGCAACTTGTAGGTGTTATGAACGATGTGTTCACCTGGTGTACCCTAAAAACCCATTGACATGTATTGTGGGTGGACTCTCGAAAATAGTACTGTCGATAAATGAGATAAACCCTGCCAGCTATGGACTTAGCGCCTGTTGGATGAACCCTGACAAATATGGACTTAGTGTTTGATATATAAACCTTGGCAGCGATGGACTTCATGCCTATTCCTTAGGACAATCATTAGGAATAAATAATGAAGGGTAGACAATTCATAGATGAGATACTTAAGAATAAAGAAGATAATGAGGATGGGTAAATGGGTTAATTGTTTGATGATGAAACATACTAACTATATTATTTTGGGTTGAAAACTCTATGTACTCACCAGGTTTTCCAACCTGACCCACTCAGTTTATTTGTATCATAGGTATCAATATAAAGCTACACTACACCGAGAGATTAAATAGTTTTAGATCACCCGTGTAAATGAATGTAAGTTTTGTTTATGCTTATGTTTATGTATTGACGATGACATCCCAAAGTTTTAAAATGAATTAAATACATTTCTTCGAAAATTTTTCATTTCTGAGAACAAATTCCGCAACACTTTTCTTTAAAAGGTTATTTTGATTTTAAAATAAGCATAAATAACATTTTTAAAACGACTGTAAATTTTGGGATGTCACAGTTCCCCTATATATGTTACATCACCAATAACCTTACAACAATTGACATTAACTTTCATTACTTAAAATTTTAACACCTTTGAAGGAATTTATGTAAGCGAATGCATAAATGTTATTCTTTATACAATCGACCCCCACAAATATGGAAATAAGAAAAAGACACACAATTACCTTTGTTGTTGAAGCCTCTAAAACACAACATAGTTCCAACAAGATTTATTGCAAAGTCTCTGTAGGAGCCTTCTCAAAGGTGTATACAACAAAGATTAAGACATATCAAAATAATTTGAAATAACAAATACATGTAACTAACCCTATATAAATCTCGCCTTGCTTGTACAATCCACAAATCACATTGTTTTTCCTTTATTCACAGTTGCAACCAAATATAAATGAACATTACAACCATTTTCCTCCGATTTGAAGTAATATACACATCAATGAACATACAAGGTCCCAATCATTTTATGTTTTCATTGACTTATTCTTTGCGCTTTTCATACTAGATAAAATAAATTGAAGTAATATAATGAAGAACAACATGAAGTAACCCTAAATTATTGCGAGCATGAACAAATATCAACATTAATTTAGTCTCTTTGATGCTCCTGATAACTCCTAAGCAACCATACCACTAAAAAGAAAGTGAACATGAAATAAGAATACAAAGAACGTACCAAAGGATTTAAGTGGAATCATCTGCAGGTCTACAAAAAAAGATGGGTATAACTTCGAAATTGTTAGCTTCCATATCACTGGTAATATTCAGAATCTCAACCAAAAAATGTGTCGATTGAAGCATTTTTCTGGTATATGATTCACAATCTGAAATTCGAATTCACCAACAACTATATCACTTGATTTCTTACATTGCGGAAAAATCGACAACCATTGTTTTATGGTGGACTAGGTGAGTTTCAGGAGAATTTCTCTGCTACTTATAAGGAAATCAATAAATCGAAGGTGTTGTGCAAGGAAACGGGAAATCGAGGAAGACGATGTATGAAGATTTTCCAGAGACCTTTGAGGATGTGTGGTAACTAAAGAAGACGAGTATTCAAGAACACTATTGGATGAATCAACTATTAATACCAAGGAAGCCACAGGTTACAACCAAGTGTTATTAGAACTGACACAATACTAGGTACTATTCATAAGCCTTTCCGGAAATTAACTTATAGAATAGTTACAAAAAAAAATAATAAAGTTGTTATTTAAAGTTTTTATTTAAAATTTAGGGAAATATTCAAAAAAGCCATAATATTTTATTCTAATTGAGGAAAAAAATCTCACACTAAAATTTGTTAACGAAAAACATGAATTACAGGTAAAAATGACTATTTAACCTGTTTTTTTTCCGGTTTACCAGTTTCATTACTGATCTAGTTTCATTAAAGTCCTAATATTTTATCATAATTTACGAATAAGTCTCAACTAAAATTTAATGATGATTTGTCATTTTTTCCCCATGTATCATACATTTTACCAATTTTATTGCTGACAAGGACGTCTAATCGTTAAATGAATTAATAAGATAAATATGATGAGTTTTATAATGCTTAGTTTACTATAAAATTTGATAACCATCTCGTCGACTCATTTGTGACTATATATCCAAGCCAACAATGAAACCGGTAAAATGTGTGTTTCCGGGGAAAAATGGTGGGAAATGATAGGGGTGGTAAATTGTGCTATCGTTTCGTGTTTTTGTCTGACACTACACGATGTCGTGTTTTTTTAACTAACACGAAAACGAATGAATTAAAAAGCGACAAACACGACATGACAAATATAACATATACAAAAAACTAGTATATTTAATGAATGCTTTATCAAATATAACACGATAAACACGATAAAGAACTGCTAAATTGTGTCAATTTCGTGTCGAATATTGCACACGAACACAACACGACACGACAAAACCTTGTGTTTTTTACAGCTAACACGAACACGGCACGAATTCAAATTTTAGTTTCGTCCAAATTTCGTTTTGTGTCGTGTCGTATTGTAAATTTCCACCCCTAGGAAATGAGCTGATGCCTGACGAGATAGATATATTGTATATTTAATGAATGCTTTATCAAATATAACACGATAAAGAACTGCTAAATTGTGTCAATTTCGTGTCGAATATTGCACACAACACGACACGACAAAACCTTGTGTTTTTTACAGTTAACACGAACACGACACGAATTCAAATTTTAGTTTCGTCCAAATTTCGTTTTGTGTCGTGTCGTATTGTAAATTTCCACCCCTAGGAAATGAGCTGATGCCTGACGAGATAGATATATTGGATTACCAAGATTAGATAGGCAATTTGAAATTTCTTATAAAATTAAAAAAATGATGATGTTGTTGCTACTTTATTAATTATTACAGTATTCATTGGATTAAATGAATTTTATGTTCTAAATAATATAAAATACATCGAGATATCAAAATCAAATTTTATGGTAAATGTAGTATTAGATAATCCAACACATATCAAAGGGGTTATAGCTCAGCGGTATTCGATGTTGCCCTCCCTTATTAAGGTCGAAGATTCAAGTCCCATAAGGGTCATAGGTAGAGAATTAGAAGTAGTGTAGGAATATGATAGATTTGCTGTTCCAAAAAAAAAAGATAATACAACACATTAGCTCATTTAATGACTAGATATCAATGTCAGCATAAACCGGTAAAATGTATGTTACAGAGAGAAAATATCAGATCATCACCAAATTTTAGTTTGAAAATTAATCGTAAATTACGATAAATAATGAGATTTTATTAGAACTAAAAATAATAAAACCCATAGTGCGACCAAAATGATATTTTTACCGATAATTAATATTTTTTTATAAATTAAAATAAAATATTATTATGAATTTTTTTAAAGAATTTGAGGTTCATTTTTGTTTTCATTAATCCGAGAAGGAATCGTGGTTTGGCGGTGATCTTTCTTCGCCCATTTCCAGAAATCAACTAAAAGACCCAATCTCAAACCCTAATCTTCCATTTCACAGTCATGGCAATAGCAATGGCGGCTAAGATCGCTCGATCGCTTCTAGCCGTCCGATCATCATCTTTCATGCCCTCAACCGGCGTCGCTCGCTCTTCCGTAGCATCTCTCTCCGACTCTCTCGGCGCCGTTAATCTGAATAGAGCAACCGGTTCGTATTCACCGATCAACCCCCGATTCTATAGCACCGTTGTGAATATCCAAAGAATGAAATTCCCTAAATACCGAAAAGGAAGAATCGAAGGAATTCGTGATGGAGGTAACGAGATCTGTTTCGGTAAATACGCACTTCAGGCGCTTGAATGTGCACGGATCACAGCTAAACAGCTGGAAGCTGGTCGAAGAGCGCTGCAGTTGAATGTACGTCGCGGCGGGAAAGGAGGTAAGGTGTGGGTCCGTATCTTCCCATATAAATCTGTAACATCGAAACCTGCAGAAGTACGAATGGGTAGAGGGAAAGGATCTATTTCACATTGGGTAGCTCCAGTTCAACGAGGTCAGATTATTTATGAAATGGGAGGAGTAACAGAAAGCTTGGCTAAAAGGGCGATACAGATAGCAGGTTCTAAAATGCCTATACAAACAAGATCCATCATCCGGGATGCAAAAACTAAGGAGATTGGCATTCGGTGAATTTTGTTTCTTGATGATCTTCGCTCTGTTTTGTTAGACTCCAAACGGTTTGTTTCATTTGTTAAACTGTAAACTTTAGAAATTTGAATGAGTTTCTGATCAAACCATTTGCTAATAATCATGACTTCCTTGTGTTTGATTTTGCTCTATTATTAGAGAATTTATATAAGTTTTTCCTCAGCTTAATCAACATTCTAGATATATGCTTGTAGCAGTGGTTTAAGCTAAGTAGTCTCAGTATGAGTATGATCAAATAAGTATAGTACAAATGATATGATTATAAGTGTATGAGATGATATTTCATTGTTGTTTGCTTGTTCGTTCAAATGGAATGGAATTGGTCCAGTAATTGAAAGGACAAGGTGATAGAATAAGATCATCTTATAATTCCATTGTTGTGGTTGGTTACTCCGGTGGAATAGAATGGATGGAATTGCTCAAGTAAATGCATGTTGTTTGGTAGATAGGAAATGAAGAACACATGAGTGATTTTTTTAGTTAAAATACATATGCAACACAAATGTATAATCAATGTCCTATAAAAATTATATTCCTATAAAAAGTATATTTTCTATCTTAATAAATACATGATACATAATAATTAAATAAAAAACTGCAATTATCACATCAAAATACGATTTCATTCAACATTGATGTTCATCACTAGCACCCATGTCATGTCAAAAGGTCGGGAACTAATAATTTTTGTTAAAAAAAATACTCATTCAATCAGAAAGATATTTATTTTTGTTAAAAAAAAATACTTATTCAATTGGAAAGATATTTATCTACATGGATAACTTGCAAAACACTAGTTATATTTTCAAACCTTAGTTTTTTTTAATACTATGATTTATTTACGATTTTGCTATTCCGTGGAGTTACACTGGATTTTACGGAGCCCTCGGAGCTTACCTCCGCGGAATCCATGTCTATACCTGGAAAACCAATTTTTTGTGTCTATATTTCGGAATTCGACCCAAAAAATGTTTATAGCCAGTATTTTCCCTACAATCAAGGATGAACGTCCTTTGAATCGGTCAACCACATGAACTGCATTTATAGACATTTTCTAATAAAAAGGTCTGTTCTGAAAAGAATATGCATCCTCATTTAAACAAATATGATTAGATTTATAAATTAACAAATATGATTAGATTTATAATTCAAGATTATTTTAGAATATCTTTACATAGAATTGCATTTCTCATAAGATAAGATGATATATTGATGATTTTCTTGTTCTAAATCAAATGAATTCTAGAAAAAAGTTAATTTTTGGACAAAAAAAACCAAATGAATCCTACAATTATGACCAATAAAAAGTTTTACAATGATGTGCCAGGTAAACAAGCAACAGTCGCTAACCTATTTTGTGAATGAAACTAATTCTTCTAAAGACCACATTAAGAGATCTTGGGGTCATCGCATTCTTATGCATTACGCGTCAGACTCCATTGGGGAGCTCCACAACATGGGGCACAAGGAAACCAAAAATATCAAACGTGAAAGGTATATAAATGCGTGTTCATTTTTCACGTATGTTGTAACGTTACGAAAATACTAAGTAAAAATTTTATTTTTTATTTAATTAAAACCAGCATCCATTCATTCGAATAAAAAGATAATCATAGTATCATAATGAATCCTCGAAGTGTAATGTCCCATTTTCACAACTATTTTTTTTTTTTTTTTTTCATTTTTAATAAGGTAAAATTCTCAATTTATTAATCCACTATTTAAGAAAACCCATTTATGCAAAATTACATTTATTGTTGATGAGTGTATACAGTCCTGTCTTTTCCTTCACGCAATCACTGATGATACCTGAAACAATAAACAACTGGTAAACATAAAGCTTAGTGAGTTTCCCCCAAAATACCAACACATACCCAGATCACATAGATAGTCAAACACGTCGAGTCTAATCAACCATCAGGTTGGAATACCCCAGTCTCAGTCAACCTCCGGGTCTAGTCATCCTCATGATGGAATACCCAAGGTTGGAATGCCAATATACAACAGGTCCATCAGCCATCAGACCAGAATACCCAGAGTTTTTTGGCCTACCGCTCTTCCCAAGCCTCTGTGCCTACGATTTATAGCCGGCCTGCACCGGGTATCTTGGCCTACCGTACAAAGCACGACTGCCTCAACCAAACCAAACACAATATGTCGACATATAAACAATTAGGATCAAGTAGGCACATAATACAGGCAAACAACAATTATACAACTCACTACTGCCTACTAATCCTTTCACATCATACAGTCCCGCTACCAGCTAACCCCATAGAATGTGTAACCATAAGTAACCATAGGTGAGATAGCCACCTGAACATATAGTCCTAATCTAGAGCCACAACCAAACAAGAAACATGTAAGAGAGCCTATACAAAGAGTTCTTAGGCTATCCTACATGACCACAGATTGTCCCTAAGGACACTCCATAGATGATAACCAACAAGCACAAATAACATACAATTCTACAGATTATTACCACAAAGAAACATACCCAATACTAGGAGACATATCTAACAGATAACTATAGCATAACATCACACTTGATACCAAAACATAGATCTAACAAATCACTATAACATAACAACATACTCGATACGAGGACATAGATCTAACAAATCACTACAACATAACACCATACTCAATACCAAAACATAGATCTAACATATTACTACCGCATAGGGCATACTAATATCAATAATCCAAGAAATGCATGGTCGTATATACCTAGAGGTAAGATAGTCACTCAAACAGGTGATCCTACTCTAAAACTACAACCAAACAAGGAACATGTAAGTGAGCTTAGATCAAGAGTTCTCAGTCTATCCTACATGACTATATACAGTCCTTAGAGCATCCTTCTACTAGCAAATAACCAAAATTAGTGGGCCGGTATTAGTGCCTTCAACTCACTATAACAGTGAGGCGAAACTCACCTCGATATGTGCATAGATAACCAATGTAGCAACGAAGAGTTGTACTAGCTTCAACTCATTTCCAATCACCTATAGGAAGATACTTGAGTCAATATCCGATCACAGGTCATAGTCACTTGCAATAGTGACCACCTCACATGAAGTGACGATTATGGTTTCACATAAAATTACGATTAGGGTTGAGTAAAAACACTTGACCCATTAAGGACTTAATCACTTAAGGGTACGACTGATTATGGTTTGAATTAGTCATTCTTGGGTGTAATAATAATTCAATCAATAACCCAAATATGTACCCGATCATTGTCGAAATAGAGCTCCCTGATTCTAGGTTTTTTTACATAAAATAATAACTAGGGTTAGTGTTCCACACTTAACCCCTTAAGGACTTAATCCATTAAGTCCAATATTGCATTAAGTTAATTGTGTGGGCATTATTAAGTACTATTTAAAGTTTAGTTAACAACTTTAACACGGGTCCCGACCAACTCTAAACTAGGGTTTTATTTGACATTAGGGTTTTCTAAACCCTAATTAGGGTTTCCAAACCAAAACTTGCACCACCCGGATTTAAGCTAATTGCTTAAGTCATTAAATGTTTAATAAACCAGACACCACCCACTACCAGCTCAGGTAGTGGTGGTCGGTAGCGGTCCATGGCGGTAGCCATCATTTTTAATGGTGGTAGCTTATAACTTTTTAACCCAAAACATTATCAAATTAACCCGACACACACAAAACATCCATTTAACACATGTACGCACACAATCACCTAAGGTGGGGTTGGTGGTGGTAGAACGACGGTAGGAGGTGCCAACCACCATTGTTGGCTGCCATGGTGGTTCCTCTATAGCTTCTGGCCAACTAACACACACACACACATGCTAAATACCCACCACACAGTTGTACTTCTCACTTAGAGGAGGACAATGGCTAAAAGTGTGACGAATGGGCAACGACACAAAACAGCGGCAATAACGGCGCTAACGGTTGGCGCTAACGATGACGGCGTAACCCCTTAGCGGTACCGGTGGCGTGACCGATGGCGGAACATAGGAAGAGAGAATGTGCGACCGAGAACGACATCAACAATAGCCACGACGTCGGCCTTCAGCAGTCCTTGGTGTAACATCCTGAGATTTTTCAAGTATTTCCGAGCCCTCTCTTCTATCATTATTTGTCATTTGTAGTCCCTGGGGTTAGAGGAGTGGACCCATGAGAAGCCTAAGGGATAAAGTTGCAACTTTGGAGACAAGGCTAGTACGCTAAGCGTACATAAGGTACGCTAGAGTACTAGGGCACACCTTAGTAGTACGTTGGGCGTACACTTGTGTACGCTAAGCGTACTCACGTCATATACAAACCCTAATATTTTAGGTTGGGGGATATATAAACATCCTTATGGTTCATTTTCTCTCATTACTCCTAGCCTTCATATTCTAGAAACGTTCCAAACCCTAGTTTTGTGTGTGAGTGTGAGTTAGTGTGCATTTTAAGCACTTGAAGGTGAAGGCATTGCATCAAATAGTTGGAGAAGGAAGACAAGCTTGTGGATCTGAAGTTTCCTTGTGTTATAAAAGCCCCAGAAGGTAAAAAGCTTCAAACTTTATGCTTTTATGTTATAGATCTTGCAATGCTAGCTTTATGGAACCATTTCTTGTCCCAAAAGTCCCAAGTTGATGCATGATATGATTTGGACGAGATGAGTTGTCCTTTTAGGCCCTTGAGGAGGTCTTAAGTGATAAAAATGATGTCCTAATAGCTAAATATGTCTAATGCATGGAGTAGGATGGTCTTAATGGATTAAGACCATGTGTTAAGATCTTTCTGAACGTCCAAAGTCTTAAAGTTCATGACTTTATGGTTCAAAGACACATTTGGTCGATGGATATGGAATTTGGGATTAAGTGCTTAAGCCATTAACGTAACGCTCGTAGATCCGGGCTAGTCAAATTAGAGATAATAGGGGTCGAAAACGAATTTTCGACAAAAGATTATTTAGAATAAATAATCTTAACTAAGTTGTATAATATGTCTCAAGGGTTCCGTACATATAAAGAACGCTGAAATCCAAGTTATAACGAAGAAGTTATGGCCCGTCGAAGTTTTAAAGTAAAACCGACATAGCACCGGAAAGCGTAAAAAGTGAATTTACGATAGAAGAATTTTTAGCCTTAGTAGTCTAAAACAAAGTCGTAGAGTATGTTAAAACAAGAAAATCCATAAAAAGAACACCCAAATCTGACTTCGTATGAGGAAGTTATGATTTTTCAAAGTTTCGGCTTAGCAGTGTACAACCTGAAACTCGAATTTTAGTTCGAGCGGTTTTTGGCTTACTCGACCTAAATGAGAGTTGAAGATCTTATTAATAGGAACTCAACGGTAAAAAGACAGACGAGAACGGAGTCCGTATGAAGGAGTTATGAATTCTTTGCGGTCATTTAACAGTCTAAACTCCTCCTACTGTTAAATATAATATCGGTTGAGAATTAGCCAGCGGAGTTTAAAAGAAAGTTGTAGATCTTGTTTTTACCTACGCATGGAAAAAAAGAACGTCGAAAACGGAGTTCGTATGCGAAAGTTACGGGGTTTAGAAGTCGGCAGGGTGCTGCTGCAAAATGGGTGACGTGGCTGAATATGGGCCAATGCTTTCTCCCCAAGAAAAGCCATCAGGTGATGACACGTGGCACCGACTCGGAGAGTCCATGAACCGACTCGGCGAGTCCATAAGGATTTCACCCTATAAATAGAGGTACCGGGTTCCCTCATTTTTTCACCCCTCAACCCTCTTCTTTCTTCTCTAAACTCTCTCTCTTTCTAAGCCTCCCTAACCCCCCAAAGCCTAGGGTAACTCCCTAGCACGAGGCAGAAACCCCGGAGCGCCCGACGGCTCTGAGAAAAGAGCCTTTCGGCTCGGTAACGTTGCTCCAGCGAAGCTCGATTTTGCGAAAAACCTGCTGTAAGTGAGTTACGCCTACGCTATTTTTAATAGAACTTCTAATTAATTATAGTAACATTATTAGGACCTTAAAATAATTATTTGGGCTATTATTATGAGTTATATAGTGTTGTTTAACGCTTATATAATAATAATAACAGCTAGACTATTAAATTAGTCTCGGTAAATACTGAACTAAACCCTAGTGGTATTGATACTAAGTTTTGTCAAGGGAAAATTGTTTTGACATAATGAAGTGTTGTCCGAGTATCGAGTCACCACGTAATCAAGTGAGTGCATAGTCCCTTTCATGAACATGATTTTAATACAAGTATTGATTTAAGTATTAATTATATGTTTATGTGCGAGTTAATTGATGTTGCCTGAAATACGTGTTAAAGAACATATCTGATTATATATGATGATTTAGGATAAATGGTAGACCTAAATTAATTATGAGGAATATTAGGTAGTATTTTCTTACGAGTACAAGTGAGTTATACTCAGAGAATAGAACTTTAGTATATGTCATTTATCCGGGAGTATGGATTAGACACAGTCATTGCCCCTAGTATGAGAGTATGGATTGGACATAGTCAACTGTCATTAATTCGGGGGTATAGATTAAGACACAGTTAGTTGCCCTTAGTCCGGGAGTATGGATTACGACATAGTCATTCGTCCCTAGTCCGAGAGTATGGATTAGGCATAGTCATTCGTCATTAATCCGAGAGTATGGATTAGTCATTTGTCCCTAGTCCGAGAGTATGGATTAGGCATAACCATTCATCATTAATCTGAGAGTATGGATTAAGTAAAGTCGTTCGTTTTTTATCCGGGAGTATGGATTAGGTAAAACGGTTAAACTTAGGTTTGAGTGTATGGATAGTCTCGTTGTGAGGATCGACAGGGTGGGATAAGAGTTGCTTATACATATATGGTGAAATTGTATATTTTGTGAGTTCTAAATTATATATATATATATATATATATATATATATATATATATATATATATATATATATATATATATATATAGGGAAAAGTGAATATACCCTTAAGGGTATATAAGGTTAGGTACCCAAACCTACCAAAATACATCATTTTGTTTGATAGAATCATTATAATGTCTTAAACTTCAACCCTAACTTGATTTACTTTCAATATTTTTGAAATTTCACTATTATCTTCTTCTTACATTACATATGTATGCCGAAGACCTACTAAGCTATATATATTATAGTTAAAAATGAAAATTATGTAAAATGAAGATAAATGTAAAATTTATAAAAATCTTGGAATTAAATCAAGTTAAAAGTTGAATTAGAAGACCAATGGACAATTACAATGTGTATATATGATATAAAACGATATAATATGGTGAGTTTGGGTACCTAAGCTTATATACCCTTAAGGGTATATTCACTTTTCCCATATATATATATATATATATATATATATATATATATATATATATATATATATATATATATATATATATATATATATATATATATATATATATATCATATAACATTGTGGGATTGAAATCCCTATGTACTCACTAGGTTTCCCAACCTAACCCACTAAGTTTATTTGTATCACAGGTGTCGATACGAAGCTACTTTACAATGAGAGATTTAAAAAAGATGTAGATCACTAGTGTAAATAAATGTAAGTTCTATTTATGCTTATGTTTCTGTATTGACGATGACATCCCAAATGTTTTAAAATGAATAAAAATACTTTTCTTCGGAAATGCTTTGATAACGTATTTATCATGTTTTACTGAGAACAAATTCCGCAACATTTTTATTAAAAGAGGTACTCTGAGTTTTATAAAGCATAAACAAAATCGGTCTTTTTTGGCCGTGAAAATGGAGATGTCACAATTAAGCACCTATTAGGGTTTTGTCAAAACCCCACGTACGCTCCGCGTAAATCACCTTTTCCCAATGTACTGAGTTAACCACCCCGATGGTGGTCAACGTCAGGAAGAGTACGCTCGGCGTACCACAGGAGTACGCCCCGTGTACGTCCTCTGTTGGGCTTTTGTCAAATTGGGCTTCGGGACTGGGCTGCTTTTGGACTAACTGGACTTGGGCCTTGTTGAGCCCTTTGAATAATTACAATTGGGCCAGTTATGATAAGGGATCTTATAATAAGGCCCAATTAGGAAGTTAGGCCCAAATTGGGAAATTGGGCAATTAATGGGCTTTGGATATATTGACTTTTAAGATTAGGGATTTGGCAAATGGCATTTGGCCCAATAAAGAGAAAGGAAAAAACAGATTATGTGGAGCCTTAGTCAAGATTGATATTTGTGACATCCCCAAAATCTCGGCCAGAAAAGACCGATTTTCATTTATGCTTTTAAAATAAATTCAGAGTAAATCCTTTTGATTTGAAAGAGTTGCGGAATTTGTTCCCAAAAACGAAATATGATAAAACAATGTTTACCAAAGCATTTCATAAAAGAAATGTATTTTTCATTATATAATCAAAACTCGGGGTGTCATGTTCCGATATAGATCAATAAGCATAAACGATAACATTACAAGTCATTCAACAAATATATACATATACAGACTTGTAAACAAAACAACTTGATGGTTCATCCATCTTACGCCCTTGCGCCACTTCCTGTAATACAAATAAAACTGAGTGGGTCAGGCTTGGGAGCCTGGTGAGCATATAGGGTTTTCAACCCACAATTAATAATTAAATTAATTATTATCAACCAACAATAACCCAGTTACACCTTCCCGTTATTCTCACTTTACGTCCCTAAAATAACTAACACAAGGGACCTAATCTAAGAATATTTTCATCGGGGTGACAACACATGCTGCGGGGGTTCCTCAGCAATATAATTCAAATAAGGCAACCATGAGGGGGATGGAATACATCGAATGAACACCCAAGTTCATTAACACCTACAGGTTATGAGCCTGCTAGCGTTCCACTAGACTGTCTAGAAAAGTCCGTGGTCGTCATCTAAATTCCGCTAGATGACTGGATCAAAACAACAACGAGGCCTCTCATCTGTTTATTACACACCAACTATCTACCCATGTTCTACCCAACATATTAGTAGATAAAAACATACATTTTTATACATATTTTCAAAACCTATATAGCATGCTTGATCAATACATTTTCCATATAACAGATGAGGCACACACACATAACACGTATTTCATATAGAAATAATCAGATCTGTAAGATAGAAGAAAGTGAATATACATTCACACACATAACAACAAAATATACACATAACACGTATCTCGTATAAAATACTTCATAATTATACGTTAGGAGAAAGTAACAACGCACTCACACGTATAAACAACAATATACTTAATACACTCAAACCATACTTGTATTATTATTGCGGTTATGAAAGGTAGTATACACTCACTTGATCAGAAGATGATCAGACAACACTACGGCTTGCAAAAGTAGTAATCCGCAGTAGATCTGGAAGATCTCTACAAAAATCGAACTTCTCGCGGGCAGAGCTTCGGCTCGGAAACCGCACTTCTCGGGATCTTCGGGATCTCGGGACTTGCTTCAGGACTCGGGAATATTACCGGGGCTTCAGGGTACTTCTGGCACGCAAATCGAGGTAAAACGGGAGAGAGAAGAGAGAAAATAGCAACCCTAAACGGCTGGCCCTTCAAATCTATTTATAGCGCAATTTTGGCCCTTGCTACGTCGTGGGCTTGGTCGTCACTGCATGCGTCATCCCAAGTTGCATCTGGGGGCCTCCCGGAGGTGTCAGGACACTTGCCACGTCGTGGTCTCTGACAGTTTTGGGGTTTCGCGCCCCGAACTTCAGAAATTCATAACTTTCGCATACAAACTCCGTTTTCGACGTTCTTTATATCGCCGCGAAGGTGAGATCATGATCTACAACTCTCGTTTAGACTCCATTGGCTAATTTTGACTTTATTTTTAATATATTATAAGTATATTACTTATATATTATTTTTAGTAGGCCGGGACAGGAAAACTCAGTTCGAAATTCATAACTCCTTCATCTGAACTCCGATTCCGTCCGTCTTTCCGTCGTTGCACTACTATCGATGAGATCTTCAATTCTCATTTAGATCACTAAGGATAGATATCTATCTACCTTAAATTCACTATTTACATCGCGCTGGGTCGTGTCGGTTTTGTCGCGAAACTTCGACAGGTCATAACTTCTTCGTTATAACTCGGATTTCGGTATTCTTTATATCTTCGGAAACCTTGTTTCAACTACTACAACATTATCTAAAGATATCGAGTTTATTTTACACTTAAATTTTGACGCTTATTTTTATTCTTAATTAATCAAACCAAATAATTAAGCAATTAAGCACAAAACACATAATATTCAAATAATACACTTCTATTATTTCAAAACGGGTTACAAAGGTTAACCTAGACCATTACATTGATAAAAATGACAAGCCCAGAAATACAGGTGTTACAATATTCCATGTTTTGACATAGTGTTTATTATTTGAATAGTTCGGGATTTTCGGAGAGACAACAATTAGAGGCTTTCTGTTTATTTCAGCATTACTTGCGAGATGAGTTATCCTCACTATATCAACTGGGTATAAGGCACCAATGTCGGCCCTTATCGACTTTGTTATTTGTAAATGGGTTTATTGCATGATATGCTTATTGATTTACATCTTGGTAGTTAGGATGGTGATATGCTTAATGACCTGGTTAGATCAGTATCCTTGTATATAGGATGACGCTAAGTTAGTGACCGATTAGGTCAGTATCCTGGTAATCGGATGTTGCTATGATTAGTGATGTGTTAGATCGGTTTGACTGTTATATATGCTAGCGTATGATATGTACGTGCATATGTTTGTTTTTTGTTTTTTGTTTATTGTTTATTGTTATCGTTTTTTTTTTTTTTTTTTGAAACGACAAACTATCATATTCCTAATCTAATTCTAAACGCCACCTATGTCTCCTAGTAAGACTTGAACCCATGACCTCTCATTTGAAAGAGTCACTCCTTACCGCTAGGCCAAAGACCTTTTGGTTGAGGCGGTCGTGCTTTGTGTTGAAGGTCAACATACTCAGGGAGGTCCGGATAAACTGAAGGCCCTACAAATGGGTTCAGTTAGGCCGAAGGCCCAACGAGCGGTCCGGATAGGCTGTAGGCCCTGTGAGGCGGTCCAGACGTGCCGAAGGCTCGGAGAGCGGTCCAGATAGGTTGAAGGCCTACAAGGTGGTCCAGTCATGTTGAAGGCTCATTATGCATGTTGTTTGCTTATATGTAATATGATATGGTTATTTATGTATGGTGTTGGTATTTTTGGGGTAACTCACTAACACTTCGAGCTTACATTTATCGATTATTGTTTCAGGTACTTCTGATGATCGCGGGAGGTCGAAGGCGTGATCTTACAACTCCTCATATTTCATGTTTTTATGATTTGATTATGGGATACTCTGACATTATACTATTTTGGAAACAAGTTTTGTAATTATCTTGGTATGGAAAATGTTTTAAAAAGTTTAAATTTGGCATGATTTTATGGGTGTTACACTTGGATTCGTCGGCAACGGGAGCAACGACAGGCTTCAATGGCTCTCTATGGCGTTAAGGAGGTGAAGGTGATGTCGATTGTGAATGATGGTCGACGAAGCAACAACACTTATGAGTCTCTCTCTCCCAATCTTCCCCAACTAACACAATGTCGGGTTCATGGCTCTTCGTCTTCGTTGGAAACGCAACAATTGGTGGTTTCTGGCTTCAAAAGTAGAGGGGGCAGCGGCTGGAGGATAAGGTAGTGGCTCCAATAACATTAGGGTTAGGGTTAGTATGGGTTATGTTTTAAATGAGGGAACAAGGGGGAATGGGTGACGAGTTCTAGTCCCGCCACCACCTTTCAAACTTATACCCAATTTTTACACTTCAGTTCTGCCCTCACACTTCTTTTTCAAATTATATCCAATAATTACCAAACAACCCTTGCTTCACGAATTTTTTTACATTTAAAGTCATAATGTTACAAAATAGACCCCAAACTCTGGAAATTATATCATTTAACTCCTTATGGCTAATAATGATGAATTATTACAGATTTAGGGCTAACCTAAAATAAAATATAAAATACATCTCAGGGTTTTAGGCATATTATTTATTTTAATTTTAAATGGAATGTTATAGAAACATCAATGGAAAATTAGAAAGATGGTGTAGAATAAAATCTGGGGTATGCAATGTGATCAAGATGAGCTCTTCCCTTTCGAACTGCAAATACCTGCAACATGTAGACACAAACCATAAGCACAAAGCTTAGTGAGTTTCTCCAAAATACAACATACTATATAAGAACAGGCCCAACCCAACATAGATGTTTTCGGGCCTATCCAATACATTTGACCCCAGCCCATATAATTGGGCCCAACACATATAATTGGGACCAACCCATCAAACATACGTAAACAAGCAAGAGTCACAAAGACAGTCTAACATCCTATAGTACTGTGCGAAATCTCACCTCGCGAAGGTAGTCAAAATTCAACAGCTCTCTCACAAATAGACGAGGAACAGGTGCTAAACGCCCCCTAAACAATTATACAAGATGAAATCTTAATTCACATTCTAAACTAGCAAATTGACCCAAAAGTCAACCCACGTCAAAGTCAATGGTCAACGTCCAAGTCAAAGTCAATAACTAATCATCAGCAAGCCTCCACGCCGTGGCCTCCCTTTGGCCACGTCATGGTCACGAAAAGACAACAAACGGGTTGATCCCCATTCACCATGTCGTGACAGCCTAAAGGCCACGCTGTGGGAACTTGGTTTGAATAGCTTAACGAGTTAAAATATGGAATAAATGAACCAAAACTTATGCATGGTACCAAAATACTCCACGAAACTCTAGATCTAGGACATATAACCTTAAAGGGGCATCAAGGATCCATAAAGTTGCCAAGTTTATGGAATCCCTTCAATCAAGCTTCCACAATAAAGAAGAAAAAAGACAAGAAAGCTAGATCTATAAGCTTAGAACCAAAAAGCTTGGATCTTGGACACTTACAAAGGTCTAGATAATGCACAAAAGGTTGAGAGAATGCTTGTTTGTTGAACTAAAACACTAGGACACATTCTTCTTCTTCTTTTTTTCTTCTTCAAGTTATCAAGAACATAGAAATGAGCCAAGAATCACCAAGAGAGATTATGGTTAGGGTTCCAGAGGTTTGAGAGTGATGAAGGCTGAGGGTGTGAAAACCCTAGCCCTCTTATTCCTTTTAAATACTCAATAATTAGGGTTTTTGCCATCAGATGGTCCCCACACCGTGACTAATATATTGTCACGTCGTGGGGATCAAAATAAAGTTTGTGATCCTTCCATCCATGCCACGTCATGGTGTTGCCTTCACCATGTCGTGGCAACCCAAAATCATGAATTTTTTAATTAAATAGAATACCTCTAAAATTCGGATGTTACACATGTTTTCTCATGTTTTGTCACCTTGCATGAGACAACTTAAAAAAACATGTCCTAAAGTGAAACCCTAACTTCCCAAGCCTACAAAAGTGGAAACCCCTATCAGATCCATACATGCGTGTTTCTCTCATTCCCATCCAAAAATCAAAATGTCGACTGGTATAAGCGTTGACATTCCTTCCAAAGGGCTAGTCAAGAATTTCACTGCTACCTCTATTGTGGCAGAAACTATGGCACACATAAATTAAAAATTAATGAATTATGTAATTACACCGAGGAGATGGAAGACAGTCATGCAATAAGCTGTTATGTTATCTCTTTCATACGTTCATAGTTCTTGGGGTCATAAAACTACTATGCGTGACTTGTTAGACTTATTGAGGTGCTTCACAATATCCGGTGCTATGAAAAATCAAAAGTATCAAAACATGAATATTATAAACACATATTGATTATCCATGTACACTTTCTCATGTTTTATAACTTTGTATGATACAATTTCCAAGTAGTTTGTCCCATAGTGAAAACCCCACTTCTCAATCCTGTGATATGAGAAGCCTATGTTAATTTTAGACATATATGTTGATATATGCATATCTACATATATATTTTACATCATATCTTAATATTTTTAGTTTTAGAAGAAAAAATATCAAGTCATTCGGTTTAATTATGATTAGCTTTATTCCTATTGTTGTTTTTATGTTTGATTAATGCCATGAGTATCTAATTTAGTAGATTTTCATTTAGTTAGATGAAACCTAAAACCATGAGTTAGTCTCTTATTTTATAGATTATATGAATTTGGTTTATGCATGTGTTTGATTATCATTACCTAACATGTTAAAATTTGCATCTTTGTTGCTTTGATTCAAGTTAAGTGTAGTTTAGTGACCATTAAATTGCATGGACTTGCTTACCTAGTAGTTTAGTGACTATTAAATTGCTAGAGCTAAGAATAATAACATCTTAGTTTGAGTAATAAAGGTAACAACTTTAGTTGTTTTGGAGAACATAATTATACATACTTATAAAGCTAGCATTTTTTCTTGAATCTCATTCATTTGAAACCCCCATATACTTTTTCCTTTCACTACATTCATTTGAATCTCCCATGACTTTTCAATTTCTTTCTAATAATAATTATAATTTGGTTAATTAGGTTAAATAATTATCAAACCAAAAGTGTAATCATATATAAACTAAATTTCAATATTAAAATAATATCTTTATTTCTACTAATAAAGTTATGTTTTTTTAACTTATAACATATTATACTTAATTTATTAGTTTTAATATATTATTGGATATAAACCATTATCATTTTAAAGATATAGTTTTGGAATAATTTGTATCAAATACTTAAATTATTAATTTAAATATAACATTACAAGGTCAACTTAAATATAAATTGTAGTTTAACTTATACAACACAAAGAATATTTTGTAAATAGTTAAAAGTGGTAAATTGTAGTGTCTTTCTAATAAAGATTATAAGTTGGTTAATAAGGTTAAATAAATATCAAACCTAAAGTGTAATCATAATAAACTAAATTTCAATTTTAAAATAATATCTTTACTTCTACTTATAAAGTTATGTCTTTAAATTTTAACATATTATAATTAATTTATTAGATTTAATATGTTGTTATATGTAAACCATTATTAGATTAAAGCTAGAACTTTTGAACAGTTTGGACAAAATACTTAAATTGTGAACTTAAATATAACATTACAATGTCAACTTAAATATAAATTTCAGTTCTACTTAAAAAAAGTAAATAATATTTTGTAAATAGTTAAAAGTTATAAATTGTATTGATAAATTCAAAAACTAAATTGTAATATCAATTTAACTAAAATATTTCCTAAATATATTTTTACAATCGTTAAAAGTTTTCAAATAAGTAGCTTAAAATAACTTACAATAACAGTAGTTAAAATTAACTTTATATAAATGATTATATTGTTACCTTTAAAATAAAAAATAGTGTTTAATGTTTTAAATAATTATATTGATAGAAATTAAAACATTAATCAAACAAATTTTAAAAAATTAGTTAACAATTACAACAACTATAAATAGCATTAAACCATATATTATATTTAATTTTATTCATGTATAACTTACAATAACAATAGTAAAAAATAATTGTATAAAAATGATTATATTGTTACCTTTAAAATCGAAAATATGTAATGTTTTAAATAATTATAATGATAGAAATTAAAACATTAAGCAAATAAATTTAAAAAAATTAATTAACAATAACAACAAATATAAATAACATTAAAATGTATATTATGTTTAATTTTATCCATGTGTACTCGTAGGTAGAAGTTATTCAAACGATTGAGATTAAGAAGTTATAATACATGTATATATTATCATATAATTCAAAATAATCAATATATTATATCAATTTAGTATAAAAATTATTATATCAAATTTAACAACAACGTTACTGTTATATTAAAAAAAAACATATATTTGTAAAGACTTCAACAATATAGGTGTTTTTGCGTAACGCGCAGACATTCGTCTAGTTTGACCATAATTGTGTTTAATTAATTGTCTTGACCATAGATAATTATCTAGATATATCTTACATAGCCCAATTATCATTATTAATCAATTATGTGTATGACCATTACATAGATGTACATGAATTGGTAAAAATATTAGTATATTGGACCAAGATTGTTAATTACATATAAATTGGTAATCAACGTTATTAATCCATAAATAAGAATTAATCATAGGAAAAAGATGGATTCAAAACTAAACGAAAATGTTTTTATTATCTTGATTACATCCGTTTTTAGTTAAGCATTTGTTTTAAGTTAATCTGAACTTGCAAAATCAGATAAAACCTCCACTTTAGTTAATTGTTTTTAGATTAATTTTTAGTAGTTAAATTATTAGCTAAATTTGTTCCTTGTGTTCGATATCCAATTTACTTTATTATACTGTATATTGACTAGGTACACTGCCTATATGTGCATTAGTAGATAAGTAGTTAGGTTTATAAAATTAAAGCTAGATAGGTATAACTTGTGCACCTCATCCATGTTTTACTCATATCCATCTAAAAACAAAAATGTATGTCGGTCAATCAAGAAGTTCACAAGTGTTTCCTTTTAGCAGAAACCTCGACGTGCTTAAATCCGTAACGAAAAACACATATGTAACCATATATGTTGGTACTTGAAACTTGAGAGCTTTTGGTTAGATTAGTGTACAACAAATAAACAAATTATTGAATTGTTGAGGAAGTAAAAGCTAAAAAAGTTCATGAATAAATAATTAACATTTGCTTGATAAAATTTATTACTAATTAACTTGAATAATTAGAAAAAAAATTCATTTTGTTTGTTTTCTTAAATAAATTTTTGATAATAAAGTGTATTTTATATTAATAAAAAATGAGTTTTATTAATTGGTGGGTTGTATTATTGCAACTTGGTGTGTGTGTTTGTATGTATGTGTATGTATGTATATATATATATATATATATATATATATATATATATATATATATGTCTCCTACAAACATGTATAAATCGTCGTAATCTCTCTTCCCTTAATTTCTCCTTAATATCTACCACTCCTAGCGAGTTTCTAATTCTCGAGTTTGTAACAAGGTCCATGTAGGGCATTTACTCTTAGAAGACACATGGGTTGTTTGATTGAAGATTTTTTGTGGACGTGAAGGCCTTACATAGGTTGTGTTGGTTTACACTAAAATCACACGATTCATGTGATGTGAAAATATGTAATTTTTAGCAATGAACTTTGGAAGAAGTCCAGTTTAAGGCAACACACTTTACCTTCACACGGGTTGTGTGTAATTACAAAAATATCGTACAACTATGCCCCCATCTAAAACTAAATTTTCCAATTTTTTCTTTTAGCCTTATGATGGGTATTTGGTCATTTTTTTAATACTGACATACATCATTAGAGAGCTCCTGAAGAATGAAGATTTCGAAGGCTTTTGCTAGGATTTCATAATAAAACATTTGGAAACATTATTTGATATATTTGTAAGTTGTATTTTCATTATATTTCACATTTCTAGACTTTTGTGTTTGTTTTAGCCATGTATGACTACAACCCTAACTTTTGGATTATTTGTTTTGACTATGGTTTGATGTTCAATATTTTGATTTGATGTTTTTCTTCGATTTTTATTTGGTGATTATGGTTTCATGTTAATTAAAAGTTTCTATTTGGTTATTATGGTTTCATGTTAACTAAAAGTTTGGTTCTGGACTTGATTCTTGTTGTACGCTTATAGTATGTTTAGATCATTCAAGTTATTTGATTTGCAAAATTTGTAATTGTTTTGTGAATTGAAACTAGTAACAAACATTAAATTTATTTGTAATGAATTAATTTTGATGCAAACTAAAATCACACATTTTTACATTTTCGAGTTTGTGAAAAGAGTTAGATGTTGTTAGGAACATTCACATTCATCTTTAGACAGTCTTTTAAATTATTTCTAAGAGTTGAGTTAGATTAGAAATAGAAGACCATGTTTACTTCAAAGAGCTTATTTTACATTGAACAATTTAATGAATAAGAAGTATTAGATCTTGTTAATGCTTTCAAGTATCAACTTAAGTATCAACTTAGATAGAGTTAGAGTTAACGTCTATTAACAATTTAACCACAATACCAAACTAGTCAACTTAGATAGAGTTAGAGTTAACGTCTATTCACAATTTAACAACAATACCAAACTAGTCAAACAAAGAGTCGGAATATCTTCATTTATGATTTATATTTTTAGTATAATGTCATTTTAATCTTTATATAAGCTATTTTACAAACAAACCCTCATTGAACTGACCAAATCATGCCTTATGCAAATTGGCATAACCATTAGTTATGTGTCTGTGTGAATCGACCATGCTTATCTTGTACTATTTTTTTAGTGAATTGTTACAATGATTCAGAGTTATTTTATGACACTCCTTTAATTGTTGAATCGACATCTTAACAACGTTCTTAAAAAAAAAATCTATAACAACTTATTTATGATTCTCCAACAATAATCTAGTCATGATTTATACTTCCACTTCAAAATGGATAATCAATAATTCAATATCACATAGATGTATGTAGAGAGTTTTATGGAATTGATAATGAAAAAAAAAAAAAGGGAATTGAGAGACGTAAAAGTTGTAAACGGATATTCTGGTTAGAAAAAAAACATAAAGTTAGATTAAGTTGTATACTAGTTAAATAAATATAAGTTAGATTAAATTGATATACCGGTTAGAAAAAACATAGAGTTAGATTAAATTGTTTAGTTTGGAATGATGAATTAATGTGCGTACTTCATAATTTTTCTAGCCCCTCCTTAGTTTTTTAATGATATTTCCACAGCTCGAAAATATAATATTGATTTGAAGAGAAAAAGGCTTATATTCTGACTAAAATTATGGAATCGCATTCCGTTAATAAGTTATTGTTTTAATTAATTAAATTTTTTGTGCATTCTTTATAAGTTTTGATAAAAAACAAACAATGTTTAATACATCTCGACGGTAGACAAACGAACAATAAGTCGCGTTACTAGCTCTTTCTGAATGGCAAATTAATTCTTTTGAAAATAACATGTGTTTGATCTAGGAGATATAACATTAAAATACATGATCCGTTGGATTCTGTTGATGAGCTCCACCGCCTCTGGTGCGAGAAAAACCAAATGTAGCAAAGCAAAAGTTATAAACACATGTTGATTTTCTACGCATGTATTTTTGTACTTTACCACATTGCACGTAGCGGCTTTCAAAACAGTATGCTCTGCCGTGAAATCTCCGCTCTTCAAACCGACGAGAGGGGAAACCCCAGTAAGATCCATACAAACGTACTTCCCTGCTACTATTCCAAATATCAAAATGTTAGTCGGTCTGAGTGTGGATTTTCCATCCAGCAGGTCCGCTAAAAAGTTCACTGACGCTTCTTTCTTCACGGAGATACCAACACGCCAACAAGCATTAAAAAGAACATTCATAACCACATCATATCGGTACTTGAAACCAGTGAGCTCTCTATAATGAACCGCATGTTCCCCCAAAAGTGTTCAAACATGCCTTGCGACAAACTTGACATATTTCATCAATTGGAAATAGAGGAATCATGAGTCGGTAACGAATGATAGTTCGGTACTCCACAGGAAACATATGCTAACTGAGGTCATCAATAAGGATAATTAGCAGAAAATCATGAGCAAATAACCAAACTTTTTCGGCCGAGTAATGAATTGATAGAATTATAATCGTCTAACATCCAATTTAGGTAAAATTAAACTAACGAGGATCATTATTAATTAGTTATTAACATTAATTTAGTATATTACAAGTTAATTTACAATTAAGTGTTTTTTTCATTATCACTATTATTAAAAAATATTTAGACGCTTACTAAGATTTATATTGTTATAAAGAAAAAATACCTACAAGTCAAATATGAAATTACAATAAATACATTGCAAGCAAATTTATTTCATTCATATCAAAATTGACAAATATTTATCCACATAAACTCCCTTTGAACATTTCATTTGGAAATTTTATTTTTAACCAAACCAAACCCATCCATATTTTATACATTTGATGGTTGAGTACATACGATTATAACATTTAGACGTAGCGTTTTAGTTTTATTTATACTATTAGGTAAGTGAGTCGAGTTATTCGTGAGCTACTTTGAATCGATTCGTTAAAAGCTCAACTCAAGATCAAATTAAATAAGCCCGAATCGAGCTAGAGCCTAAATATGATGCTCGTTTATTAAACGAGCTTGAGCCGAACTTCAATTAGTGGGATCGCGAGCCTATATATATATATATATATATATATATATATATATATATATATATATATATATATATATATATATATATATATATATAAAGAGAGAGAAAAAAAAACACGATAGATAAGTTCCATTGAGAAAATAAAAAATGTTGAGAATGAGTGAATCATTCTCACTCACTTATTTATTTTTGTGCAAAATCCTTCGTCGTACTAACGGAAATAGGAAATGAATAGACATGTGTTTTCCAACAAAATATGTTTCCTTAAACTATGTGAATTATTACCTTAATATATACAAAAACATAGTTTATTTCGTTTTTTTTTTTTAAAATTTTTAAGAAGCTATTTTTATTGAAAAATGACTTTAAATATACCAAAATTCATAATTTTTTATTCTCTACAAATAGACATCCATATTGATATAGTTTTAAGATAATTTTTTTATATATATTTTAAGTTATCGTTATTCATAAATGAAAACAAATGCATCAGGTTTTATTACTGTACATTCGTTATTCACTTATATATAAAAAGTATGATTAATTTTTTTACAATTTAAGTATCATTCATATATGAATATAAATATTAGACGATGCATTCACTTGTGAATATTAGATGGTATATTCACTTATGAATATTAAATGATATTTTCATATGTAAATATTACATAGTATTACATGGTATATCACATGTGGATATTACATAATATATTTACTTGTGAATATTAGATGATATATTCATTTATGAATATTACAAGGTATATTCACTTGTGAATATTACAAGGTATTTTAAAAAATATATATAATTTTTATATGTTATTCACATATGAATAACATGCAGATTTGCATATTTGTTTGTGTTTTTAATAATCATATACTGGTTTAGGTGGGAAAACATATTCATATGTGAATATAACGTGGTAATTTAGTTTATGTATTTTATCAAATAGTTGGAGTGCATACAAGTTAATTTTTTTTAAAAAATGTTAAAAAATGATACTTTGGCTGGTGGGTGAGTTATCCTCTAGAGATGTTGGTCCTGTTGATTGTAGGAAGCTACATTGTGGTGGATTTTCATCGTCAGCGTCGTCATCTACTCCTACTCCAACTTCACATTCTGTTCCCATTACACTCGTGGTTACCATGGAAATCGAGCCTTGTAACGCTGCTTAGTTTCTCTTAGCGGTCGTCGAAGAAGGACAAAGATAAAGTTCGAGGTCGCCATTGTCTGAGATGGTGACGATAACCCTAATCGGAGTTGGATCTGCAATGGTGGTGCTAAATCGTACCCTCTGACGGCGGTGCCAGATCGTCGCCATCAAGTGGATTCCGTGACCCAGATTCACGGTTGCTTATGTGGTAGGATGAGAGATGTAGTGGTGATGTCTAGATTAGAGACGAAGATATTGATGGAGTCCAAGACAAATTTGCCACCGCTCATTAATGTATTTGGATTATTTACAAGTTTGTCATCGTGCGTTTTTTAAGTTTATTAAATGATTGACTGAAAATAGTTCCCTAATTTTCAACATTTTTTTCTCAATTGAACCCTCCTCTCTCTCTTTCTTTCTCTCTCTCTCTCTCTCTCTCTCTCTCTCTATATATATATATATATATATATATATATATATATATATAGTTAGGTTCATGTGAGACGACCTAATTTTGTGAGACACTGAGTCGCAATTCTAGCTACTCATTTAGTAGATTAAAAAAACATTTTTAAACTGAAAAATAATTGAAAATTTTTGAATTTTTTTCAAATATTATTTTCGGAATTTATATTTCAAAAAAAAAAAAAAAACCAAAGAAAATAAAAAAATAAAATACATTTTTTTAAACATATTCTAGTAAAATCAAGGTTTTAAATAACGTAAGGCGTGACTTGGTGGCAATGTAAAGCCTCAAGCTTTTCCGAGCCTTGGTGAGTCACGACGTTTGTAAGGCGTGACTTATGGAGGAAATTTTCTATATAATTAATATTTTTATATGTATTTTCAAATATTATTCATTTTTATACATATATATGAGTTATGTCGGCATTTTGGCAAAGTTTGGCGGCAGGTACAAGCCTTGGAGCCGTGACGCGCCATGACGGAGCCATGACGAGTTTTTTAGAACCTTGAGTAGAATATTAGAATATTCGACATATCTGACAAATCTAATAGAATATTCTAACATTCTAAAAGTTACATTCAAATATTTACAGTGTAATAATCTATTAAAATATTTCACGTATTTTTCACAAAAAAAAAAAAAAAAAACGGTAATTTATTTATTTATTTATTTTATCCCCTTTAGGTAATTAAAGTTCCGAAAATAATAATTCAAAAAAGATTTTTTGGATTTTTACTTTTATTTTGCATTTTTTAATTATTTTTGATTTGGTCTCACGGTCTCACAAAATTAACATGGTCTCAAATGAACCTGAATATATATATATATATATATATATATATATATATATATATATATATATATATATATAGAGAGAGAGAGAGAGAGAGAGAGAGAGAGAGAAAGAGAGAGAGATCACTAAATTGTTCACAAACCGAGTTCGAGCTTGGTTAGGCTCAGGTTCAGTTTATGGAAAATAATTAAAATATAAATAGAATTGATTGGGCTAATTTGAAATCGAATGGGTCTTATTGCTTTTAATCTTAGCCCAATAATTGTGAATGTGAATATGTTATATATCCAACACCCCTGGCCCCCTCTATCCATAAACCCTTCGACAATCACTGAACTC
The DNA here is from genome assembly GCF_052625555.1 of Lactuca saligna. Taxonomy (NCBI): domain Eukaryota; kingdom Viridiplantae; phylum Streptophyta; class Magnoliopsida; order Asterales; family Asteraceae; genus Lactuca; species Lactuca saligna. Next base: position 72,039,456 of record NC_136424.1, on the reverse strand, counting down.
GTCCAAACCACCGTATCCGTAGACATGGCGGCGACAACAACAGCGGCCATTGGCCGGTCACTCCTAACCTTCCGATCATCCTCTTCATTCCTTGTCATGTCCAAGCGTCTGTTTTCTTCTTCATCTTCCATAGGTAGAGCTTCGCCCCTACCCGGATTTTCTCGTCCCGTCCGGTCGACGGTTTCTCTTTCACACTCCCTCCGAGTGTTCGCACCAGGCGCGGTTCGTCTGAACACTATCCGGTGTCGTGTAACCCGCGCCGGAGGTGCTTATTCTCCTCTGAACTCCGGTTCGAACTTCAGTGATCGACCACCGACGGAGATGGCGCCGCTGTTCCCCGGATGTGATTACGAGCATTGGTTAATCGTGATGGATAAGCCCGGCGGTGAAGCCGCCACCAAGCAGCAGATGATCGACTGCTATGTTGAAACCCTATCTAAAGTTCTAGGAAGGTACGTCATAAAACCCTAATTTACGCCAAATTTCACGTTTTTTTAGTGATCGTCGTTGTCGTTGAGGCAATTCTATTAAGACGAAGATTATTAGATCCCAGAACCCCTGATGGACGTAAAACGCATCTAAGAAAAAAATCCATCTCAAATAATGATCGGATTTGAGTTTATGTGTGTAAGAATTTGATGAATAACCTTTCTTTGCTTTTGCGAATTTGTTAATTTTGCTAGTGAGGAAGAAGCAAAGAAGAAGATATATAACGTTTCTTGTGAGAGGTACTTCGGATTTGGGTGCGAGATTGATGAAGAGACATCAAACAAGCTTGAAGGTTTGTCTGCATTTTTATCTATTCCATTAGTTTTTGAAGGGGCAAGTTAGTCACAGCTTTTAGCTATATTGTACAGGACTACCTGGTGTGCTTTTTGTGCTACCAGATTCATATGTGGATGCTGAAAACAAAGATTATGGAGGTATGCTAATAATAATAATAATATGTCATGATGTTAAAAGTGAATTGGGGTTTTGATATTGAAGTTAATTAATGGATATGGTGTTTGACAGCTGAGCTGTATGTGAATGGAGAGATTGTCCAGAGATCACCTGAAAGGCAGAGGAGGGTGGAACCAGTTCCACAAAGAGTGCAAGACAGGCCCAGATACAATGATAGAACCAGATATGTCAGGCGTCGTGAAAATAGCCGCTAGTCATCTTCACGTATCATATTTATTTTTCATTTCAGATCAGAAATATTCTCTCTCTTTCTCTAGTGGATGTGGATGAATGAAGTAATGGACGTGCTCAGTTTCTTTGTGCATGTGTTAGCTGTTGGCTTTTGACACTAATGGTTCTATGATTCTATTTATCAATATACATATGGTCTTTAGTAATCAATAATCATTGTTCTTTAGAAGTTGGATATTAATATTTCACTGCCTTCATCTTTTTTCTATTTATATAAATAGTTTTGTAACATTATTTAGGCTTGTGGGTGCACGCACATACAGAGTCTCTCCTCCCCTTTACTCCCATTCTTCTTTCTCTCTCTCTCTCTCTCTCTCTCTCTCTCTCTCTCTCTCCACTCCCTTACAATTAGGGACAATGACAAAAGAGATGTCTAATTATCTATATTGTGTTGATGATGGGAACAAAATGAATTGTTGTGACTATAAAAACAAGTTCTTCAAACCTAACTATTATAGTGCACATACTAAATACTTATATTAATGCTAGAAATACTCCATTTCGGACAAGTTCTTGTTTGAGGTGAGTTTTTCTTCTCGAACATTATTTTTAACTAAATAAGACCTAACTACAAAAAAGAGTCACGGACAATATAATCTAACCACTATAAAACACATACAAAATTCTTATTCAATTGCACTTTTTAGAAGCATTACCATATAGAACAAGTTCTTTGTATTTTGAAATGCGATTTTTCATTTCAGACATCGTTTTTGAACTTAATGATATCTAGGCAAACAACCACCACCACTATAACCAACTACTTCTGAACACATACAAATTCCTCCATTTGGAGCAGAGTTTTCATTTCACACATTGTCGTTTTTCCTTTGAACATATATGATTATATTTATATGTTAATATTAATACTACTAAACTTGTGTTTGCGCTAACTTGGAGTCTTCATTCTTGGTTTTGAAGAACCGCTTTGCTAACCCTTCTTATCTTCCTGAGCTGCAACAACTCATCAGAAGTTGTTAAACTAACAACCTCTTTTATTTCAACATTCACAACACCAACACCCTCCTCTTCAACACAAACATCATCTGACATCTCTGTTGGTTGAGCTTCCAAGTAAACTTCTTTAAACCTTTCATTGTCATCATCATTATCATCATCTTCAATCGAGTCACTTGAAAAATATGATTGGTGTTCTTCACTCCCTTCATCCGACTTCCATTTTTCTTCTTCAACTGCTTCAAGCTCTTTGATAGCTTCCATGGCAGACTTGGCTACCTTCTCATAATCAACCACATATCTACACAACAATATAACATATTTCAATGTCTGTTTCTTATACCAATGTGAATTGAGAATTATGCACCTGTTTATATCAAATCCACCAGAAACCATGGCTGATTCCATCTCTAATACAACATCTTTTGATGAATTCATCATATTTGTAGTTAAATATTCTCCATGCCTTGCGATTTCAACCACAAATTGCATGTCAACCGCAAACTGTTTTCAAAACAAAAGTTAATGAAATCATGTTTTTAGACTCTTGTAAGTTGAAACAGAATCTTTTACCTGAGTTAATCTATCAGATTGATCAACAGTTGTATCCTCTTTCTTAGTCATCCAGATTTCATGGTTTCTGGAAATCCAATCAAATATAGTTTCAATGAGCTCTTTCAGTAACATCACCAACCAATCAAATTCAACCACATTCTCTTCAGCAAGTTCTTCTACTTTCCTTAGTTCCAAAAACAGTATCTGCTCATTTCACAACCACTATTAACTATTAATTCAAATCTTAGATAAAAAAACTGGTGTAAGGAAATTGTTAATGGTTACCTGATAAGGAAGAGAAGGCATTAGATCCTGCAACAACTTGATATCACTATGCTCCCTAATGCAAGAAGCTTCATTAGACATTATGTCATGTATAAACTGCTTGCAGAATTCAGTTCTCAGTCTACTGAAAGTGTCTGCAACTGATTCCATGTGATTTTCAATTACAATCTTTAAATCATTTGCGTTCTTGAATAAGTTTCTGATCACAATGAAGAAGAATTGCTCGAGTGTTGATAAATTGGCAAATATTGAAACTTTTTGTGAGAGTGATTCTGCCTTTTGGATTCTTGGAGCACCTTCTACAACATGGTTTGTTTCATGGGTGAGGGCTGTTTGAAGGAGGAAAGCATACTCTGTAAACAGGTTCATGAGCTCTTCAAGAATTGAACTTCCCAAAATAGAAACCAAAGATGAAACATCTTCGATAGCTGTCTGAAATTATGAAAGGCAAGTAAGAAAATTTGACCAGGTCTGATATGAACTGTCTAGATTTGGAAATTGGGCATACCTGTAGCAGTGACATGAACTTTCTGCCACTGTTGGTGAGTAAGCAATATTCAGCCAATGAAGACGCGTCTTCTATCAACATTCCTGATACAAGATATCTTCCCATAACCCAAACATCATTAGATGTGAAGATGCTGATGACTTTCTTGAAATGATCAAAATGAGTCTTCAAAAAACCTTCTATACAAGGAAGGATGTGTTCGATCAAACATGGTTGTAACACTAACTTTTGGCTTTCTAACATAGAGCAATATGACATGGCAGAATGTAAAGAGTTGACCACCATTGACAACCCGTCACCAGTCTGTGAAATCAATCTAACATGTGTATTGAAGCAAGAAGCAAAAGCTTCTGTTTCCTCGCATGCCCATTTCATAAGTTCTGAATCATAAGTTGAAGTTTCTCCATGTAATATAACAAAACTCCTTGCTGCTTGATACATCATGGAAAATACGTATTTTGCTAGATCATGAATGTGAATCCCAGGTAGAAATCTTGCTGAAGATTGCAAATTGTTTACACCAGAGGTGATGCGAGTATGGTAATATTTGAAAAGTAAACGAGTTGCAAGATGATCAAAACCAAGTCTGGAAAGTCCAACTAATGATTTCTGCAGTTCTGCAGCAGAGATTCTTGTGTTGTCAGCCACCAGTGTTAGCTTATCTGCAAGCTTCACCCTCCTTTCAGCCATGTCAGATTTATAGCACATCCAAACATCTGGTGAAACATCCTCTTGTAACTTCACTTTTGGAGAATTTCCATCTTCTATCTCGAAAATCCCCAATGCTTCTTCTAATCTATGCTCAAACAGAAGGTTGTCTAGGGTTTCTAATACCTCATCAGCACAAGTCTTGAAAAAAGTAGTAGGGTTTTGATCATCAAGTGGGTGTTCCTCAAGGACTGTGTCCATTGGATCATCTGCAACAGCCTTTAGATAAGCACCATCCATCAGATTCTGAACAAGCTGTTTTTGGGACATCAGATGATACTTCAATTGCATCACTTCATTGTTTATACCTTTTGTTTCTCTAAAAACCCTGTAAACATGATGACCAATATCAAACCCTGCTTTCATTAGGGAAACTCGTATTAGTAAAAGATATTAAAGTTCACCTGATGAAGGATAAGTAATTGGAAATTATGTTATCTTGGAAATCAACTTCTGATGCTTGCTTCAACTCAATGAGTTCTAAACATAGATGATTGATCCCCTAAAACAATGAAAAACTCATCACCATGGTAACACAAGAACACAGCCAGATTTTCGGAATCTAGATATATAAACGACATTCAGCAAGTTCTTTAGCATTTGACAAAATCAGTTTGAATGTTCGAAGTCAGCGCCCCCCATTCGTTTCCAATTCCAAATTTTAAAATCCGGGATAGTTACTATATCATGTTCCAGAGATACAAAGTAATTTAGGGCAATCATATTAGATATTTAAGTCCGGTGTCTACCTTGGCGGTCATTGATGCAAGCTCATCAGACTCGATGTCGGAGTCTTCATCGCTGGTGACTGAAGACGGTTCAGAACTTGTATCATCGACGACAGATTCTCCGTTCTCCATATCATCACCGTGATCTCTGAATCGGAATTTTGATGCGGGAGGAGATGTTTCCATGGCGATTTTAGGTACAATGGATATCCTATGCAATGATCCAAAACCCGATTTTGTGCCATTTAGATGAGAATCTTGGAGAAATGAACTTCGATTTCTTCGTTCAGTTGATCGCAATGAGACAGAGGTTCGCTTTCGATATGCGTTTGTTTTTTTTGCAGGCAAAGTGGATCTCGAACGTATATGACGTCGTTTTGTTTGGCGGGAAGTACAAGGGATTTCCCCTGTTCTATTACTTGATTTTTCTTGATTTAAAGTGCCATCGGTATAAGTGTTTTCCAAGATTTAGACATGAATTAGGGGCTGTTTGTTTGCCTCTTAATTAGACAATTAAGAAGCAATCTCTTAATTTTTCAGATTCAGAGTGTTTGGTAGCATCTGAATAATACCCTCTTAATTTATCAAAAACCTCTTAATTTTTCAGATGTGAAATGTCTGAATTAAAAAAATGAGACGCGTATTCCTTTTTGCCCCTTATAACATTTCAGGAACATCTGCTTCATTTCTTTCTACTCCATCAACGCCACAACCCCTTCTCCCACCCGCTCCATCTCTAATCTGCAACCCTCAACCGATCTCCCTCTGCCGCCGACACCAGCCTTGCCAGCGACGCCGACGTTGACGTCGATAGCCCCGAGAACGACTCTGATACCATCGTTCCTTCTCCCTCCCAACGGTTCTAGATAAGGTTTTTCTTTCTTGCCCTAAAAATCGATTATCTGTTCATAGATGGTTGTTATTTAGTTTTTTTTTTTTTTTTTTTTTTTTTTTCTGAAATTAGAAGCCCTAAAACTCGATTTTTAAATCTGGAGATGTTTTTCTGGAGTTGTGTTCTTCCTTCGGATTTGTTCGGGTTTTTGGTTGATTGATCGAGTTTAGAGGGTTGTTTTTTGGGATTTTTGGTGTTTATCAGAGCATATGAGAAAACAAATTTCAGGGATTTGTGCTTCTTTTATAGAAGTGAGAAGATGTCTCGTTTAAATGGTGATAGAATGCATTATTTTGTGCATAGGTTTTAAATGTCGGTGTTTCGTTTCAGTTTTGGTGTCCCTTTTGGAATGCATTATTTGGTGTCACTTTTGGAATGTGAATTAACTGGACTTGTACAAATTTCAGGGATATTTTTTCTAATCCCTTTCAGTTTTTTCTAATCCATTAATGATTGTATATATTTCCATTGAGCTTATTTGTTTTGTTGTTGAATTATCAATTGCAGGTTGAAATGTTGGAAAGAAAAATTGAGAGGATATTAAAGGGCATCATGTAATGATGGAGAAGATGTATGGATGTATTTGTTTAGCTTGAACATTTGTTGTTGTTTTTCCTGATCACTTTTTTTTTCCTAATAGATTTGTTGAAAAAACCAAGATATTTGTATGTTTTCATGGATTTGAAAGAATTTATGTTGTATTTTGGATTTGTGTTTAATTTGGATTTTGTATGGTGTTAAATATTAGAAATAGCAATGTATTTTTATTGAGTTATCTATTATAGCATCATTACTTTCACCTTTTCCTATTAGAGAATTGTATTTTATAAACATAAACATTGAATTCAACAAAAAATAATACAAAGGGTAAAATGGTCATTTTTGTAATTCAGCATAGCAATTTAGAGGTTCTAACCAAACAGCATATTAAAATTTCAGATCTTAGAAATTCAGACCCTCTTAGAAATTCAGACCTCTTAAAAATTCAGAACTTAAAAGTTCAGATCCTGTCAAACAGCCCCTTAATAACTTTCAAAAATAGCCATGCATTTTACATATATATATATTATTATCGTTGGAACAAACATTTCAGGTGTAGGCTCAAATGCAAAAGTAAAGTAAAGGTTCTACTTAGACTCCTAGGTATAGACAACGTCCATCGGGGTGTTTTTGTGTGTTTTGACGGCATAAACACTACCTCCTCATCGTTTTTGCATGTTATAAGTTTGTCCGTTCCTTCCCGTTATCACCACAATTTCCTAAAAACACCATTCCCTTCCTTTTCTCCTAAAAACGTCTCTAGACATTGCCCACACCTAACAACTTTAACTTTAGTTAAGTGATAAAGTTTTATTATTATTTTTTTAATATATAAACATTATTGATATTAATTAATCTTAGTATGTGAATAAAATTATAATTTATGGTATGATGTTAAATATTATGAACTTTATGAGGCACCTTTATGTTAAATCGAGATGTCGTCATGTTCAATTTTGGAAGAAGACAATGATGAAGATGGTGGTGGATTAGAGGAGATTCCGAGACGGCCCATCACGGTCACAACACGACCAACACCAAAAATTGGATATCACATACGGAAAGCAACAAAAAATGTAGATAATGACAAAATCATACTGAAGTTACAGATGAAACTTCAAGAATATCATAGGCAAATGCTATTTACTTATGGTACTATATAAGTATAACACATTCGTGTGTACTATATGTCTTAGGGCTATTCGTAGACCCTAACATATATATCCATCATGACAGTTTGTGTGTTTTAATTCTCCCGGTAAAAGAACTTGTTAATAAGGGTACCACATATTTTGAGGGTTCTTCACCTAGGTTAGACGTACATATTTTATTTTATAAGGTACTGCTTTTTGTCATTAATTTTTTGATCATTTAACTTTATCTAATCATTAACTTTATGTAGGGGGACATGATTACCTCTAGGGTGTTCAAAATCGGATATCAAAAAATTCGGATACGAAAATCTGTCACACCCCAACTGACGGTAGAAATGTCAATGTTGTGACGTTATAATTTGATCACAATCAACTATATATATATATTAAACATTTGACATACTTGAATAATATAATACAAACTTTTAAGTTTGGAAACGAAATTACAACATCATAATAATTTTGATACATAATGATAATATAAAATATGCGAAGCTTATCATCAAAGAGAGGAAATATAATTTCCTTAGGACTGATGTCTTACCTCCGGCTTCTTAGTTACCTGATAATACACATTTTTAAAATACATCAACAAAAATTGTTAGTGAGTTCCACATGTTTTAAATCATGTTTTAACTCCGTGAGCTCTATAAAAAGGTAAGGTTTATAAAATGTACAAAGAATTATTTGTGCAAGTATATAACCAAAAATGTTACCGGCATAATTTATGTGAAACTCATACTTATAATTTGTTACATGTTAATTTACTTGTAATGAATAAGTAATAAATGAAGTGGAATATTAAGTGATTGTTTTATATAAATAAACACTAACAATTTGTTTAACATTTTACATGTGAATCCTTATACTACATACAACCTTATCTTGGTATGTATTAGTATTTTTGTATCCGAGATTAAGTGGAGTTATAACCGAACTATATGACTTGAGTCTGCTTCCGTGAAACATTATGAAAAATAGGTTGGTGCTTGTTGACCCAACGAAGCTTCATCGACGTTGTGATAAAAAAGAGCAAGATAAAAACACGAAGTTATCGTCCATTGTGTCTCGTCAAACGAAGATTGTAGTTAGCAACCATAAACATAGATGTCAACTCATATAGATCTATACAAAAATTCTTTGCTCACAAAGGATTAATGATTATTACAAAAGATTTCACTAAGCTAGTGTTCTTAGTTTGATGAATGAAAACTTCCACAACAATCACAAGTTTTAGTTACAATTATACAAATGTTTGTGGTTGGAAACTTTTTTTAAGAGTTCAGTTGCACTTAAATTAAAATTGTTTCCTATCGAAAATTTGACAATGTACCAGCTACATGTGACTATAACCAAATCATTTATGATTATTTATACAATTAGACTTTATTATAAGGATATTTTTATGTCCCTAAAGTGTGCACATTTGAACAACATCATAAGTTAGCGTTTCTTTTTCTGCAACAAATCTTTATTAATGTATTTTGACACTTATAAACATTTATAAGCCTTTATTAAATGTTTGATTTAAAATCATAAGTTTTCTTGACATATTTGACATTTTTCATGTAACAATTATATTTATATATTAATTGAAATAAAAGCTTGCATGCACAACATAAATTTATCACTACATTTATAAATATAACATGAAGTGTATATATATATATATATATATATATATATATATATATATATATATATATATATATATATATATATATATATTCATATTTTTAGTATATATCGACTTTTATATGTATTCTCCCATGGAAATGTTTAAAAACAATAAAAAAGAAGTCGTAGATATACACCCTTATCGCGTAAAGTTATTCGGTTCGAGAAAGATTCGTGAGGTTTTATGTTCCACCAAGGCTTGAGATTTGAGTGTTTTTTGGAAGGTCTTAACTCATAAAGACATACATTAACAATAAGTTAGATTTTCATCAAGTTGTATTTCACTTGCTACAATTGAGTTTTATGACGAAAGGATAGGGATGAGCAGTTTGTCTCAAATCTCAATCTCGTACCGGTACTGTACCGGAACCGGTGCCGAACCGTACCGAATTTGAAAACATGGGACAATACTCGGTACTCCAAATACATGAAATTCGGGATTCGGTACCACCGGTACCGGTACCAGTACCGAAAAGCGGTACCATACTCGGTACCGGTACCGATGATGTTAATTTGGTTCGGTACTCGGAATTGAATTTTGATAAAATTTGGATTTCGGAAAATCGGCAAGGGTACGGATTGGTACTGGTTCCGTCCCACGCTCATCCCTATGAAAGGAAATGTAAAAATCAAGAGATTACCTAGCTTCTTTTTGGATCTAAAGTATGTTACCAAAAAAGGGTTGGAACACAAGATTTTTGAGAAACAAAATGTAGCTTTCTTTGGGTTAAATGTGTTGTATTAAGGTATCTAAGCCACTAACTAATTTGGTATATTCTTGTAATCAGAAACAAAATCCTTTTGGGTTGCCCTCATAACTATAACTTGATTAAAATGATATTTGTAGAGAGATGATGATTATTATATTGTTATATTTCACACTTGCTTCTGTCTTGGATACTTGAATGGTTCTCCTCCACTTCGATCAGACTAAGTCTTTACGGCATACGAGAAATGGAAGGAATACTGATCCTTCCCACCTTCCTATGATCGATCTGCTGACAACCTGCGCTTACTAATGCTAGCGATCCATTACTAGCCAAACTTAAAAGATCATAAAACCTATGAAGACTAGATGAACACTTTATGATTCCCAACAATATTGATAACTCCATATGTTTGAAATGATATCACACTCGATTCTTGAAGACCAAAAGATAGATGTTCCTACTAATACCTCAGCAACGAGCCACTTCCTTTGGCACTTCCATCAACCAACTAATAACAGTTACTAAAACCACTGAATCCTGACGATGCTGAATAACCATCCTGCAGAACCCTGACCGCGGACCTTCCACATAATACCCATAAACCGATCTCGACCATAAACCAATATGACACTGTACACTCCCAACCCGCAAGTAGGGAAATGACCTTTCGCTAACCACTAATAATTTACGGCATGCAAATGGCATATGACATCACTTGATGATATAACACAAATACAAGCAGAGAAACAAACCTATAGATACTCTTACCCAAACCCTTGGGACAAAAAACTCCACCGTGCAGTTTCGCGCAAGTATTGCACTGAATCCGCCCCTGCTGGCCTCTCAAAAGCTGATCTGAAATCTTGGGTCTCTTCCCAAGACCCTCCAATATATGAAACTGATCTATTCTCCTCTTCCTAATGTGCTCCAAATCAATATCTCGCTCTCGGGCTCTAGAAATCATATCATTCAGGGTCTCGCACCCAAGATACTCGCGATCTTCCTGATATCATTCCGATGTATATCATGATACCTTACATTCTTCATTTCCTTATCTATTGCATACTACGATACCAAATAAGCTCTCTCCCGAGACTTGACATCAATCTCTGCCACAGTCTCAGTAGTCTGGCGGAGATCCAACAACTCTTGCACCAACTGTTGCGCCTCAGTTGTCAGGGAAACTTCGCTTGGAATCTGGTCGTAAAGTCATCCCATGACATAGCATCAATCGCTTCATCACTCAACTCACTGCTTAACTCTTTCCACCAATCACGTACCCTATCATTCAGGAGGCAGGAAGCAAATCGGACCTTGTCCCCTTCGGGACTACGGCTGGTACAAAAACGTTAGTGACATCTGCCAATCACCTGCTGCTAGCAATGGGGTCCCTAGCCCCATGATAATATGGAGCTCCACAAGCTATGAACTCCCGAAACGTCAACGTAGGGGTCCCCATCATGGCCGCCATCTTGGTGCGGAATACACCTGACCTGTCGGCAATAATCTCCAAAATGCCCTCCTTGACCATAATAAAGATCATTAGATTATGGTCCATAACACTACATGTAATCTCAAATGAAATAAACCCTCTCAACTGGTCATCGAGCTGCCCGACTCTAGAGTCCGAGCATTATCCCTTACCGGCACAAGAACTACCATCTAGTCCAAGCATATCTCAAACAACAATCCATTTACACTCAAATGCACACCGCCACCCAACACGGTGGTTGGTGGCGACAAAAGGTGGTAGCCACCACCTCACAGTGGTGGTGGTGGTCGGAGTCAATAGCCAGCACCTTACGATGGTGGTGGTGGCTTCTCTTGTGAGGTTCAGCCAAGCACAATACACCAACGACATGCACCCAAGCAGCAGAAACACACACACATCTTGATTAGAATATGGACACACCCACCTACCTGGTGGCGTACGATGACGACAACGACTTGGAATGGCGGAAAATAGCAGCGCTAATGTCGGTTTCGTAGTCCTTGGTTTCACCGGCAACAAAACAGCAACACTCGACTGGTGGTTCCCGACTCCGACAACGACGAAGACTGTTGAAGAGCTTCTAGGTTTAGGGTTTCATCCGTGAGAACGAGAGGGAATGAAGACAGAAGAAGAAGAAGAAGAAGAAGAAGAAGAAGAAGAAGGAATGGTGGCAGTGGACGTTCACAACTTTGTTGGTGGTCCTCGTTGCTGCTGACAACAGGGGCACAACTGTGGTGTTTCAACGACGGGGATGACGGCACCGGAGGTGGTTGAAGTGAGGGTGGAAGTTGAATAGTGAGTAGTAGGGTTAGGGTTTCTTCGAGCTTATGGGAGGGAAGGAGTGCCGAGTTTTAATCCCATGCCTTATTTCAAATTTTTAGCCATTATTCCAAGTTTAGTCCCTCCTCTACAAAAACATTTTCAACTTAAGTCCATAACTTACCCTTTAGCTCCTGACTTTTGAAATCTTTTTCAAATTAAATCCATAATTTACCAAACAACCCTCAACCTTCAAAATTCTTTACAAACTAGCCTGGAAATTATACTCTTAACCCCCAAAGTCCAAATTATATCATTTAACCCCCAAAACCAACGTTTTGCTAAATTATTGCGACTTTAGGGCTACTATTCCTTTATTACTTTTATCTATTTATTTCATTTAAATGGAATGTTATAAATACCTTACAACTATGCATAGTGTCTACAACTATATTATCCTAAAGGAATTAAGTTTTATAAAATGATTTGATATTTATAACTATAAATATATTTTGATATAATCATTTGATAGGCATGTATCCTCCCCCCCCCCCCTCGCACTTGGTAAAACATTTAAAATAGTATAGTAGGGGCCATGTACTAACTCTAGTCACGCGAAACCTTTGATGTAGGGTTGAATCGAGCTCCGGACTCCAGGGACCGCTCCACAAGGTAGAAACTTCGAGATAGATAGTGAGAGAGAAATCTGAAGGTGTGCAGAACTACAATGGCACTGCCTTCTATTTATAGTTGAGTTTTAGAGGTATGTGTTGGGCAAATATCTGTGCGCGCTGCTCGTGAACATTGTGGCTCCATCCGGAAGTTGCCACGTGTCACTCCCCCACTCGGCCACATCACTCGCAATCTACTTGAATTCAGTGTTAGGTACGCAGCGTGTGGAGAAGGGCACCTGCCGCGCATGAAAAGATTTTGTAAAAATCATAACTTCTTTGTGCAAGCTCCGATCTAAGCCCTCTTTATATCTATGTGATGATCTCAATGGGTACTACGACTCTCATTTAGGTTGTTTTGGCTAGTTTTGACTTTTATTTTCATGCCTAACAGGGCTAAAATAAATGATTTTATAAAAATCATCTCTCTCTCTCTCTCTCTCTCTCTCTTTCTCTCTCTCTCTCTCTCTCTCTCTCTCTCTCTCTCTCTCTCTCTCTGTCTTTCGTACGGATCCCGTTGTCATCAAACATTTTCCTAAAGTTTATATATGTTTATATATTGAGGAGTACTACGAAACTATTTTTTGCACTTTTAGTCAAAACTCAACCAATCTCTAAGTACCATTTTGACGTAATTAATTTTAATTACGCGGTTGATTTCTATTTTTATAAAATTCATAACTCTTTCCTCAAGTACGTTAACTGGCTTAGAAAACGTTACGACTTTTCGCTCGCTAATTTTTGAGCCTAATGGACGTTTTTAACAAATAAATATAACAATACATTTGATTCTTATTATCTCAATAGTCAAATATTACAATACTAGGCTATTACATCTATTTTCCTACTATTTCCGAATGATGATCAGTGACGAAGACCTCTCGGTTCTCACAGACTCAGACATGTCCCGGTGCGCCTAATTAGGAATCGGGAAAAATACTCGGAATATATTAAACTCGGTCAAAATCGATTCCAATTCAATAAAACTTAGAGAAACTCTGTCCAAATCGGAAAATTTGACTTTTTTTTTTTAATATAATTGTTATTGATATTCATCTACTTTGTTATAAATTTTAACAAACTTGTGATATTTGTTATATATGTATTTTTTCTAAAATTAATTTCATATAATTTATCAAATCCGAGTACCCTTACCTAAACCGAATACTCGTTATTCGCTAGTTGGCTGTCCTGGGAACGCCTAACTAGTTTTGAAACATTGCTCTCTCCTTCTTTCTCTATTATTTTTCCTTCGAGCGAATGAAATTTTTGACAAAACAAGTATACCAAAAATATTAGACTATTAGGTGTGGGCAACATGTTATTACATGTTACTACACCCAGAAGGTGTTATGTCAGCATTCAACTCATACATAGGTATTATAACATCCAATGTGGAAATAAACATCTAATAACATATGATAACACAAATTATTTTCTATTTTATATTTTACTTTCTTTTTTATGTTTTTCTTATTTATATTTCGAATTTGTTTTTATTTTATTTATATGATAATAACTATATTTATCATATAGCTTAAATCATAAATTAAAAAATTACATTTGAAAAGTAAAAATAAAATTTTAATAAATCTTAAATTAAAAACAACATTAAAAAAATTACAACAAAATACAAAAACATTAAAAACCTTAAAAAAAAAAGATAATAAAACCTACATTTTTTGGCCTAAAACTATTCATCTTTATCTTTGTAACCAACATATATGTAATCCCCCAAGTTTTCACGGAGTTGCTTGTGTTTTCGCTGATCTTGAATATCAACCACTCTATGTAAATATTCTGATGTCCCTGATTGAAATTGCACATGTCTAGGTTCCGTAGGTGAATACGTTGCAATATTGCGTACTTTATCTTCGACAACCTTGTTATGCATTATGATATATGTATACATGATATCTCGTAGAGTATCTAACTCATAAGGTCTCGTCGCATGTTCAACTATATGTCATTTTGATTTCAAAACCCCAAAAGCACGTTCAACGTCCTTACGTGCTCCTTCTTGTCATCTCTTGAAATATTTGTCTCTTGGGTCTATTGGGTGTCGAAACGCCTTCACAAACATGGAATATGGTGGATAAATTTCATTTGTAAGGTAACACCCAAACTTATATTTCTTTCCATTCACTGTGAAAGAAGCATCCATGGCTTTTCCTGACAAAAGATCGTCAAATATTGATGATTGATCGAGAACGTTGACGTCATTGTTAGAACCCGCAACTCCAAAAAAAGCATGTCAAATCCAAAAATCTTGTGAACAACCTCTAATATCAACGAAGGCGCTCCATGATGATCACTCGAATATTGGCCTTTCGATGCCATGAGACAATTTCTCTATTTCCAGTGTGTGTAGTCAATGCTCCCAAACATACCCATAAAACCATGTCTTTCTTCATGCGCCACATATAGTTGTTGCATATCATGCAACGAGGGTTTGCGCAAGTATTGGTCACCGAAGGTTTCGACAACACCACTTACCAATAAATACGAACTTTTTCGTTCGGTCTTCTCAGACATTCTCATATAATTGTCAACAAAATCGGGCGACTCCCCCACTGCCATAAGTTCAATTGCAGCAACATATTTCTGCAACCCTGTGAAGCCTCGTTTACCTCTAGCATCGTATCTCAATTGGCAAAATTTATACCTAAATATATATTGAACATGTAAAAATTATATTTATTTTATCTAAAAGTGACATTTATAAATTAGAAAAGTTGAAACAAATGATGCGTAAATATATATATATATATATTTAACATGTAAAAATTGTATTTATTTTTATCTAAAAGTGACATTTATAAATCAGAAAAGTTGAAACAAACGATACCTTGCTTCTATGGCGTTGGCTGTCCTTTTAAACTTATTTTTTTCGCAAACGAAATATTCTTTTTAAATCGCTTGGCCGGTAGACACAATTATCCGCAAAGTAATCGTTAACTAGCTGTATTTGCCATTCCTTGCAATATCTATTTAATGCCGCACGTCGCGTGAGTAGTGGAGCTGGATCTGATTGTAGTAGTCTGTCTGTATAATACCGGTACATCATACTCACGAACATATCGTCTTCGTCGTTATCATCGTTGTACGGATGAGCTGGATCAACGATTCATATTTTAGTTTTGAATTATTGAAAGAAATATGTAGTTGAGAGAAAATTATATTTTGTAGGTAAAAATGATATAAATTATGTGTATTTTATAGTATAAATAAAAATTGGTTTTTTTAGTATGTTACCATTTTTAAAACGGTCGAAAATATGACCGTTGAAGGAAAAAATATGCAAAAAAATGGGTGTTACCTCCCGTGTTCACCATAACGCGCTATCATGTAACGCCTAATAACGGCTAGGGGGTGTTCCTCCCGTTATGACGCTGTTATTAGATGCCAACATGGACATAACGCCATTTCCCGTTGCCAATACCCATAGGTCTTAGGAAAGGTTTCCCTATCTAGAATAAGGAAATGTAAAGGGGAATTATGCCAATCTTTGACTATTGTAGTCATGGATAAGATCAATATTCAAGGATAACATACTTATGCTCAATTTAGACCTTGTAACAATTCATATGCACTTGAAACATCGTGAAAGATAATGGAAGAGTTTGTGATGATGAATAAATAAACAAAGGTAAATCAAGGGTAAAGCGATTAGGGGTGAGCAAAAACTGCACCGCAGCTAAAATTAACCGTAAAAACCGCATATACCGCAACCGATAAACCGCAACCACAATAAAAACCGATGGTGAGGTTTTTTGTTTTTCAAAAACCGCAAATTTGCGGTGTGGTGCGGTTATTAGTTTTCAAAAACCGCAAAAAACCGCACCGCACCGCATATATTATATATATTAATTAGTTATATATTAAATATTAAAAATAAGACAAGTTTCATGGATGAAAGATGAATAAAATACCAGAAGACAAAAGTATTGATTTTTTGTTATGATTAACTTTGAAAAATGATGAAATTAAACTTTTTAAGATATTTATTGTTAATTACTATTGATTTAACGTTTTTAAGATATTAGTTGTTTGTGATTTAAGTTAATTGTCTTATACCTTATAATTCTTTTATCATTGTAAGTAATATGTTTGAATTTTTAAAACCGTTTGAGCTCTAAACTGTGGTTAAAAACCAAAAAAAAAAAAAAACCGCAACAAATCCATGCGGTTAATAACGGTAACAAAAAAAAAAAAAAAAAAAAAAAAACAAAAACAAAACAAAACCGCACCGTAAAAATAATCGTCTAACCACACCAAGCGGTTTTAAAAATGGATTAACCGCATTTGCGGTTAGTGGTGAGGTTTTGGCTAATAATTACATCGAACCGCACCACGCTCACCCCTAAAAAGGTAAAGATGTTTAAAAGACTATAATTAACGGTGTCAAACCAAATCCACAACTAAACCATGTGATAAGGACTGAGTTTTCAACTTTGGAACCAAATGGACTGTAGTTATACGAATCAGCAAATCACAGGGACCAAATTTACAATTTTCTTAAAAACTTATTATTTTTGGTAAAAACTAAATTGTTTAAAAAAGGTAGAAAAATGTTACTTTTCATATTCGTCCTCGCTATTTAAAATTTGCCACATGAACGATACAACCAATTGAACCAAATCATGTCTCCATTTCCCCGGCGGCGGCGAAAAGTCACCGATGGATGTATAAAACTCAACCAAATCCCCAACTAACTTATACGCCTTCTCCTCCTCCATCAAACCCCCAGTCAACCATCATAACTCGCACACAGAGTCACACAAGGGAGGCAGGCGAATGAAAAGTGATTTAAAGTTCATCGCCGTCGTGTTCGTTATCGTCGGGGTTTTGGATAGAACCTCCGTCGTCAATGGCGGTCAGTTCAAGGGAGATTACTCCAAGTTATCGGGGATTATAATACCAGGTTTTGCGTCTACTCAGCTCAGAGCCTGGTCTATTTTGGATTGCCCTTACTCTCCTCTAGATTTCAATCCACTCGATTTGGTTTGGCTCGACACGACCAAAGTATATTTTCCTACAATCTGAGATGTTTTCCTTTAACCCATTAAAAATTTCTACATCATGTGATTTGCCTATGAATTTATAATTATTAGTTTATGAAGGATAACGTATTTGCATATTAGCACTGTTGAATTGACATTCTTCTAACTTAACATTGTTTTTATTCCGATTGTGTTTAGTTATTGATTTTTCTAGTAGATTATACATGATGCTCCATGCTCCCTTAAACTATTTTGGGATTTGGAATTCAAATGGAAGAGTTTATAATTTGAACATGTACGGATATTAAGGGGTTTGGAAAAGCATGTTAAAGATAAGTAAGTGCATAAAGTTAGGGTTAAGCATCTCCAAATCTAAATTTTTTGACCCCAAATAATCACAAAATCATAATCATAATCACTTTTTGTCAAACACTTAAAACTGATTATTGGTGCTTGAAATCACATTAATTAGTTTAAACGCAGGTGAAATGTATTAGCTTTGACCTGGAAAACCAAAGTGTGACTCCTTTTTGAAACATATAAGTGATGATCCTAGAGATATCCTATATGATGAGTATATATTCTTAGTAAAAAGATATGGTAGATTATAACCTATAAGCTTAAAAGGTACTACCAGATTGTGCAACAACTTGATAAGACATATTGGCACATTGGATGTTATATCCAAATAAAATGTGATTCATTTCTTTATATATGCTATAGTAGAAGTAATGCTACATTTCTCATTTTCTATCCAATACTGTCTGGTGGATGATAGAAGAAGGCTACAATCTACCATGCAGTGTCTTTCTGCAATGAATTGCTGGCTTAAATGCATGATGCTTGATCCTTACAATCAAACAGATCACCCAGAGTGTAAGTCACGCCCAGATAGTGGCCTTTCAGCTATCACAGAACTTGACCCAGGTTATATAACAGGTAACATCTTTTTCATCTCTCCACTATATATATATATATATACATAAACACACACTTATATGTAAGTTGTAACATATAGTCCCTGAATGTGAATTCTTGATTATCAGGTCCTCTTTCATCAGTATGGAAAGAATGGATCAAATGGTGCATTGAATTTGGGATTGAGGCAAATGCTATTCTTGCTGTTCCTTATGATTGGAGATTGTCACCATCAAAGCTTGAAGAACGGGATTTGTACTTCCACAAGCTAAAGTTTGTATACACTTATATATAATATCTTTTATTCATGATCCAAATTATAATAATTTTGACACCCGTAATTTTTTTTTTAATTTCTTTGCAGGCTTACTTTTGAAACAGCTTTGAAACATCGTGGTGGGCCCTCCATAGTATTTGCCCACTCTTTGGGCAACAATGTTTTTCGTTACTTTTTGGAGTGGTTGAAGCTAGAAATTGCCCCTAAAAAATACATCCAATGGTTAGATGATCACATTCATGCCTATTTTGCTGTGGGTATGTCACATCTACATGTCATTCTGGCCACAAACTTTAAAGGGCAATTTAGACATTTACGCTTTCTAATTCTTGCTTTCAGGGTCTCCACTTCTTGGGTCGGTTCAAACAGTAGAAGCAACACTCTCTGGATCCACATTTGGTCTTCCTGTACCTGAGGTTTGTTCTTCAAGTATTTATTTTTCTTTCCTTTTTATGTTTTTGGCTTATCTTATTAATATCAATTTATCATCAGGGAACAGCACGATTGATGTTCAATTCATTTGGTTCTTCACTTTGGATGACACCTTTTTCAGAGTATTGTCAAAGTGAAAATGTCTACTCAAAGCATTTCTCCACTGGGCGCAAAAAGAAACACAATATATACCACTGTGATGATCTTGAATATCGGTTAAACTATTCTGGATTTCCAACTAACATAATCAACATTGAAATCCCTTCAGTTGTAGGTATGTTGTAAATCTTTTTATAAAGAAAAAAACTAGTGGCTTTCTTTTAACTATTTTAATGGGCTTCATTCTTCAACATTGTAGCAGAAGCTTATCCATCTTTTGGAGATGAATTACAAGCCAATTTATCTAACATGGAATGTGGGGTCCCTACTCAGTTATCATTTAATGCTCGAGAAATAGCAGATGGGACATTTTTTAAAGCAATTGAAGATTATGATCCTGATAGCAAGAGGCTTCTCTACCAATTAGACAAGTGAGTAATGCAAATATATAAAGTCTTTTATAATTTTTTGGTTAAGGTATTTGTTTAAGATGTTTTTTTTTTTTTTTTTTTGTGGTATACAGGTTGTATCATGGTGATCCAGTATTAAATCCTTTGACACCATGGGAGAGACCACCTTTGAAGAACATATTTTGTATATATGGAGTAGATTCAAGAACTGAAGTTGGTTACTATTTTGCACCAAGTGGAAAACCTTACCCTGATAACTGGATTATGACTGATGTTGTATATGAATTTGAGGGAAGTTTGTATACCAGGTATAACTACTTTCTTTACCATGTGATTGAAATTGATGATCAGATTTTAGTTCCATTATTGGTTTATTTCTTTTTTGATATAGGTCTGGGAATTTAATTGAAGGAAATCCTGGGGCTGCAAGTGGTGATGAAACAGTAAGCAAAGATAGTTATAAGAATTGGCTAATTTGGAACCTTTTATGGTTTAATTAGAAAAGATGATGTATAAAACATTGAAATCAAGAAATGTGTTTGGTTATAGGTACCATATAATTCTCTTTCATATTGCAAGAATTGGCTGGGACCAAAAGTCAATATAACAAGAACACCTCAGGTATGTGAAAGCCCTAATGGCATCATAATATCATACATTTAAAAAAAAAAATTAAATTGAATTTTTGTTTATTATTTTAGTCAGAGCATGATGGGGAGGATGTGCAAGTGCATTCGGATGTAGAACACCAAATAGGAGCTGATATAATCCCCAACATGACAAGGTCACCTCGTGTTAAGTACATTACCTATTATGAAGACTCTGAAAGCCTTCCTGGACAAAGGACAGCTGTTTGGGAAATCGATAAAGGTATCTTTAAAAAAAAAAAAAAAAAATTTTATTTTAGGGTTTAGGGCTTTGAATTTGAGTGTTTATTTGCAGCAAATCATAGGAACATTGTGAGATCACCAATTTTGATGCGGGAGCTATGGCTTGAGATGTGGCATGATATTCATCCGGATAAGAAATCCAAATTTGTTACCAAGGGTTAGTTTGGTTTTCCCTTTTTTTTTTTTTTTTTGAAGATATTTCAAAATAAAGATTTAAAAAAAAAAAAAATTAAATTGTGGGTTTTTTTACAGCTAAGCGTGGGCCTTTGAGGGATGAAGACTGTTACTGGGATTATGGAAAAGCTCGTTGCGCGTGGGCTGAGTATTGTGAATACAGGTAAATCAACTTCTTGTCTATAGTGCAATAGCCCTAAAAAAAGGTTAGAATGAATTTGGTCCATATGTTGGCAGTTTACATATGTAAAAATAATGACGCAGATATGTTTTTGGAGATGTTCATTTGGGTCAAAGTTGCAGGGTCAAAAGCTCTTCAGCCGATCTCCTTCTCAAATATGTATAACCACAACCACGAGAGGTAGTTTCCTTTCCTTAAAAGCTTCTATACAGCCTGTTTGATTTCTTTATTTTGACAAACAGAAATTGTCGATTGATGCAGGATTGGTCAATGATGATGGGAATGGGATTTATATTGCCATTGATGTGCCAATTGCCATACATCATACATACCGTAGATGGCAAACTAGAGGGAAGGCATATTTTTTTGAAGCATTTGATAGAAATTAGTGATTGAAATACGTAGAGATGTATCATTCATCATGTTAAAACAATACACATAAGGCCATGGTCATCCAAAATTATTAAAAAAAAAAAAAACATTATTTTCTCAAATGCCACAGAAAAAAAATCAAATCCATAACGATGTACAACTTCCACTTAATACAGTACAAGTTGAATAGCTCCCACTCCGAGCAAAAGATTTTTAACAATAATTAACTAAAAGTTCGCCAAACATCTTTAAAATTCAATAACAAAAAAAATGTCTAAAAGGGTAGTAAAATGAGAATATAAATAAATGACTTTAAACTTGAACAATTAAATCAATATGGCATATGAACTAGCTTTTCTTCTTGATCTCAAAAGAATAATCAAGCTCCAAATGACACCTCTTATCATCATCTTCAAACTGCATCACCAAACAAACTTACAAATTATACTTCATATTTAGTCAATTTTGATGGGACCCGCAAAAACAAGAACACAACTTACCCTCAGCTTTGCTGTGTATATTCCTCTTGCAAGCATGCCAGATGGTGTGGTCTCCTCCTCTAAGGTTTCCACGTAAGCATCTTTCTGAGGTGCAAATGTACCCAACATTCCTTTGATTCGATCCACTGACACCAAACACAATCAAACAAGTTCAATCACTTTGTGGATATGGTTTGACATTTAAAGACAAACAAGAATCTTTTCATGCTTTAAAACTTAGGGGTTGTTTGAAATGCCTCTTACTGGGTCAAATTCAGACTGTTTTGTATGCTCTTGGAAAGTATTGTGTTTGAATTCAAATGTCTAAGTGAGTATATTATAAAAGAAAAAAAAAAGTTACCTTGGATTCCTGATTTCCACACTATATTGGTGTAGGTGAGACCAGAAACAATGTTGTAAAGAATAGTGAATGTTAGCTTAAGCCGATATTGAACTCCTTCTTTAAGTGTAAAAAGGGGACGACCACTTTGACTTTCTTTGACCGGTAATGAAGTCGTGATCTCCCCAACGTCTTTTGATATGATTCCTATGGAGTGGAATTTAACTTCGGGATCCTTTTGACCTTACAAAAGTATAATAATGTCTTATTCACTACATAACATAGTTAAGAGGCTAAAATTGATAAATTAATTGTATGTGAAAATTATCATAACAATGAAATAAGACTAACCATATAATTCACTTTCGACTCCACCAAGCAACTTCTCTTTCCACCTCCTTAAACTTTCATCATCCTGTAAATCCAAAAGACTGTTTTAAACCCTTTTGAAACATATAACATGTTCCAGCAAACATATCCAGGAAAAGACGATTTTACCCTTCTGAAAGGTGGCATATATATTCAACACAAAGGATGGGATGCATGGACTTGGACATACCAAATTTCTATGACTACATTATTGGATATAATAGGGGAACCCTAAATTGAAATTGAGTGAATTTCTATATTTATGCATAAATTCGCCACATATGTTCCCATTTTTATTAGTTGAAATGCTTGATGAAAATAGAGAAACTTAAGAAACAGAGCAAGATTTCAACTTTATTAATTCAGAATTTGAATTATACTACGAAACAACATAAGATAGTCAACCGGGAATTAACAACTCCCACTAATTATCAAAAGCGGCAAGACAAAATCGAAAGAAACCCTAGAAGTGCACTAGGGCCCATTAAAGACCTGTCTTTTAGAACCCCAAATTTTGAAATTGTGTAGCTTTTTACAGTCGATTTGATATAGGACACTGGGATTCTGCAAATTGTACACATTCACTCATGTTTTCAGCTATTCTTGAAAATAAAGCTTAAAATGCAAGAATCACATAGATACCTCAAGATGCAAAGCAAGATTTTGAAAAGAAATAATTACATCTTAATTTGACATTTATCTGCAAATCTTAAATAGCAACAGAGCATACGCTACGACTTTACAAACCCTAGATTGAAACAGAGCATACCATATTTTAAAAGTAACCGAGGATTATATAAGAGTAAATATGCGACATAAAACATTTAAATTTTCTACAAATAAAGTAAAAAAGAAACCTTGTCCTTGTCAAGCTGGTCCTTCAGAGGAAGAAGAGGGCCAGGAACAAATTTGGAGACACCCACTTGATGATGTTCATGTTCTTCATCATCATCATCGTCATGTTCATGTTCAAAAACCCTAACATTTAAGGGGTTTTCTGTAAATTCTCCTGTTTGTTTGTTCTTCAAATCTCCATTAACATCATCAAGAAGTGAACATGAGGTAGACCCAGATGATGTTCCTGCTTCTGCTCCCTTCACACCTTCCATCCCTGCTTCTAGAGACAAGATGAGAACAAGAAAAAAAAAACCCTTCTTTTAAAGAAATCAAATCAACACCCTTTCTCCTTTATTTCCTTTTTCGGATTTTGATATAGACAGTAGTCACATTATCACTAGCACATATATTTGTTTGAACTTTGAATGTCTTTGTTTAGCATCAAAATAAGCGTAGGTCGTTTGACTATATACGACTTTTTATCCTTATAAAATTGAATTAGATTATAGTTTATTTACATTATTTAACTTAATTAAAAAAAAAAAAAAAAAAAAAGCTGAGAGACTACAATCCATATTAAAATTACATTTAATAGGGACAAGCATATGGACCGGGAAACCGGCCGGAACCGGGACCGGAACCCGATGGAACCAATCGGGCCGGGACTGAGAAGTTATTTTTGTGGATTTTTGGAACCGGGAATCGGTAGGAACCGGAACCGGCAAAAACCAGAACCGTATGATGTTATTTTTCGAGGATCGGTTCCAACATTTGAAGACACGACAAGAACCGAGAACCGGTAGAACCACCGGGCCGGTTCGGTTCTTGATTTTGTACGAAACCGGTTCCCAGGTCGGGTCTGGCCGGTTCGGTCCTTTTGCTCATCCCTACATATAATCTACTAAGATTACAATTTGTTAGTTTTTGATAAAAATTAAAAGGCCATCAATAATATCAATGACATCCACATTTCATTAAACATTATACAATTTAATGAAATTTCACACCATCATCATTATATTTTTAAACATAATTATAAATTTAAAAATAAAAGATATAATAGTTACAAAAAAGTACAGTACTTAAAAAATATATTAATTAAAAATTATCAAACCTAAAACATTTAATACCTATAAATATATTAATTAAAAAAATGAAACCTAAAAATACATTAAAAAATTTGACATCTATTTTATCTTGATCTCTTCACAATAGTTCATCTAAATTTGTCGTTTCTCCTTCGACATGCTACTCGGATCCATGATAGTCGAAATTAATATGTAATAGTTCGATTAATATAATATTTTATTGAAATTAGTTTGTATTAGATTTGTACGAATATATTTCTTTTTCAGTGAGTTTTTATTTTTAAATACTTTATGTGTGTTATTTATTTGAAAAAATAAGACCTAAAATTGATACAGTAAATAATATAATATCTAAAAATATGATTAACTTTATTTGTGGTTTAATTAAAAAAAATATAAAAATCAAATATAAAAAGATAAGAATAATATGATTACATATATATTTGATTTCAAATTTAATTGAAAAATAAAAGATTAATTTCATTCAACTATTCAATCAACATACAACTCTTCAACCATCATCGATGACATCACTCACACTCTATTCAACATTTATACAGTCCTAATCATCATCTCACTACAAGAAATAAGAGTATTACCGACGACAAGCGTCGCCGCTAAAGGTCCAACATGTCGCCGCTAAAGGTATTAGTGGTGACATGTCGCCGCTAAAGGGTCGTCGTTGTTGGCTCGTCGCTGATGCTCCATTCATCGCCGCTAAAATTGTGTCGCCGCTAATGCTCTTTGTCGTCACTAAAGGTGTCGCTGCTATTAATATGTATTTCTATTCATACAAGTACACATACAAAATTCACATATACATACGAAAATACATACACATACATAATACATATATACATACGAAAATACTTACACATACATAATACATATACTTATACATAAAAATACATATATACATAGGATTGCACATACAAAAACACATATATAAATACACAAAATACATATATAAATACCAAGGTTCTAAAAAGCTCGTCATGGCTCCGCCATGGCACACCACGACTCCAAGGCTTGCACCTGCCGTCAAGCTATGCCAAAACGCCGTCTTAACTCATATATGTGTATAAAAATGAATAATAACTGGAAATACATATAAAAATATTAATTATATAGAAAATTGCCGCCTTAAGTCACGCCTTACAAACGTTATGACTCGCCAAGGCTCGGAAAAGCTTGAGGCGTGTATTTGCCGCAAAATCACGCCTTACGTTATTTAGAACATTAATAAATACACATCAATGCTAGAAATTTAGTAAGGAGAAGTGAAAAGGAAAAGGAGATAATGGAGCAGAGATTGGTGAAATTACGAAGATTTTTGTGAAATTCCGATGAGATCGTCGACAATGGTGAGAAAGAAGAAGGGAGAGTACGGAAAAATAGAGCAGAGAGGGGTTTTATTGCCGACGACCTTTAGCGGCGACACGTGATCATTGGCGGCGACACATGGGAGGGAAAACAACGCGAAGTTTTCTGCGTCGTTGGATCATCTCTTAAATCGACGGATGAGATTGAAATGACGCAGATCGCCAAAATAAGCCTTTAGCGGCGAGGCACACTCTTTAGCGGCGACACACCGGAGGGAAAACAACGCGGGATTTTTTATGTCATCCTAGTCGTAGAATCATCTCTTCAATCGACGGATGAGATTGAAATGACGTGGATCATCAAAATAAGCAATTAGCGACGACGTCTTTAGCGGCAACAGAGACGTTTAGCGGCGACAAGAAACGCATTTATTTTTTGTCGCCGCTAAAGGCGTCGCTGCTATTGTCGGTTATTCTTGCATTGTCTATTCAATTTTTGTTAAACTCTCATTAGACGACCTTATCATTATATCATCACAAGTGGTTTATATGTGAAAAGAAGGTCACGCAGATTTTTTATCATTTCACAACCAACCCACCAGGTTGTGAAAATGGTGTTCAGCGGTGGGTTGGTACTTGGTAGTGAAGAGGCAAAAAGAAGATAGAGATAAAGAGAGACCAATGTTGCTGCCATCTTCTTAATGGGTGTCTTCCTCCTTCTCCATGGAGACGCCGCAGTCAAACCATGGGGGTTGGGGGCGGTGTTCACACGTCCTTACCCCTTCCAGCTAAGTCCTTCACGCGTGGAGAGCTATACACTCCGGATAGCCTAATTGATTTAATAATAGTTGTTCAATTTGGTTTTTCTTCTTTTCGTTAATATAAAGATTTTTCTTCTCTTTATGTATATTAATTAATGTATGTTAGGGATTTTTTTTCCAACACGCTAAGAAAGGTTGCTTCTGTTGGCCTTTATGTGCAACAGTCCACCAGTAGCGGAAGATAGGGTTACCGTACATACAAGAGTCTTCCAGTTCTTACGGAAGCTCTTTCTTACCAGTCAAGTAGTACAACAGTTGTCTCTTATCTTATAGCCCGGCGCGGCGGGTCGCCTTTTTAATTCAGTAGATAGAAGAAAGTATTAGATAAGGAGTAGGTGAGTGAGTCCTCGCTGACCTGAGCGATTTCGATCACCTAGCAGGCCTTTTCTTTAGTAGGTAACATCGCCAAAGCGTATCATCAGATTTGACTACGAAGGAAGGAACTCAGCAGAAGATCGGTCTGCAAGAACATTCAATGATACATCGAGTCTCTTGGATTTCACGTCATAGCGTCTATACCCGGACTGAGCATATCCAAGAAAGACACAAGTGGTTTCCTTGGGGACAATTTCTCTCTTAACTGTGCAGGAATATAAACAAAAGACGTGCATCCAAACACTCGAAAATGCCTATAGTACTGCTCCAGTAAGAAGTTCGTGAGGTGCCGCTGCAACTTCTTCCCTCTCTCTTCCCCCAAAAACGGATAGAGATGCCCCGTCCCTTCTTTATGCACATCCATATACATAGCCAGACACAAAGGTGTACAATCTTGCCTTTATCTTAACAAAGATTACTCTTACATATTTGGTACTAGGTGTAAGACTCATGTATTACATGAGTTAATTAAAAAAATTAAATATAAAAGTTTAAATATTTAAGAACTTTAAATTTATAAAAAAAAGAAGAAAAATAATGAATTATTAAAATTGATTTTTTAATCTTTTAAATTTAAATAAATAAATAAAATAAACTAATGAACTTTAATTTGAGAATTTTGAAATAAGAAGGCAAGTTCATTAACAAAATTGATATTCATTTATTAATATATTTGTTGTAATTATTACATTAAAGTATTATGTAAAATTTATTAAAATAGAAAAACTCATAAAATGATATGTGGAAAAGAAATTAATTCAAAACAATCACAAAATGAAATTTGAATGATTGAATGAGAATACGATATGAAAAAATTCATTTATGAAAGTAGAGGTGATGTGTTTAGGGTCGTTATATAAAATGTTTACTAGCTTTTACAACTTGGTACCACAAATATATTACTAATTTGAATGTTAAATAAAATTATAATATTATAATATTTACATGTAATATTATATTAATAAAATTATACAACTAATTATAATATTATAATCCTAGTTAAACATTGTCGTTGCACAGTGAGAACACAAGAATTGTTCATGCATTAGTTGATAAAAAATTGAATGGTAACGTTTTCAAAGCAAACTATGTCAACCATTCATACCACACCTTTTAATGTAATAAAAAAATATTAGTAACAAAAAATGCATTAATATGATAAATTTATGATTAATTATATAAATAGATGAACATAAATAATAATAATAATAATTCGTTATTTTTTTATTATTTTAATAGTATTAATTTAAACCTTTTAGTTTGATTTTTTATCACAATTTTTGTTATATAATACTTGGTATAAATCATGAATTTATCATTGAAATTGAAATCGTCTTATTTTTATCGTCATAATAATATAAATTTGTATGCTATGAACTAATTTTTCAATATTACATGATACTTCAAATAAATCCAAATATACCATTGAAACCGCCTTAATATTATCTATATAAGGATAACAATTTGACCAAATGGTCAATGGCATAATGGTAATGTGACTCTTTTAAATGAGGTCATGGATTCAAGTCTCGATGAACAAATAAATTGTTATTTAGAATTAGGTTAGATAGTTTGTCGTCCAAAACAAAAAAATGATAATAATTTGTCTCAATACAATATAGTTACATATTTTTTTATTTCAAAATTAGTTTTACTTTATATCATTATAAGGTATGTTTTTCGTATATCAACTGTTGAAATAAGTACGACTTTTTGAATCTATATGATTTAATAAACTATATTTCATTTTCAATTGAATGGTACATGGATAATGTTTGATTTCGAAACTAATTACACTGTTGTATGACTTGTATCTGTTCAATTTTTAACCAAATGTGTTCGAAAAATCTAATTTTAATCAATTTTTATTTTAACAAAGACATGGTTTTTCCGGTATGCTTATAAACATTGATTGCATACACTAGAAACGGAGAAATTGTCCAACGGCGTGGAAATAATGGTATGCAAGTGGTCATCGTGAAATACCTACGTTGGTATTAGAGGATGTGGTTTTCCAAGATTTATGGAATTTACATGTTTTTTTTGGGGTTGCAGGTTCCAACGACGACGTCAACGTTCTTGATTAATCACCAATATTTTGCGATCTTTTGGCATGAAAGGCACAAAATGCTCATCTCATAGTAAATGAAAACGAATATAAGTTTGTGTATTATTTTACTATAGCACTTAATTCAGGTATGAATTTATTCTTTAAATTGTTGATTTTTCCTGTTGAACTCGACGAGTTGGTGGCTGGGATGGAAACCTTAATTTTTAGAGTGTTTGCACCCTATTTAAAGGCCTTAAGTCTCTTGGTTGACCTCCTTACCATCCTCCTCTATCCATAAAATCCTAAAAGAGTGTATCATCGTCCTTGAGAGTGTGTGAGCTTGTGGAAGGCCTTAAGAGTTGATATTTTGCACACTTTTGGAGCGTCCTTGAAGTTGAAGGTGCATAGCTTCGAGAGAAGACCTACATCCAGAATTCCCCTACTATTGTCAGTCATTTGGCGGTATAAAGTTTATACCTTGCTTTTTTTTTTTTTTTTTTATTGTTTTGGATAAATTGTTTTGGGGTCTTATCTTGATTTTGGACTCATGGTTAAATTGCCGAAGAAGTTGGGTATTCCAGTGGTTGTCATGTTAGATCTAGCCATGTTATGGCCTCATTTGGCTTAAAGTTGCAAACTTTACTAGATCTTAGGTCCCATTTATGCATTAAGTCATTTATTAAACCCATTTTGAGTCAGAGGGTTCCTTTTAGCATGCATGAACATAAATTTGGAAGCTTTATGTGATTTCTCAACTTTAGGGGACCAGATCTGCATATTGGGACTTTTTTTTAGAGTTTAAGGGAATGATGGGTCAAGCATCACTCTAATGAGTCTAGGGTTTGGGTTTGACTCAACTTGGATGGTTCCTAAGGGTAAAGTTGGAAACTTTACCCTTCTAGACATCATTTTGAAGGAGATATGAGATTTGAATCTCCTAGATTCGATGGAAACAGCTTAATGCATTATGTTGTTAGATTCCTGGATAACTCGACAAGTTTATTAGGTGAACTCGGCGAGTTGATACGAGTTTTCCCGATTTGTGCATTTTATGGAGAAACTCAACGAGTTGAAGGACAACTCGGCGTGTTGGATCAACTCGGATCGTTGACTTTGACCTTTGACATTAGAATAATCAAGTTTGACTTTTAAGGGGTTTTAAGGTATTTTGAGTTGTATTTAAGGAATTGTTTCTGTTTAAGGATTGAGTAGAGCTGATATTCGGAGCCAGGACCTAGTCAGTTATCGTTCAGTATTTGAGGTGAGTCTTCTCACCACAGTCGTGGATCAAAGGCACCAAGACCGGCCCATTATTGATTATGAAATGATACATATAGGGATATGTAATTGTTTGTTATTGGATTTATATGTGGAATTATGGGCAAAACCATGGGAGGAGCCAATAACATTTAGCAAGACCATGGGAGGATCCCATGGCTCAGGGATACAAGACAATGGGGGTAGCCTATGACATTCCAATGAAGACCATGGAGGGAGTCCATAGCAAACTTATGTGTATATTTGTGTGCATGGTATTATGTGATTATATGATTCATGTGTTTTGGGAAACTTACTAAGCTTGTGCTTACAATTTTATTGAATGTTCCAGGTACTTCTATTAATAAGGGCAAGGGTCCGACTTTATGGTGTGGCCCGCATTCTCTAGTGTTATCACATTTAGTTTTCGTACTCTGAATTTTAAAATAATATGGCGATGTAATGGGATTTTTGTACTCCTAATGGTTGATGTTTATGAAATTAAAAGTTAAAAATTTGGGTTGTTACAAGTTGGCATCAAAGCCTTGGTTTGAGGGATTTAGGCTGTAACGTCCGCAGATCCGGGCTAGTCAATTTAGAGGCAATAGGGGTTGAAAACGACTTTTCTACAAAAAGATTATTTAGAATAAATAATCTTGACAAAGTTGTAGAATATGTCACAAGGTTTCCGTACATACAAAAGAACGCCGAAATCCGAGTTATAACGAAGAAGTTATGACCCGTCGAAGTTTCGTGTCGGAACCGGCACGGCGCCGGGAAGCGTAAATAGTAAATTTATGATAGAGAGAGATTTAGCCTTAGTGCTCTAAACGAAAGTCGTAGAATATGTTAAACTAAGAACATCGATAAAAAGAACGCCCAAATCTGACTTCGTATGAAGAAGTTATGATTTTTTGAAGTTTCGGATTAGCGGTGTACAGCCTGAAATTCGAATTTTAGATCGATTGATTTTTAGCCGACACAACCTAAACAAGAATCGAAGATCTCGTTATTAGTAGCGTAACGATAAAAATACAGACGAAAATGGACATCGGATAAAGAAGTTATGAGATTTTAACGGACCAATCCTGTCCCGGCCTGTTAAAAATATAACTTTAAAAATAAAGTCAAAATTAGCCGACGGAGTCTAAACGAAAGTTGTAGAGTACGTCTCCACCTACGCGTGGATATAAAGAACGTCAAAAACGGAGTTCGTATGAATGAGTTACAAATTATAATAGCATATTTACGTATTAAAATAAAGTATAAATCATGTATACGTACACATATATATATACATATGTATATATCATTAGAAAGGTATCGACGATGCGGTCATTATAAGACTAATGTTGAGTTCTTTCGACATTAGTTTAGTACAAATATCATTAAATCCATTAAAATAGTATTATAGAGGGGTGTTTAGTTGTTTATATAACTAAAAGGTCATTAAGTAATTATGGAGGGTAGTTTTTGAAAATTCAATTAGTATAAATAAGAGCCTTGGGCTCTCATATTTCTTGCACCATTCTCTTGATTCAAGAGTCTTTCTCTCCTTATCCCCCGAGCATTTCGGTCCCTCGTGATTCGACTTCTCTTTCTGTAGTTTAGTATAGTAAGGTGAGCGCTGAAGCGCTGCACGAATCTTTCTTAGAAAGATTCAGCGACGAAGTTCTGCCCCTGCAGAGCCCGACTCCTAGTTAAAATCCCGTTGAAAGTAAGTTATGCTTACCCTATTTTAAATATAGTTTATATTTAAAATTAGTATTGTTATTATAAATTTATAATAAATATTTGAGCTATTATTATGACTTATATAAGTGTCGTTATAATATCTTTTAACTACTCGCGGTACGGGGAATCTGGTTTAAAGGGCCGCATAGGGTTGTTGGATTTCAGAAGTGCTATACGCCAAAATGGTCCTGCCCTCCGGTGTTTTATGTCTGGCCCCTATCTGTACATAGTAGTTGGAAAGTATTGTTTAAACGCTTATATAATAATAATAATAAGACTAATAATTAGTGACGGTAATATTAGACTAAAATCTAGTGGTGATAATATTAGGTTTCGAAGCGCTGTCCGAGTACCGAGTCACCATCTTCTCAGGTGAGTGCATAGTCCCTTTCATCTTACACATAGATATGAAGTATTTTATATAAACTACGTGCTATGTGTGCATATTATCTGAATACTTGCTGTCTATGCTGGATGAACGTTTTATACATGTTTTAAAGAATTTAAGCTGTATACGTATTTTATATATACGAATATGTTGGGTATGAGATGGGTAGATGAATGATGAGAGATAGAAGATGATACATTGGCAGCTATAGACTTAGTGCCTATGGGACAAACACTGGTAGCTATGGACTTAGTACCTGTTAAACGTTGGTAGCTATGGATTTAGTACCTGTTGGGAATTGGTAGCTATGGACTTAGTACCTGTTGAACATTGGTAGCTATGGACTTAGTACATATTAGATAAAGACTGGTAGCTATGGATTTAGTACCTGATGAATAGACCATAGCAGCTATGGAATTAGTGCTTTATGAACGAACATTGGCAGCTATGGATTTAGTGCCAGTCCTATAACCCTGGAGGTAAGGGACTTCGGAATAAACGAATGCAGGATAGATGACTCTTAGGTTAAATCCTTAAAGAGTAAAGAAGATAATGGGGATGGGTAATTGGGTTGATTGTTTGATTGAACATAGTAATTATATTATTGTGGGTTGAAAACCCTATGTACTCACCAGGTTTCCCAACCTGACCCACTCAGTTTATGTATATCACAGGTGACGAAGTGAAGTGACATTACACTGAGAGATTTAAAAGAGATGTAGATCACTAGTGTAAATCATTGTAAGTTCTGTTTATGCTTATGTTTCGGTATTAACGATGACATCCCAAACATTTTAAAATGAAATAAATACGTTTCTTCGAAAATGTTTTAATAACGTATTTACCATGTTTTTCTGGGAACAAATTCCGCAACCTTTTTATAAAATGAAGTACTCTGATTTTTATAAAGCATAAACAAAAATCGGTCTTTTTTGGCTGTGATTTTGGGGATGTCACATAGGCACACTTCTGGGTGTGTCAGAACTTAAACTGAGGAAATGGTAACAAATTGCTTTTCAAAAAGAAACCAAAGTTAAATTTCCTGAAAATGAGTTTGTAAGAAAAATGGGAGAATGTAATGCGCGTAATCGACTGAGCTCAAGTAAGTGTTCCAATGTTTTAGCCATGCTATAGTATATATGGAAATTAATGTTGTATGGATTATTTGCTAAGTGTATGCTTTTAAAGTTGTACATGTTTAGGATTACATAGCCCTAGAATGAGGGAATCTACCTTATTCATGTTCCTTGTTTGGTTGTGGTTTAGGGTAGAAGCTTTATTTGACAATATTTATGTATAACTTGCATGTATAAGGCAACCTGCTATGATTGATCTGAGTTTCTGGTTTGGTGAGGGTTGGGAATCCTAGAGCATTCTAGGATCTAAGTTAGTGTTGTGTTTGTGAGTCATGATTTGTGATTGGATGATTTAGGTATATTAGGTATGACCTTAGGGAAGGTACAGGTAGGTGTGAAATGTAGTATTGAGCCCGTACTACTGAAAGCATAGGACATGTACCCGAATCAAAGACAGACCTGATAGTTCTTTGAAGTCCGGTGAGGAGGAATCTTTTCGAATTCTATATCTTGGTTATTTGTGATATTTTCAGTTGAGGATGGTGATGATCATGCGAGGTTCAGGTTCAAGATCAGGATTAGGTTCAGGATCGGGTGCAGAGCCCATCGAAGAGAGGTTGCGCAATCTTATAGCAACCGAGGTTACTCGTAGCATCCTTTATGCTACCTTGGTGATTTTCGGTACCGTCAAGGAGGGCATCATGGAGATCATGGAGGAGCAGCTCAGGTCTTTCCGAGCCGAGATTGCTACAAGCCAGATTGGGGCCCGAGCTCCTTCTTTCATGGAGTTTAAGGCGTGTGGAGCCCTTGAGTTCTTCGGGTTCAGGTATCCCATCACTAGTCGACATTGGGTGGCATCCATGAAGAATGCCCACCGTATGAGCTGTTTCCCCAAGGCGGAAAAGGTGGGGTATGAATAATTATATTATTCGGGAAATAAAACATGCAAAGTGATACACAATAATAAACTAATTAAGTATGGTCTCAATACTATTGAATATAAATAAAACTCTTATTATTTAATCTCCATAATAATTAAGACTTTATTCATTGTATAATGATTCGAGTAATCAACCAACCACTTGAATTAAGCATTAGTCATGCCATGTTATGAACATGCATACTATGCCTCTCTATGGTCCTTGTAACACTTTAAAATTTCAAATAAAATTTTCATTTTTAAAACCACACAAAAACACATTTTAACATTTCTCAAACCCAAGTTTATAAGTTGTTCAAAACACAAAACAATAAACTGTTTGACAATATCCCATAATCCTCAAAACATAATCTCTAGCTGGTGTGTACAAGCATGTCGACGCCTTCCCGCGATCCTGAGATGTACCTGAAACACATTTCACACAACACTGTAAGTACAAAGCTTAGCGAGTTCCCCAAAATACCACACACAAATAGTTAGCCTCTCATGGCTATAACTCGATAAGGACCCTTCGGTCATGTGTCTCAATGAAAACCCTCCGGTCTCACAACTTGGGTTGCACCCTCTAGTCCTGTATCTCAGTGAGGACCCTCCGGTCCCACAACTCGATTTAGACCCTCTGGTCCTAACTCAATAAGGCACAAAATAATATACAACATAAATCAAAAATACATAATGCATAATATATCACATAAATCAATGTAAGCACGTAAGACCCTCTGGTCAATAACCTAGGCAAGACCCTCCGATTACACAGTATTACCACTCAGGTAAGTAGAGTGAGAAGACTCACCTCGTAAGTAAAGCAACTATGGATCGTACTCAACGGTCAGTCTAGACTCTGCCTACATATATCATAATCATCTCTAATTAAAAATTTATAATAACAACTCCAAATATGGTAAGTTACCCCTCCATGGTCTCCTAAGTCTATAACTTAAGTACTTAACCAAACCCTAAAAGTCAATAGAAGTCAACACTCAAGTTAACAGTCCATGTTGACCCAACTCGTCGAGTGCATCTGTGGGACTCTTCGAGTTCCTTTAGTTCTCATAAAAATTAGGAAAATCCAACTCAACTCGCCGAGTTTGTACAACGTCCAGGATAACGGGGAAAACCCTAACCAACTCGTCGAGTTCCTTCAGCCCAATCACTCATTCAGACGCTTTTAAGCGAGACTAAGTCCCCAAACTCTACATCTAACCTTCTAAGGTTGAAATACCATGTAAATCTGCTTTACGTCCATCCATGGCATCTAGGGCTAAATTTGCCAAAACAAAGTTCAAC
Organism: Lactuca saligna; assembly: GCF_052625555.1. Lineage (NCBI taxonomy): Eukaryota > Viridiplantae > Streptophyta > Magnoliopsida > Asterales > Asteraceae > Lactuca > Lactuca saligna. The sequence goes on along the minus strand of NC_136424.1, from coordinate 72,003,507 downwards.
AATGGTTTAAGGCATGGAAGTTGACCAAAGCTAGATAAAGCTCGAGTCTTTAGGCCAAAAAGGCCTAATAATGTCCAGATCTGAAGTCTTAGCTTCAAGGTAAGTTCAAAACCAATGATGACTCAAGAAAATGCTAAAAATAGCCATAAACTCTCTAATGGATAGATCTAACAATCAAGCGATCAAGATAATGGCTTTTTACCTTGTCACAAATCGAAATTTTAGATACAGTAAAGCCTAAACCCTAACCAAACACAAGTGATACTACATTTCAATCCTTGTTGTATTGTATCCTCTATAGCCTTAGGACTTGTGAATAAAACCAACAAAAAAAGTATGGATTGAAACGTAAGCTAAATTAGGGTGTTATAAATGAACATAAGTTAAAAGACTAAGGGTTTAAAACCTCATAAATGACTTTTCACCCAATGTAATCAATTCCATCATGGTTTATGGTTTGGACATTAATTTAATATCGTGTTCACGGTGGGAAAATGAATCAAGGGGGTGTTCACGGTTTGCCTTGACCATGAACACTTCATGGATGGCTGAAAACACATTCTCTTGGCCGTTAACACTTCATGGTGGGGTGTAAACCCTCTTTTGGGGCGTAAAAACTTGCAACTTGACAGTAATCATCTATTTATCTTATCCTAATTCATTTTCCCTAGGTAATAATTCCATTTACCAATGAAAACCTTATCTCAATACTTCATATATAAGATACAAATTAGGCATCCCTCAAATTCATTTCATCAGTAAACTTTCACTCTATAATTTTACTCTTAAGATACAAACCCATTTCCTTCATCCTTTCAATTCAAGTTACAAGAAATCTTCACTTCAAAATAGATATAAGTTGGTAAGTCCCTTCATATTATTCAATGTTTATGGAATACTTGTGTTGTTAAAACATTTTATTCACAAACTATTGTGTGTTTAAAACCATTAGGATTACGACATCCCTCCTGTATACTACCTTGAAGTTACCATTTTCTAAACTGCGACCACACATAAGGTAAGTTCATACCCCTACACTTTTCAATAACTTTTTCCATATTTTTAGGGTGTGTGTGTGTGTGTGTGTGGGGGGGGGGGGGGGGGGTACAAGTAAAGCACAAGAAACTTGTGTTAATATACAAATCATCGTTTTAAGTTTTATTACATTTAAATATGTTTTACGTAAAAATACCAAATGTGTAAACGGTTACACACAAAATACGTTAAAACAAAATGGGTATCATTTTCAACGAAATAACACATGTTAAACTATAATAGGTATAGTTTGGAAAGCATTCAAATTATTTTACCTTTTCGGGACCAAGAAACGATTATATAAAAATACGATTATTTTTATATTTTATATCTATTACGAAAAAGGTAACAATTTTATTTACGAACAATTTCATTTCAAAAATACGTAAACGCGTTGGAAATTTGTGAGACATCTTCTTCGTTATACCTACCAAGGTACATGGAAGTTCTGTTTTATAACCTGAGTCTCCTTCCGGAGAACGTGATACTTGTGTATAGATCTATACGAGATTGATGACCCCGCACCTTGGCTGTTAGCTACAACACGACCGGCAGGTTATGGGTGACCAATATCAAACATAACGACGCTTGAAGAACGTTGCCACATGCAAATCATTAGTTAGCACAGTTATGAGAACTTACATGATAAACGACAATACGTTATCTTATGTGAATCTGACAATACACTTATTTTTACCTATAAATACATCTCTTCAAATGGTTTTATAAACGAATAAAACTACATGTCATTAACCTAAGTATGGTTACATACTTACACTTTTCGGTCATGGGGCAATTAAGACTACAAATCAACTTTGAGGAAAAGTATAGGATTTTTCCGGGATAAACGACAATATGTTATTTTAAGTGAAATTAACAACACACTGATTTTTACGTATAAACACATCTCTTCAAATAGTTTTATATTCATATAAAGTTAGTTAGAACGATTTTAAGTATCGAAAATACTTGTACCTTTCGGTCTTGGATCATATTAGACTACAACTCAAATTAGGGAAAATATAGGATTTTCCCGGATAAACATCATTATTTTACAAGTAGACGATTTACAATCCAATTTTATAGGAACAAATAATATTATATAAACATCATTATTTTACAAGCGGACGATTTACAATCCAATTTTCTAGGAACAAATACAATTATAATTTCAAAGCGTCATTCTTTAAGTATAAGAAACTTATAATTTTTTGTCTTAGCGTACTAAGACTACATTCCATTCAACTAATAATAAAATATAGGATTTTCTGGAGAAAAACACGAACTTTTCCAAAGAATAAAGAATATATACTTTCTATAACAAAAACGCTTATGAACTCACCAACTTTAATGTTGACACTTTTTCAAACCACTTGTATTCTCAGGAAAGTTAGTAGACAAGTACCCTCTCAGGCGTTGCGAAGACGGAGCATAGTAGTATTACGTCTTATCTTTTGCTTTAGTATTAATGTAAACCAAGCAATGTTTTGAACACAATGTAAATTATATTATAAATACAATGGTTGTTATTGCTTTGATTACTATTATACAATTATTATGATATTGTACATGACGTCCTCCGCCCCCCAAACATTTTCGCCGTTCCGGTTTGGGGGTGTGACATACCTCCAAATGGCCGTTAACACTGAATGAATGTCGGATCCAAAGAATCCTTCTTGTTCTAATCCTTTTACTCATTAAGTTCCTTCAAAGAATGCACCAAAACACACACTATTAGCCTTACTCTCGCTCACAGTGGATGACAGCTCGATTAGGTTTTTTCTTAAGGTGATAAGGTGATGAAGGAGGCAGGATAAAGGGCTTAACATCCTCTATATAGAGTGCAAACCCTGAAAATTAGGGTTTTCACACTCAGCTCCAACTCGTCGAGTTAGGGTCCTCAATTCCATGTAAGAATGAATATAAAATAATTTAAATTCATACCTAGGAGTAGGGATGTTACAGTCCTCCCTTTGTGAACAAAGCAACTGTACATTATTCCAATGATGCTTATTTCACTATTCCAAATTCTTGTCACCATCTAAAATGTATTGGGATTCCAACCTTACATGCATTGACCTTCTGTGATGTCAAGGCTTCAAAGTCACAAATACTAAGGCAACGATATTACATAATGTCCCATTGCAACTTTTTTACTAGAAAAAATTCCATGATAATGAAGGTTCATGTTCAAGGTACACTCTTTGAGCACTTATATTGCATTAATGTTTCCAACTTACATGTATATTTAATAATCAACCCCCATTAGGTAAATATTTCCATATTCTCATATGACCATTAATTCTAATCGAGAATCATTTTAATCCAGAATCATGTCACTTTGGTCTACCCAAATTAATATCATACTTACAACTATCCATAAGCAAGTAAACCTCATAATATCCTTGACAGTTGTTTAACAACTCTAGTCACACAAAAATTCTAATCCTTTTCCCCTCAATGCTCAAGGCATTTGGAAAAATCAGAATACATGAATATTATAACATATGTAATTGATCCTATATCTGAAGCATATGAATTTCGATTCATTATATTCGATATTTTTTCAATATCTTGCTATAATATTTTCATATATAGAATTTCCTATATTGAACCATTTCAACATAATATTCACATATGTCTATGACTCAATTATATACGTTCCAATTCTTTATATTCGAAACAAAGTATGAGTGCCCTCTTCCTTAATTCTATCATAGCGAAACAACTCTGAAACTTTGAGGCTTGCAAATTAAGAACTTTTTTCCCTACGAACAGTATTGTCAACATCCAATACTAGCATAATAGTTATGCTCCCACTAGCTCTGATATGTACCCAGAAATCAACTGGACTTCTAGAAATCAATAGCCTTGACTTTTTTTTTTCTGAAGTATAGATTTCTAGTATGCGATGCTTCGATAAGTCTCCAACTAGACTTCTTAAGCTTATACACCTTCATTAGATAGAACATTTGTATGTTCAAACAATTTCATAAATCATAACTATAAGTCTTCAAAGTTCAAACAATTCCTTGTCATTCCTCATAATTCGAAATATGAAGAAGGATGTCGTAATCATATTGTGAATTTGAGAATGCAATTAATACAATCAATATCCATACTGATCTTTATTAGATCCTTTAAAATCTACTAGAGGAAGTGTTTCCTCATAATCTTTCTCATGAATTAGAGTGAAAACTTTGCCACCTAGATTTTATGGTGCATACATTCCCATCCATGTGAATTTATCATTTCCAACCTACAATCATAACACAAGGTTTAGGACCAACCAAATTCAAATTCAGATTTCCTTTCATGGACTGAACTTCGCTTAATTTAAATTTATTGCCATCTGGTAGCACAAGGGCCTACCATTGCTTCCATGCTGTTAGCAACTCACCCATATTGATCATTGTTCATTCATTGACCAACATTCCTTTTACTTTTGTAGTTAAATGAAAACATAGAACTCATAAGTATTGTCAACTCAACTGGAAGGTGCACACAAATATGAATGTCTCAATCAAACACAACTGGTCATCAACCTCAGTTCGTGTGCTAGTATTAACTAAAAGGTTTATTATTGGTTGACTCTTGAAACTCTCAAAATCAATACAACTCCCACTGACTTCTTGACATATGACTTTTCTATTAAGTAACATTCCTTGATGAGCTAAAACAAATATTCAAAAGTTTGTGTGGATTCCCGACAAGAAAACACTTTATAGAATAGATCTTAGTTTATCCTTTGTTTCTCGATTAACGAAAATAAAACCACTCCAATTCTATATGTGCTAGATTAAGAAACATTTTAACTCCACATATTTCAATGTTTTTTCAGCCTTGTTAGTTTGAAAAGAATTGAAAGATACAATTTGTAGTTACTAGAGTATGAATCTAAAACTTGATCTATGATCGACCCATTTTGAACAATGTTTGATTCCTCTTCTTAGTCAAACAATTTTACTAAAATGATCTTCGAGGATCAATTGCGATATAAAACCATAATCATTAAGATGATCATAAAACATGATATTAAACCATTCTCCTTTCTTGACATATTAGAGAATCTTTTATTCATTGGCCTAATAGATTCTTGTTATTTGTTCTGCTACTCTTTGAATCTTTTTAGAGTATCAGAATTATGCTTAATCTTATAAACACAACCATATTTACTGAAATATCAGTAAATCATGACAAATAGATTTATCGTCCTTTGTGGTGGATATGAATAGTCCATATCAACATGTACTAGATCTATTAGTCTTTCACTTGACTAACATAAACATGTAATCAATGATTCCATCATAATTTTCCAATGAACAAGATTCTCATATATAATGGGACTTGTATAACACTAGGTATCTATCAAGTTGGTGATGTGATTTCTTTTCACTTGGTCAATTATGACAACACCACACACGATATTATAAGAATCAAATACACAATTAATATTACTAATATTATAAATGTAACCAACACTTTCATAAATGACATTGTAAGGAAATATAAATAAGGCAACCAGATAAAAAAAATTAAAGTTTATTGAAAATAAACGAAATTTGGAACTTGTCCTTACAACGCATAAAATGAAGACTATGTTTCTAGACATCTACCATGAGTAATAACAATCTATTAAATTATCCTAACTCCTTAGTAGTAGTTCCGAATTCTGATATTCGAACCATGTGACCAAGGTCCATTTCTCACGATCAGATTTAGCTTACCTTTCTTAAGTTTCCCTCTTCCTCTTAGATCTTACAATAACATAAAAATATGATTATCACATCTTGTATTAAGAGTATATGAATAGGAACTTTTTAAAATAATGGAGTTAGATAATGGATGTACCTGAAGTAGAGTCAAACAACTTGACTTTACTATCTCTGAGATCTTTCAGCTACTTTGGGCAACTTTGCGACCAATTTCCCTTCAATTGGCAATAAAAACATATGGACTCTTTGGAGTTAACACATGGAACTATCCCAAAACTAGTCTTTCTATTTGCCATACGAACAAACTGTTTGATCTTGGCCGAGCCCTTTCCATTAGGAAGAGAAATCTTTTATGGACCACCATTATCACCATTTTCAATGTCCATGGACCCCTTGGAATTAGAACCAATAATCATTTTTACTTTAGATGTGATCTTAAGCATTTCTGCTTCAACAACACTCAACATTTGGGTCAGATCAATTTGGGCCACATTGATGTTTATCATATGAAAGTTCTCAATGAACAGTTCATATGACTTTAGGAACGAAAGAAGAACCAAATCAATGGCTTGCACCCTTAGGAAAACGACACCCATTCTATCAAACTTGTCAATGTATGATTTCATTTCCAGAACATGCACACACACAGAATTTCCATCTTGATGTCTACACGCCAATAAGGCTTAAGTAGTTTCGTATCTTTCAACTTGAAGAAAACGCAATGTTTGGAGAGTCACTGGATGAGGATGTGGAATATTTGAAGAAGCATGATGTCAAGTTCCATTATTTCCCGAAGAAGAGAAAACATTTATACCTTGATTAGAAAGTGGAAGATCATCTTCAGAAGGAAGAGAAAAAACCTTTTCCGAAGGAACAAGTAAGATCATTATTTTCTTGACTTGACATATATAATGGGAGAAAAGAGAATTTAAGTTAATTGATTTTAATCCTTACTTATTAACCCATAAATTTAAATTAAGGTTAGGATCAATATTTTCGATTCGAACTTTGAAGAGGGATGCTGTAATCAAATTCGAATCTATTTTAGGTAAGTAATGCTTTTACCAATTTCAATCTTATAAAACTCCCAGACCCTTTGAGATTCACTAAAACCTATCAATGGCATGTTTAATCTCGGATTATGCTCTCACTTTTGTGACTGGGATGCCAATTATCACAAACGAGATTTGAATAACCATACAAACCTGCTTGAAAACCTTGATGTCATTTATCATCTCTCATTGATGTGTCGGTTAACCACACACACTCCATTAACAATGATAATTCTAGAGATGCCCATCATATCTCTTTATAGGTCCTATTAGTGTGTCAGTTAACCACACACGCTCCAGTAACGACATATAAAGCATTATGTGTGTTTTCATGGATTAGAACACTTTTCACATTTTTCCTAAAGTAACTAGACTTGGGATTTAAAAGGTTCTAGTACTTTTAATAGCATTATACTTTTAGTGAGAATTAGTGTCTTATCAAATCCGTTCGGCTAACGACCCTCCACCATACAACATTTCTTCATTATAGATTGAGATCTTCTTCGAGCTTGATGCACAAATAGATAGAATAGCAGCAAATAGCATCTTTCTAGCCTGCATATTCGTGGAACTCAATCTCATTTGGTCGTATAAAAGTCTTTGAAGTAAGGTTCAATGCTTAGCGTTTAGTTAGGATATTTTTCATACGAGTATGCCCTTATCCCGTAAGCCGCTGTCTGTCGTACCGTTGACTCTATCTATTCATTGAATTTGCTTGATTCCATTTTTTATATAGGTTCGCTCCCTCTTTTTCCAAGAATTCATGCACTTCCCTTTACTCCATAGGGCCTTCTTTAAGAGGTTCATAGTCCAAAGCCTTCCATTTCCGTCAAATGACCCGGCCTCCCCTGGCTCTTCCACCGTCCGAGCTCCCTTTCCTCCCTATGCTCCCCCGGCGCAGGCCTACCATGCTTCGCGCCTGCGGCGTTTTCGCCAGACGGTCTTTGCCAGTAGTGCCACGACCCGCTTATAACAACGCTGCGCCTCCGGCCAATTATGATCCTCAGCAGCAACAAGGTGCTCCCAAGCGACCCTGGGGACCCAATAGAGCTCACTACCCGCCATTAGCCCTACCCATTCCTACCCTATTCTCCATCCTTCTGACCTGTAAAACCCTTTCTCTGCCCAAAGATCAACCACTCCCCTGGCCTCCTGGTCTCGACTATTCAAAGTTCTGTCCATGTCACCGATACGCAGGCCGTACCATCGAAGAGTGTCATACTTTGTGTGATGTCATCTAGATGAAAATCTTATAAATTGGAACGAAGTTAAGGCATACCTTAAAGCCGCCAATGTCACTGAAGCTACTGGGGATCTAGACTAATCCAATGCCACAACATCAAGGGGGACAAGTCACCACTCAGGGACCTACACCGGTACAAACTAATCCAGGACTTTCTGCCAGCGCTAACACCATCCGAGCTTGCACTGCCGCTCGAAGAGAGATGCCTGTGAGACCCTCTCAAGTTCTTGAATTCGAAGGAGGTTCTGAGAATTCAAAAGTCCGAAGTCACTTTCTTTGTCCCTAGGAATCTAAGTTCCAAAAGCAGACGAAATCGCTATGGAACCGGGTAAGAGTGTATACCCAATGACGGTCATTTTATAGGCCGCTTCCTTAAACCCCCCTTATAGTATGGCTTCGTGAATGAGGCGTAATAGCGATTTGACTAACTTTAGTCTTATACATATAATAATAATTAAGCTTTTAATTTTCTAAAATTAGGGTATACATATCCAGTTTTATAAGTATCCATTTTAATCAAATTAAACTAACAATTATCTAAAATATGGAAACCCTAATAACCTACCATTTTCGAAAATACTTGGAGGGGAAGGCTAAGGGTTTAAAACCCTAGCCCTAAATTTAAAAATCCAAGGGGTGGAGGCTAGGGTTTCTAAAACCCTAGCCCTAGTCGAAAGTATGGTCTTTTAGGGTTTAATTTCAGTAAACCCTAATTGGTCTATTCTTCTGTTTTAGCTATTCAACAAAAAACAAACCAAACGCGCTAATACCACTTATGGGACTTTGGTAAACAAACAAAACTAAAACTCTTAAGTTTTCATGCATCCTAAATATGATCTATGTTTTCTCTATTGAATTAAGAACATAAAAAAGAGTAAATTACTGAAATGGTCCCTATGGTTTGGTCAAAATTACACGTTTGGTCCCGAACTTTTTTTTTTGCACTCGGATCGTCCCTGTGGTTTGATTTTGTTGCATTTTTCGTCCCTTACATACATAAAGTTAGGGACCAAACGTGCAATTTTGACCAAACCATAGGGACGAAAAACGCAATAAAATTAAACCACAGGGACGATCCGAGTGCAAAAAAAAGTTAGGGACCAAACGTGTAATTTTGACCAAACCATAGGGACCATTTCAGTAATTTACTCCATAAAAAATAACCTTAGAAACCCAAGGATATTTTTGAAAAATAAAAGAGAGGGTTTTCAGACTGCATTCCTTTTAGTTATTATAGTAAACAACTAGAATTCGACTTTGTTGATCTCTTGGAAGCAAGCACCACAAGTTTCGTACCTCTAATGGAATCACACGTAATCTAACAAAAGGATGATAATAAGAGAGATGAGAAATGAGCAATATTTTTTCCAAGGTTTGTAGAGGGAAGGGTTGGACGAAAATAAGGGGCTAGGGGGTTCCTTATATAGTTGAAGAAACTTGGTTCCAAAACTAGGGTTTAAGATATGAGCCTTAGATTCATTTTCTTGGTGACCAAGCAGCCCAAGCCTATCATCCAATGGGCCTTGGATAAAATCTTCTAGGTTTGCCCTAGAGATTTTCGTCCACCTTATTCCATGAGGTTTTAGAGCCTTCATTTCTCAACTATCAATAAATAATCAAATAGTCACTTTGCTTTTAATTAATCCAATTAATCTCAAAATTAATTCAAATTAATTTCTGATTAATTATTAATTAAATAATATGATTTCTAATTAATATATCATTTTCATGACACATTAATAAACCATTTATTTAATTTATTATTCACATAATAAATTAAGTGCTCTCTCTCTCTCTCTCTTTCTTTCCTTTTCTCTCTCTCTCTCTCTCTCTCTCTCTTTATATATATATATATATATATATATATATATATATAATCATGTCCAATTGCTAGGATTGAGAGCAACCCTAAAAGGACTGTGCTACTATCAATTCAAGTATATACATATTTTAGTTATGAGCTTAGACACTCAATCCAACAAAAATGATGAAATATGTTTACTATATTCCAACGGAGCCCAAACGCATTCAATTTGAACCAGGAACATCATAATATATGCATAGAGTCGTTGATATTTAATATGCATAAACAATTTGGAGAAGATTTGGCGGACTATATCTACGACGGTAAGGATGATAACGAATATTGTGTTTAGGGAAAAAACTATGTATTTTTTCGTCTTGTAATGTATTTTTTTAATTAAATGTTATATTTAATTGATATTATGTTTTATAAAACTGTGTTTTTATAAACATTAAAAAAGACTCAAAAATAAAAATAAAGATAAAATGATGACATAGAAATTAATTTGTATTATAACATGATAGATCATTTCTTATAATTGTGTTATTACCTTATTGGTAATGTGACATGTAAACTTATACATTTTTTTGTAATAGCATATTGTCCATACTTACTAGTCTTATAAACTTATAACATAGACTTATTAATAGTTGATTTTGAAAATATATTTTTTAAAATATGATTGACAAAAAATATGTACATTTTACTTGTAAATTGATACATGTTATAAGACTAATTTAAAATAAATTTTTAAACCCATTAAATATATGAAATATCTTTTATAATAAATGGAAGTCTCATATTTTTAATCTTCCAAAACGAAACATATATTGTTTAAAACTAACACAAGGAGAAAGTTATACCAAAAGGAAAATTTTATCCTATGCCTTTAATTTATTTGTACTCACTTTTTTAGGGTAAATTAGATTAATCGTACATCGTGTAATTGTGAAAACGCATGTTTGGTCATTATTTTCAAAAATTAATTTGGATCATCTCTTATATCGTAAAAAGATGCACAATTCATCTTTATAAACATGAAATGACTATATTGCCCCTTTTTATTTAATTTTCATGTTTATTTATCATTTTTAGATTTTAGATTAAAAAAAACAAATATCATCACCTACACCCCAACCCACTCCTCCCCTTTCTCTTTCCCTTTTTCTTCTACATCGCCTGGAAATCAGCACCACCAGAACCACCAATTACCACCGAAAACCACAGTTCACCACCGCCCAAAGCTACCAGAGAGCACCGCTTCTCTCCCTCCCCATCTCTCACACACATACCTTTCTGGAGGTTTGGCTTTCTCTATTTCATATCTTCTATCTAACTCTATCATATCACCTCCTTATCTTCCATATAGTTTTTCTTAAATCTGACACCACCACATATCACCGCCAACACCTCTTGAAACTCGTAATCAAAACCAAACCCTAAAGTGAAAATTAGACATGAAACTAACAATGTAGCTCTATCTAAAATATATGGTGGTTCTTTGGAAACCTAGCGACGACAATCTTATATCTAAGACCCTAGGCGGCTGTAGATTTCACGATAAGGCAGGTGGAGTAGTTCATGATGATGGATTTCACGATCCAAGCCCTTTGAAGATGTAGTTGGCGATTTGCTAATTTGAAACCCTCGACGGTTTAAAACCCTCCTCGCCGAAAATCTTAGAGGCAGTGGTTCTGAAACCCTAACCGAAGTCAATGACGATGCACATTCGCCGATACCCTGGTCGAGGGAAAATGTGTTTGACCTACCTGGTTTCTTTTTTCAGAAATATCTTTTTCGCTCCTTCTGATCCCATCATCTTCCCTTTCGCCGCCACTTGTAAACCCCCTCAATCATCGAAAAGCTCTTGATCAATCTCTATTTTTTGTCTATAAATTTCGTTTTTTATGTGTTTCTTATTAATATCGGAGAGAGAGAGAGAGAGACATGTGGGTTGTGGTTCGTCGATGGTGATGGGCAGTGATTTAGCGACCCTCTTCTACGATAATATATTGTCTTCTCCGATGGTGGTTTGTTGGTAGCTTAGGGAAAAGAGGATTTAACAGGAAAAGGTTAGGATAAGGTCATAAGGTGGGTAGAGTGGTTTTTTTTTTAAATTTTATTTTGTATTTTATAAATAATTGTAAGGAGGAAAAATAAATCAAAATAATAATAATAATGACATAACGGTCATTTCATCTGTCATAGAGGATGAAACGTGCAAATTTAAACTAACGAGGGATGAGGTGTGCAACTTTTAACTAATCAAGGGACGGTCCGAGTTAATTTTTTAAAATAGAAACAAAACGTGCGTTTTTACACCTGTACGAGAGACAAATTGTGTAATTTACCATTTTTTTAAATATTCTTTATTTTCATGAAATAGAGAAATAGTATGCTTTTAAATGTTTGACAAAATATAAGATACATCAAATTTGTAACACCTTAAATATAACATATTATACTTTCGTTTATATTTTAGAAAACTAAATTGTGTTTGGGATTGTTTTTTAGCCTAAAAAATCATTTTTGAAAAAAGAAATTTTTGACGTATGACTTTAAAAGAAGTTTTTAAAATATTTTTGGATTAACTTTTAAAGAACAAAAACCAAATAGCCAAAAGTCATAAAAAAATCACCAATTAATGACTTTTAAAAGAGTTTTTTGTTTGTTTGTTTGTTTTTTTTTTTTTTTTTAAGTCATTCCAAAAGAACTTTTGGATTGCCAATCACCTTTTTAAACTTTTTTGTTTTTTGAAAAAGCTAAAAGTTAAAAAATCATTTTGAAAAATAATCCAAAACACCCTAATTTTTGTAAAAAAAAATATGTTTGTAGTCAATCTTTGGAAGTGGTACCATGCCATTTTAATTTGGTATTGGAGCCGAAATCCCCAAGTCGAATTCGTGATTCGATATTGAGTTTCCATATTATTTTAGTTTTGGTTTCAATCCAATTTCAGGACAATGTTCACCAACTTCCAATGAGGGATCCTATAGCTCCATGTATTTTGGGTTTGAAAAGCTATAAATTTTATGAATTCTTAATATTTATACCACAACGTAAACATCCAACTATATAGTATACACCGGACATGTTTGATACGAAGCGTTTGAGAGTTTCTATCGTTTGATAAAACGCTTCATTTTGAAGAAAATATTCGTTTGACAATACATGCTTTTAACGTGTAGTTTAAACGAAACGCCACAAATCTAAAAGCTATGTCACATAGCGTGTAACAAACGTTACCAACTATCAACTGTCTGCTACCAGCTAGTTTTGTCAAACATGTCTACCATCTCATTCGGTTTCAACAGAATTAGCAAATACTAATTTTGGTTTCAATTGATAACTACTTTTTTTTCATTAAATTGTCTTTGCTTAGTCTTTTTATCCCAAACTAATCATTCATATTAAGTTATTAATATTAACTATCTTAGTTAAAAAAATAATTATATACAATTTTAATACAAACATATGATTGTTTATTAATTTATTTATCTGAAGGGTTCGATGGGTTCTGTTTCTTTTAATACACCAGCAGCCTCAAAACAATCAGCGGCTTCCATCGGACTCTCATCTCTAAGATACAACCCCAAATTATACCAAACTGTAGACTTCATCCTGTCCACCCGTAGAGCTTCATTCAAAAAGCCCCGCCCCACCGCTCCAGCCCCGCCACCGACCTTCCTCAACACCACCGCCATGGAAACAAGACTCTCCACATCACCAGGATCCACATCTAACGCATGTTTATATGCTTTTAAAGCTTGTCTATTCAGACCCTGAGCTTCATATAACAATCCTGCAACAAGATCCATCGGAACAAGGAGCAAGTATTCGGGTCGGGTCAGAATATGAGTAAAATTCAATTTAGGTATTTGTTTTGTAATTTGTACCAGTGGTATGTCGTGTAGAAGCCGAATAGTTACTAATAGCCTTCGATTTCATCAAACATGCCTCAGCATCTTGCCATTGAGACAATCTTATGTACACCTTAGCAAGATCATTCCACGTATCTAACTCCAACTTCCGATCATGGTTCTTCTTTGAGAATCCGAAGCTTTTAAACTGAACTTGAAGAACAGCAAGTAGCTGAGTATACGTCTGAATAGCACGTTTCACTTGACCCCGTGCGAGTTGTAACTTGGCTTTAGTTCTTAATAACTCACCTTGATCCCATTTCACAGTCTGATCCAAAGCGGCATTGATCACACTTTCGCCATCTTTAAACCGTTTTTGAGCTGATAGAATTCGCGCCAATAGCATCCACCCTCTGACGTGGGACCCACCTTCCAAATTGATCAAACGATTCGCGTAACCAAAAGCATCGTCCAACTTTCTTTGTTCAGCGCTTTCTAAACCGAGAAGATAAACGATTTGAGAGTCAACCATTTTGGTCAACCTACCTGCTGTTTCTAAACACTGGAGTGATTCAGATTCAGATTTCGAATGGGATGAAACTGAAAGAGAAACGCCCAAAAATGAATACGCCACACCCATCATTTCCTCACATTTATCTTTCAATAAATGAATCGCTCTCTTTGAAGTCCTTACTCCTTCTGCGGAATTTGAGGTTTCAGAATGAATTTTTGAAGCGATTAATAAAGGCAACACGATATGTCGACCATCGGTTTCTTGTATAATTTTTATCAAATTCAAAGCGGATAAACAATCGTTTAGCGCATAGTAACATAGGGCTAAAAGTAGACACCTTTCGTTGTTTTCAATTATCCCCGGAAGTAATTCTTCCAATTGTCTAGCTAAAGAAACGAATCCACCGGATATGGATAACGCGTAAGAAAGATGATCTAAAATATCCGGGTCCCACTCGATCTTCTTTAAACAAACTTTTCTCAGTAGAATCATTAAAATTAGAATAGCTTCTTCTATGTTGTTTTTGGGTATGAATGAACCATCTGTTTGGAAACGGAAATTAGGAGGGTTTGCTTCTTCTGATCCACTGTAGAGAAGAAAAATTGCAAATTGTTTTTGAATTTTTGCTGTTGTTTCTTTGTCGAGGTTCCAGTGATGGAGTAGGGCTCTTCGGAATGATATGATTGCTTCCTGGTGTGACTCAGCGAGTTGATATAACTCAGGAAGTAACCCGACTGAGTTGGTTAGAGTCTCTTGCAATTTATGATCGGTTCCAAGGTTTTGAGGTAAGCCTAACGGGAATGATGATTCAATAACATCCAAAACAACTTTGCATGATTCAGCAGCTTCTGCAAAAGCAAGAGATAATTAATGCAAGAAATAACAACCTAGTTTCATTTATTTGGGTATTATTACATCACTTTCATTTTTTTTTCTTATCAAGACATTGTACTTTTGAAAAATCCATAAATTATAGTTTTGTAATTTCATTAATAAAAAAATTAACGAAAGTATGTTACTATTTCTTGCATGACAATGTTGTGATCCTAACTTATAAAAGGAATACCTTTATACCTCCCAAAATTCTGCAAAGATTTTGACTTTAAATAAGCTGCTTCAAGGAGTAAACCGACAGTGTTTATAGAGAAAGGTGGAGCACCATAAGTAGATGAATGTCTTTGAGGTTTCCTTAATTCATTAAGGCTAATTTTCATCTTTGGAGTAGCTGCAGCCATATCTATCCCTTCAAACACATGAAGAGCAGCTTCTATGTTTCCTTTTTGATATTCATATCTTCCTAGTAATGCTCTTGCTTCCTGTATAATAACAACATTTACAGTTTAAAAAAGTAGGGGAAAAACATGATTAGATGCATTTAATTTCATAGAAAAATGGTTAGAGAATCCACCTCATAATTCAAAGAATTACTCTCCCGGAGAGATGATTCTGCTTCTTCAATATTACCAGTATCAGGCTTCTGATCAACTTCACTGATGGCTTGAGATGAAGAATCAGGATTTGCTGAAAAATATTTTGTAACTTGGGAATCTGAGGATTCGATCATCTTGGTCTAATCAGTGGGACCAGTTACTTTTCACAACCACAAGCTTAAATCATTCATGTTGTAAACCAATTCTCGAAGATCTTCAACCTACAAAAAGGAATCAATCAGAAAACTTATATAACTACGAAGATATTGCTTGCATTTTGAAGGAATTCAGTAAGAAATTCATTTATGTCGAGATGAAAATTTTCAGATTCACATTTGTATCGGTGTGCCTTCAAATTAATAACAAAATCGACCTAAAAATAACCCTAAATAGGACAACAAAACCCAAACAGACATCCAATCGTATAATTTATAACAATCATGATGAATTACTAGAAACGTAGATTTAAATTCAACGTTGGATCACTTCAAAAAATAGAAGTTATGTCTATAAATGGAATAACATTACCTTTCTTCGTGACAACTGAAATTAATGACAACTTGTATGCCGCTCAAAACTCTACTGAAATTCCTCTGATCAATAGGGAATGAAATACATTATCATGTTTCAACGTTATCTGGCAAAGCTACATGAATCATTGACGTTGCTTTAGTTGAAGAAATCGATGTTAAATAATAACGACATCCATTTGGCATAGAAATTCTCGTGGTCGTTTAAAGAAACATGGAAAATGGGAAAAAATCTTGAAGCGGTTTTTAATAAAAATTGACTGAAAATTAATACAATTATGCATTGGGATAATTAGAGTGAATTCAAAAATACAAAGGAAGACAACACTATATTGTATTTTACTATTTATAATAATGTATATGTAAAAAAGGACAAAATAAAGAAAATCATAACCATTTATCTATCCAGATTCAGAAAAATCCTTACATTTTATTTATACGTAGAAAAACACTTACATTTTACATTAATCCAAATATCCCGTTTTTTTAAGAAATTACCGATTTTTTTTTGTGAAATGACATTTATCATTTTCGTTTTTAGATTAACATGAAAACAAACATAAACGACATTGCCTCTTGTCCAAAGTAAAACGTGAGAAATAGATCATTTCCTCAACGACCATTTAGTTAAGTAAAAATATATGACTTTACTTATTTTTTTTTCCATATCAGCCTAAAAACGAAAAAGATAAATGTCATATCATAAAATATACCAGTACCTTCTGGAAAAAAAAATGAATATTTGGGTAAATATGAAAGATAACCGAAAATATAAGAGTTTTTCTGAATATAAAAAATATATAAATGTATTTTGGTAGATAAATGGTTATATTTTTCTGTAATTTGCCCTGTAAAATATATCGACTTTCAACTTAAATAAATAACAAATATATTCTCAAAATTGATGTCGAAAATGAAAATCGAGTTATATTATAAGGTTAATAATAAATATGATCATATGAATTTATAGAATTATAAATAAGGACCAAGTTATTTAAGCACTCTGCTGATTTGAAATTAGTCATTTTGGAATATATATATATATATATATATATATATATATATATATATATATATATATATATATATATATATATATATATATATATATCAACTCCCTATATTTCTTTTAAATTTGACACCACTTAATTTTTATTTAAATGCAACTGATTTCTCTGATTCTTGTCTTCTCGTTTTCTGCTTATATGTTTCTACTACTAAAAATGTAACATGCAGGTTTGGTTAGATCTAAGTGTTCTTGAAGACTGTTTTAGATGTTGTGTCATAGTAAACAAAAGTAAAATTGCACTTGAAACTGTTTAAATGCAAATATTAACAACATTCTGAGACTTTCTTTCTTTGTTCTTTCGTACATTACCATATCTATCTTCCTACAATTTCAATGATATAGTTCGTTGCAATTGAAAATCTTGCTAGTTAAAAACATTATCAAAATTTGAATTTAAGGACAAAACTGTTAATTTGACTAAACCACATGACCATTTCTATAATTTACTTTTAAATAGAAGAACAATATGAAGTTCTAAATCTACAATAATAATTTCTCATTGTATTTTTTTATAATAAAGTAGTTTGCTTTTAGAAAGATGTATCTTAAGAGAGATATTCACTTATGATGTTTGGCTTTTAGAAGATATTTGGTGGTGTGGTCATCCTAGAGAACACAAAACACGCTCCATCCATGACCATGAGGTCTACATGATGATGATACTACAACTTCACTTGTTTATTTATTTTTATTTTTTATCAAATGTTGTGATTTTCGTGTTTTTTTTATTAATTATTATCTGATTTATAAATCCAAATTAGCCATTTTTAGAAGATTCGACAGAGCTTAAAAGTTAAGACCGGTGAAATTAAAGTTTGAGTTTGTCTTGTTGCGTAGACTAAGTTTGAATTTGATTTGATAGTTCAAAAATATTCATCAAAGGCAATGAAATAAGCTCAAGAGTTTAGCAGAAAATATCTGTTATGAAACACTTCAGAATTGAATTAATTCATGTTTAAATCTGAATTCAACTTTGGAATGTTACGCCGTTACAAATAATACATCACTAGGTGTGAGCCCCATGTATTACATGAGTATATATTTAAAACAATTAAATATATATAAACATTTGAGAAATTTGAATTTATAAGAAAAATGAGAAAAATATTGAATTACTAAAATTAAAGTGTTTTTTTTTCTCTTTTAAATTTAAACAAATCATTTAGATAAAATAATCAAAGCAAATTAATGAGATTTTAATTTAAAATTTTGAAATTATAAGGAAAATCAATTAATGAAATTGATAAGCATTTATTATTAAATTTAAATACCATATGAAATTTAATAAAATAGGAAAACTACAAAATTACATATGGAATAAAACTTAATCTACTCTAATAAATAAAAATCATTTTGCCACATGTCACATTCTCATTCATTTGACCATATGTCATTTTGTGGTTATTTTCAATTAAAATTTTCCACATGGCATTTTGTGGTTTTTTTTCCATTTAATTAAACTCTATATAACATTTAAATATAATAATTGCAATAAATATAATAATAAATGCATATCAATTTTAATAATTGACTTTCCTTCTAATTTCAACATTTTTAAATTAAAACTTCATTAGTTTCCTTTGTTTATTTACCTAAATTATTTGTTCAAATTTAAAAAAAAAAAAAATAATAATAATAATAATAATAATAATAATAATAATAATTTTAATAATTCAATATTTTTTTTTTCATTTTTCTCATAAATTCAAACTTTTTCAAAATTCAAATGTTTAGAATTATCATATTTTTTTTTAAAATGAACCCATGTAATACATGGGTGTTATACCTAGTTTAAAATAACCACAAAATGACATGTGACAAAATAAATAAGAGTGTGACAAGTGGTAAAATAAACCTTCATTTATTAGAGAAGATTTGTCATTTGGTATGAAACAAACTCAACTTTGGTTTCACTAAAAAAATATTAATACATAATTTATATGGAACACTTCAAAATTGAATTAATCCATGTTCTAACACATAATTCAACTTGACGTCATGCTTATTGCTTATTCTCACAATAAATTAATTTGAGTGTTTGGATAAAATCCAGCTTATTAGGCTAAATAAGCTAATTTTAATAAGCATCCCTCCCCATTCTTATTGCTTATTGCTTATTCTTATTGCTTATTCCTTAGTTGAGGAGACTCGTAATATTATTTATTGTGTTTATTTTTGTTGTCTTTGTACTGTATGTATTCACCATTAAATATGAAATAAAAAAAAATTGTTGACTTTTTTATTTTGTCAACAATTTCTTTCTTCATTATTAGTTTAAGCTTTCGCATTGGCACAATAAATCGGTGTCACGGCTTATGAGTGAATTTTTTTAATCGAATGATGGGGTTATTGTTTAGAGTTTTCGTTGGAGATTTATTGGAGTAGTAAAAGAAATTGTTGAGTGAGGATCCATAAATTGTTTCAAGTGGAATTTTTGATCGATCAAGAACAAACCAACAAGAGTTGTTCATTCGCACTTACGTGAGTTTCTTTTAGAAAAGTCTTTTGAGGAATTTGTCAATTTCACATTGAAGTAACAAAGGCATTCATTCTTTTTTTGTTAACTTATGTTTTTACGGAGATTTGAATTGAAAATGTGATCCATATAAAATAACTTTTGTGTTGAAGTGGGGTTTCAAGGTAAGCACACCATGTATTCAATAAAAGTCCTTAAAGAGATTAAGTTAGTGTATGTGAGGTTCAAGAACAAGGGGTCGGCTACCATTTTGAAAATAAATTGATTAAAGAGTAAAATGGTTTCAGTTGGGTGGTGACCAGTTTGATTATAATGTGGGTATTTTGATCAAGAAAGTGGTGTTTGGTTTATTATTAGGTAACAAATTTCTATGACTAACCAAAGGGGTGAATTAGAGGCAACTGGGTGTTGGTTTAATCGATTTTATTTACAAGGTTCGATTGTTTAAGCCATAAACGTTAAAGAATGAAATCACTAGATCTTAAGAGGAGATAAGTTGAGTTGTTTAGAGGAAGAATGTTGTAATATTCTTGTTATTGACACCACATAAGGTGGTTCTTCAAGTCTACATGTTTATGGGGAAGGATGGTTTATGAGGTGTCAAGATTTGGTTCAATGCATGTGCACTCCTAAAAGAGGCTTTGTGACATCCCATATTTTGTTTGGTAATCTTTAAAAGCAGTTTATACTCTAATTTTAAAATAATTCTCTTTATTTAAACAATTATCATTTCAAACTCATGAGATGTCAACTTGTATATATAAATTCATAAGTAAAAGCTTACCCGAACCAATCATAGTGGCTAAAAACCAAAACTCTCAAGCATCGCTTACTAATAGCTACCTGAGACACACATAAAAATAATTCGTTAGACTACAAAGCCTAATAAGATACATAAGGCCAGGACTAATACACATATATAAGTTTCAACACGAAACATTATAATCATTACATCAAAAAAACAGTAAAATAAAACACAATTAAGCTAAATGACATTTTATTACACTTTTCTTAGTTCCTATTAGTCCTTAACACAAACTTACCATCTTATGTCTATATTAAAGGCACAACTCTCTCATAAAACTCTATTCTCATAAAGAACTACCCTTTATCATGAAGCACTACCTTTTTCACCAAGCACTACCCATTTCTCCAAGTATTAACCCTTTCATAAAGCATTACCCTTTTCAAAATGCATTACCTTTTTCACAAAGTATTTATCTTTCACAAAAGCATGTGCCCTTTCACAAAGCACAACCTTTTCACAAAGCATTACCCCTTTCACAAAGTATTACTATTTCACAATACATTACCCCTTTCACAAAGAACACGCCCCTTTCACAAAGCACAACCTAACATACACATTTTCACAAAGCACAAACCCTTTTAGAAAGCATAAACGTTTTCGATGAAACATAATCCTTTCAAAAAGAACAAACCCTTTCTAAAAGCACAAACCCTTGTGGGTTTAGGGTACAGGGTATAAACTCTTGTCATAAAGCATATAGATATGGTATATCATCATATCACCATTTTCCCACTATCACCTAAACATAGGTTAGTAGTTGTTTTTTTTTTTTTTTCATTATCACCTATATATAGGTCATCACACCCAACATTTCTTATTTAACCCCTTTTACATGTATGCTTATTTGTTGTATTATATAAAAAGTCGATAACAACAATTTAACACCTTGAATACTCTCTAATAAATGAAGGTTTTTTACCACTTGTTACACTCTCATTCAATTTGTTAAATGTCATTTCATAGTTGTTTTGAATTATTATTTTTTTTCCACATATCATTTTATGAATTTTTTTTTCTATTTTATTAAATTCCACATAATATTTTAATGTAATAATTGCAACAAATGTAGTAATAAATGAATATTAATTTCACTAATAAACTTACTTTTAAATTTCAAAATTCTCAAAATTAAAGTTTATTAGTTTTTTTATTTATTTAAATTTAAAAGATAAAAACCATTTTCATTATAATAAATTATTATTTTCTTATAAATTCAAAGTTTTTAAATATTTTGGCATTTATATTTAATATATATATATTTTTTTTTAAAATTAACCTATATAATAAATGAATCTCACAGTATAAGATTATATGATGCATATGTTAATACACAAATAACACATACCAAATAAACACATAGTTTTTATATGGGATGTGTGCATGAAAAAATAATTATAATTATGTACTCATATTTGCCTCTACAACACTGTTTCACCTACATAAAGGCCCATAATTTCTCTAACTCGTCACGGAAACCCTATAAACAATTACAACCCTATTAATTGTTGGTATCAATCCTGTTAAGGATGTAACTTGGGATTTATCACCAATACTTTGTACACAGTATCAATAAGATTCTAAACTACTCCTACCCCAACCCTTGTTAAGTTTTCAAGCCATAACTCATAAACCATACCAACGATTTAGTTGATTCCAATGGCCTTCAAAAAAGACAAAATTTCGTACAACTCTTGTCATTTATAGTTTTTCCCAATTTAGTTCAGATTTTTCTCCATGTTGCATACAAGATCAAGGAGAGTTGTTGTCTCCTCGGTTATCATACAGATACATAAGACCTAGTACTAGTTCTTAGAAAATAAACCAATTCCAAAACATATCTCCCAAGCCAGAAAAAAGTCCATGAAAATTGTTCTTCGGTGTATAGGCTTTTGGGACTTCCTTAAGCCAACATAAGTATAAGAAATGAAACAAGTCTTACAAGGATGTTCTTCGGTTCACATGACAGTGTACAATTTTTGAGACAACCAAAAGACATTAATGACTATTATTATTTTGTGTTCTTGGCACCCACATGAATTAAGAAGCATAATGTCATCTTGTACTCAATACTCATCCATAATAGGAAGAAAGAGGCCAAGAGAAAAGCTACAAAAGCTAAATAATGTCCAAAACCCATCGACCGAAGCACACACGCACGAGCGAGTGGTATTGTGAAGGTTCCCAGTGGTATATGGGCATTTAGTCCAATACTAAAGCCATACCCATGTAACCAGAGGAAAAGGAGGTCTAGACGATGTTCTTAACTTGTAATGCCATAAAGAAAGCCCAAAAAGTCTGATTCTCGATCATAATCACAGCCACAACACACGGTGGTGCTGTGGTGGTTTCCCGGTGGCATAGGGTGCCGTCGGGACTTTTTGTCTTTTTCTTACATGCTAGCGGTCGAGACATCCCCTATAAATCAGAAATCAAGCCTTACCTGCTGGGGAACATGTAACCGCGATAGCAGAGTCCAACACATCCATTTCCGTCCTTCTTCCTCCCCCGATCATACTCTCTTTCTTTCTCCCGATATATATATTTTTTGCGTATTACTCACGTATCCCCCTTATTTAATGCGTATAGGATCGTATATATAGGTCATACTATTTTTATTTAGGTAGAACATGACCTAGGGTTGTGATTGGAGAGGCTACAGACAGAATTCCTGTAATTTCATGCATAAGAAATTTATTCTACACGTTCGGTCCCTTATCTTTCAAAGGTTATCAATACTCCCCCAATTCTCATTTTGCATTATTTAGTGGTAGTTAAGCTACCCCTTCTACTTTCCTTATTTTTTAATAAACTTTATTTAATTTAATTTTATTTAAGTTTCTCATTATGACAACTAATACCCTTAATTACTTTAAATGTGATATATTATATTATTTTAAAATGTTGAAACTCATACAACCCCAACTTATGGGTGTTATAAGCTCGCATGTGTGGGTGAGATGATGTATATGCAAAGGAGAATAAAGTTGAGAGACAGTTATGGTGGAGGTATCAAGGTATATTGGTTGTGGTCTTCGTCTGAGAGGTATGTCATGTTAAGCTGAAATATTAGGTTTAATTCAAAGTTAGTGGTATACCATGATAGTTCTTTAGGAATGACAGATAATATAGAGAGTATCTCCAGACGGATAGAGGATATAAATTTTGAGGTGGTATCGAATGATCTAAAGTATGTTGCTCAAATTGATATGAAAGAGATGAAGAAGAAACTAGATGTGGGATTCTTTAACCTAGCCTTATGTATGGATAAGCAAAACAGAAATCGACAAATCGACAAAACTTGATAAAATAAAACTGAACCCAAACTGTTGATTTTGCGTTTAGATTTTTCAAAATCGTAAACTTCGGTTTGGGTCCGATTTACATATTTAAAAGCGAACCATTAAAACCGAAAGGAACCGATGCAAACCCAAAAAACAGACTCGATATACATATTATAAAGTATTTAATATATTTTAATAAATTGTATATGTTTTATTATATATATATATATATATATATATATATATATATATATATATATATATATATATATATATATATATATATTTTCAAAACCCTAACTGCGTATGTAACATCTAGTTCTAGAATGTTTCTGATTTCGGGATAGCGTACCGTAATTTGACCGAGTTAAGGTCTTTGACTTCAAGGTAACAAAGTTTAAACCTCATCAGATGTTGATAATGTTGGTTAAGTGATTTAAGCTTTTAAATTATGCTTTTGAGCTAAGGGGTAAAATAGGAAAAAGTGACATTTGGACTTCTTACATGAATTAATGAATTTAGTTTGGTTTATATTAAGTCGAAATCAATTGGATAAAATAGTGGGGCTTGTTAATACCTTCATGTGCGTATAAATACCACTGAAAACAAGTTTGAAACGATAAAGTTATGATTGTTTGAAGCTGATGTAACGTCCTAAAAATACAAAGTAATATTTTTATTTTTCCCACCAACCAAAACCATTCATTCGATCCTTTAAAAGATAATAATAGTATATTGTATTCTCAAAATGTCAGATTAAAGTCATAAAATATATAGTGTGGAAAGCTCCAGAGGATACAATGCGATCAAGTTGGGTCATTCCATTTTGAACCAAAAGTACCTGAAATAATAAACTTAAACCATAAGCACAAAGCTTAGTGGGTTCGCCAAAATGTCATATACCAAACATAACAGTGGGATCAACCCTAAGGGTATAATTCAACCGATATGAATGTTATTATCAAACCATAGTCTTACAATCACTTCTCTTACTACATCCCAACTGCAGTCTTTCCTACCATGATCCATGTAACACCTGTTTCGGGTATCATTTGATTTTTCCAGGTTTTAGGGTTTTATGCTAGGACTCGACGAGTTGGTGAGCTCCAATTCGTCGAGTAGAAGTCATTTATGAGTACGCGATATTTAGATCCTACTCGACGAGTCGGAAGGCCCCGACTCAACGAGTAGGCACTGTAAAGGAAAACCCTAACTTTTAGGGTTTGCACCCTATATAAAGGACTTAATCCACCTCGTTGGGCCTCCCATACCACTTCATCACGTAGAGAAGAAACCTTAGTCGTTCTTTGCTACTTCCTTGTGCTTGTGAGGCTTAGAGAGTGCTTTTGGTGCATTTTGTTGAAGAGGTTAGAAGGTTGAGAAGCTTGGAACGGGAAGGAGCTTGTAGATCTAGCATCTACATCGTTTGGGCTTCCATTTGAAGGTAATAAGTTGTTACCTTGATCATTCTAGTATTAGATCCCCTTTTTCTTGGGTTTAAGGCCTTTTTTAGTATATTTGTAGAGTATTTCGGGTATTGGGCATGATTTGAAGTTGTAACTTTAAATATGGACTCCTCTGAGTTATAAAGTCAGTAATTTATCAAGCATTGGCCCTTCTCTTTGGCTAAAACCCCTCCCTTATCTTGGTTTTGGCATTTAAGAGCTTGCATGCACGTAAAGTTTACAACTTTATGTGGAAACCATGCCCTAGGAGGCTAAATCTGTAATTTGGAGCTTTGGGTAGCTTAAAAATGTCTGAACACAAAAAGGATTGAAAGGACTTTGCGAGTCCCTTAGTCAACTTGACGAGTCTGGTTAGGGTTTTCCCGCTTTCAGGATCCAGAGTGATTTCTATCAGAGATTTCAGCCAAGAGATTTTGGTTTTGAGTTTTCGACCCTTGGACTTAAGGAACTCGACGAGTCACTCAGGTGACTCGGCGAGTTGACTCGGGATTTCGGTTGAATGGACTCCGAAGAAAATCAATGAGTTACTCAGTTGACTCGGGATTTCGGTTATATGGACTTGGAAGGAACTCAACGAGTTGTTGGATGCACTTGACGAGTTGGGGTCAACATGGATTGTTGGTGTTAACTTGGACTTTGATTAGGGTTGACCAGGGTTAACTTTGAGGGTAAGTGTGGTATTTCAGGATTGTGACAAGTTAATCACATGATGATTATAGGTAGTTGAGTTGGAGTTGTGCGTGGGACTTATTTGACCGAATCTTGTCTGTTCAACATTCACGAGAGGTGACTCTCCTCACTATACCAATGGGTCGAAGGCACCAAGGCCGGTCCATTATTTTCTACGTATGTGCTAATGGATTATGTGATATGTGATATGCTAGTTGTATCTGTGATACTTTTATGGAAGACCTCGGGGGGGTTCCCAGGGCACTTAAGTATAAGACCTTGGAGGGTTTCCACGACATCTTAGGTAAAGACCTCGGGGGTTCCCGAGGCACTTAAGTTTAAGACCTTTGAGGGTTTCCCAGGCATCCTAGGTCAAGAACTCGGGGGTTCTCGAGGTATTGGGCTAAGACCATGTGGGGGTTCCCATGACACCCGGAGTAAGACCCTAGAGGGTTTCCAGGGCTTCCCTATATGTTTGTATGCATGGCTTATATGGTTTATGTAGCTTTTATAGATATTATGATTATGTGTTTATGTGGAATGTGTGGGATATGCTCTGGAGAACTCATTAAGCATTAGAATAATATTGTTATTGTGATAAACTTGAAAACAAATGTATTGAGATTTTATGGTTTATGGAAAAATGTTTTTGCCTATCTAAAAATGAAAATTTTCTTTTGAAAATTTGGGTCGTTACAATTTGGTACCAGAGCCTTGGTTTGAGGGATTTGGGCACACTCTCGGGTGTGTCAGGACTCAAACTAAGGAAATGTTAAAATTGTTTTCAAAAATAAATAAAAGTTAAAAGCTTTTTAGAATGAGAAAGAGGGGAGTGCAATGTGTGTGATCGGCCGAGCCAAGTAAATAGTTCCCCCACTATGTTAGCCATGTTATACTGATATGTGAGTTATGATAATCGTATGAATCTTGATATGTGTACGCTTTCAAATTTGTATACTGTTATGGTCTTATAGCATCAGAATGATTGATTTGGCCTTATTTCCTGTTCCTTGTTTGGTTGTGGTCTTAGGATAGAGTTTATTATTCGAAAGTCTATTCGATCATGTTCTGTGTATAATATGCATGCATAAGGCAACCTGTTATGATTGAATTATGGTTTGATATGGATGGAGGAAATCTTAGAATAGCCTAGGATTTGAGCTATGTGGTAGCCTGTGAGATATGATTTGTTTTGCGACGATTAGAGTTATCAAGTAGAGCCTTGGGGAATATATAGGTAGGTGTGGAAGGTAATATTGAGCGCGTACTACTGGAAGCATAGGACCTGTACCAGAACCAATGTTAGATCTGGAAGCTGTAAGGAGGACCAGTGTGGGAGGATCCCCTCTATGGACATCCTAATTATTATGTTTTGTGGTATTGCAGTATAGTATGGTGGTGACACGATTCAGAGTAGGGGGTCAGGATCGGGATCATGATCCAGGGCTGGGTCGAGTGACACTACCGATCCTATTGACGAGAGGTTGCGTGAGCTTATTGCAACAAAGGTTACGAGGAGCATCCTTGACGCTACCAAAATTATCTTTGGAACGGTCAAGGAGGATATGATGGAGATCATAGAGGAGAGGCTTAGGGCATTCAGAGTCGAGATTGTTGCGGGTCAGGTCTGGCCCCGAACTCCCTCGTTCCAAGAGTTAAAGGCATGCGGTGAGCTGGAGTTTTTCGGGGTCAGGGACCCCGTTGTTAGCCGACACTGGGTGGTGGACATAGAGAACGCCCAAAGCATGATTTCTTTCCCTAATGTGGCTAATGTGGGGTTTGTTTCATGTATGCTGAGGGATCGGACCTGGAATTGGTGGGGAGAGGTGACTAGCCAGGTAGGAGCAGTCGGTGTGGCGGAGATGACATGGGTCGAGTTTGTCAAGAGACTTGATCTGGATTTTATACCACCTATCGAGGTGGAATGAACAGTAAGTTTACCAATGCTAGGAGATATAAACCCCCAAGCTCCATGTATCACAAGTTTCTGAAACAAATCACAAAACGAAAATCAAGGGTTAGAACTTAGAACTATATGCAATCTGTTCCGAAATTAGGTTTTTCTGTCACTCTATTCATCCTCGACATCAAAGATCGAACCTGGAGTTGGGACCTATGTTTCGAGAGATGGAGCCTAAGGCGTAAGCGAAACCGTTGTTTACGGTTGCAATGGAGACGAAGACTGAAGACAGAAGGGTGATCGAAGTTGGTGGAAACTGCAACACGATCAAACCGAGGCGGTAACCCTGCTGGACCGGATTAGATGGCGGTGGCGATGAACTGTTCCCGAATAAAAAGGATCAGGAAGTGGTTAGCGGTGGAGGGAGCAAAGGGTAGAAGAAGAAAGGAGCGGAGGCTGTGACGGGTTTTCCCTTTCGATTCCGATTCCAAATGTGATTTGAATGTTGGCACCGAATCATAATGGGTGTTGCGTAGGAGAGATAAATGGTACCGTTGACAGGGAGATAAGGCGGTGGAGACAGTTAGTGGGGTTGCTTATAGCGGTGGATTGTTTGAGGAGTAACACGTGATGCACACTAATCCATCTAGTAATGTGCCAGCAAGGAAGAAAAGAAAAAAAAAAAAACATAAAAAATCAACCAATCAAGAGCAAGAACTGTTATAATTTTTCACATCTTTAATATATAGAGGAGGGTTCAATTGAGAAAAAAAAGGTTGAGAATGGGGGAATCATTCTCAGCCAATCATTTATTTTTGCCACGAAAGCTTCGAACGTACCGGCGGAAATGGGAAAGGAATGCACATGTGTTTTCCAACAAAACATGTTTCCTTAAACTATGCTAAGCATTACCTTAATATATACAAAAACGTAGTTTTTTTGTTTTTTTTTTAATTTTTAATAAGCTATTTTTATCGAAAAATGATTTTAAATATACCAAAATTCATGATTTTTTATTCTCTACAAATAAACATCCATATTGATATAGTTTAAAGATAAAATAATTTTTTTATATATATTTTCAGCTATCGTTATTCATAAGTGAATAAAAACGAATCTGGTTTTTACTACAGTATATTCGTTATTCACTTATGAATAAAAACTATGATTAATTTTTTTTACAATTTAAGTATCATTCATATATGAATATAGCATATACTAAACATAATATATTCATATTTTAAATATTAGACGGTGCATTCACTTGTGAATATTACATAATATATTCACGTGTGAATGTTAGATGGTATATTCACTTATGAATATTATATGATATTTTCATATGTGAATATTATATAGTATTACATGGTATATCACATGAAAATAGTACATAGTATATTTACTTGTGAATATTAGATCGCATATTCACTTATGAATAATAGTTGGTATATTCATATGTGAATATTGCACAATATATTCATATATGAATATTACAATGTGTTTTCAGAAATATATATAAATTTTATATGTTATTCACATATGAATAACATATAGACTTGCATATTTGTTTTGTGTTTTAATAATCACATATTAATTCAGGTGTGAAACCATATTCATATGTGAATATAACGTGGTAATTTAGTTTATGCATTTCATCAAACAATTGGAGTGCATACAAGTTAGCTTTTTTTAAAATGTGATAAATATGATACTTTGACTACTTAAATCTCACAAAATAGTAGATTAGTAGAGAAATATATGAAAATTTCAAACAAAAAATGATTTGATCTTTTTCTAACCTTAATTTCGATGTTTTATTTAATGAACGATGTTGAATGAATGATACGAATTGAATTTTTTGTTAATTATCGATAATGTTGTTCTAATGATGCTGGGAGTATAATTAATCGTAGATGTTGAAGATATGTTCGTATTCAAACAGAATTGAAGGTTGGATTGAAAGAGCAAAAAACGAATGAATTTCAACTGTTCGTATTTGTGATTGAAGGTTATTATATGATATTTACAAGTTTGCCACCGTGTCCTTTATGTTTAGAAGCTAATTAAATGAGTGGCTGATAATGATTCTTCCATTCGCAACCTTTTTTATTTTCTCAATTGAACCTTATATATATATATATATATATATATATATATATATATATATATATATATATATATAGATCCGATAAGAAATTTTTTTTTGTAGGAAGGTAAGAAGTTTTTTTTCTACATATTTTTTTGACGAACAAAAAAAAAATGAATCACTAGATGATTTATTTGTAAAATGATTCACAAGAAAAAATTCTCAAAAAAACATCTATATGATTCATTTTTAAATAAATTAAGAAAAAATCCATTTTTATGACAATTTTAGTGAATAACAACAAAATTATTATATAAATGAATCATCGAGATGTTTTTTTGAGAATTTTTTCTTGTGAATCATATTTCAAATGAATCATTTAATGATTCATTTTGTTTTTTCACAAAAAAAATATGTAGAAAAAAAAAAAAATTCTTACCTTTCTACCAAAAATTTCCTTCTTATTTGATCTTGACTATATATATATATATATATATATATATATATATATATATATATATATATATATATATATATATATATATATATATATATATATAACATGGATGGTTGATTGTGACGCCGATAATGGTGATGTACTTACTTGGTCATCGGTGGTGGCTGCAATAAGGCTACGGGTCAAGTTTTTAAGTTATAGATAGTTTAAGGGCTTGTTTTTACCTTTTTCGCGATATCGCAAACTATCCTTATTTTGATTTTGATAAAAGAATATACAATTCATTATAATATATTCTTCGTTTAGGGCTTGTTTTTACCTTTGCACTTTGCAATATCGCAAAAATATAAAACTAAAAACTAAGGAAAAACATAAACTGCAAGAACGGGTTAATTGCTTTCCCAATTCCGGCGTGTAGGTCAGTACTATTCGCTTCCGGCTGCCCATTTTGCATCTTTGATTTCAGACTCTATGATCCGCTCTCAACATTAGGTTATTTTTATCTATGCTCTTGTTGTCGTGAATCTTGATTCGATCTGTTGTCCCTGTTTAATTTAACTGTTACAGATCGGGGGTATATTTGATAATTTGATCATTAGAAAAAAAAATGGTGAGAGGTTTGTTGAACAAGCTCGCAACTAAATCGATCAATGTTGCCGGAAAATGGCAACAGCAGCAGCTCCGTCGCCTCAACATCCATGAGTATCAGGTTGTAGTCATTCTCCCTCCACCTGCAGTCTTATAAGTTCTACGAATACTATTTAGATGCGTGTTGTTTATTTATGAATATCATCTCGGTTCTGTTTTGATAGCATCACAGACTGGTTAATCCATCCGTTGAATATGGAAGAAGGGAAAAGAAGAACGAGATTTAGAACTTTGACTTTAATTTGGTCATACTATAGTTATTATATTGTTTGAATTCTGACAAAGAACGCTGCATTGCTATTACAAAATAAGGGCTTCAATCCTTAATTTTTGCAGTATTGAGAGTGAAATGAATCTACATCATAAAACCATCATTAATCAACTCTATGATGAAGTGATATTCTAGCTAAATCTGTTTTTGTCCTCTATGGAACACCATAATCTTTGCAAAATTAATACCATTCTTAATATCACATAAAGAACACTATATCTATATGCATGTTTTTGACATCATAAAGATTGAATTTCCCTTGATGTTTTTCTTCTAGGAGTAACTTAAATATACCTTCCTTTGATGATCATACCAAGTATCAGCTTTGCATCACCCAAGGAATTTTGTAGACATTTTTCTCTTTCATTTTGTACACATCCATCAATTTAATTAGTTGATCTCTATCATATTTGATCCTGCAATGAACATACAACAATATGATATAGGAAGAACCAAATTTCTTCGAGTTGCAACAATCATCCATGCCACATCTCTTCTTCAGAAAGTTGTGAAGTTTCATGTACCACTGTTTTGGTGCTTGCTTCAACCCATCCAAACTTTTCTTTAACTTGCATATCATGTTTTCTTCTCCATCTATCTTTGGTTGTGCCATGTAGATGTCCTTTTTAAGATCACCATGTAAGAATTTTGGCTTGACATCCTGTTGCTCTCTAGATACAATACCCAATACTAGCTTCAGCTTGATTGTAGTGATTTTCACAAAGTGGAGAGAACATCCCATTATATTTATAGTTGACTGACTCTCTGTTCTGTTGAAATCCTTTGACCCTGAACACCCACTTATATTTAGTCATTGACTCATATGCATTCTGAAATCAGGGAGCTGAACTGATGGGCAAATATGGTATTAATGTTCCAAAAGGTGTTGCTGTTTCTTCTGTTGAGGAAGTTCGAAAGGCCATACAAACAACATTTCCCAATGAAAAGGAGGTAAGTTTTCACACAAATTCCTTTTTTGTGGGTTTATATAAACAGCATTAATTTCTTTTTATTCAGTTGGTGGTTAAGAGCCAAATTCTTGCTGGTGGACGAGGTCTAGGAAAGTTCACAAATGGTCTTCAGGGTGGAGTTCACATTGTCAAAATTGACCAGGCTGAAGAGATAGCTGGTATGAGTTTTACTACTTTTTAATACAAAAAAAAAAAAAAATGTAATCTCTGTTTTATTGTTCCCATAGGAAAGATGCTTGGGCAGACTCTTGTCACTAAACAAACTGGCCCCCAAGGCAAAGTTGTCAGCAAGGTTTGCTTGCACCTTTATTAAATTGTTATCTGCTTTATGAAATATTTTAAAAAAAAAAAATTGTATGAAAAGTTATTAAACCTTATTCTTTATTTTTGCAGGTTTATTTATGTGAAAAAGTGTCACTTGTGAATGAAATGTACTTTGCAATCACGCTTGATCGTACAACTGCTGGTCCTGTAAGTTGTTGAAATTAAAAATAAAAAAAATAAATAAAAAAAAAAAAATCTTTATTTAAAATTAAATCTTGAATCTTGTGTTGTTTAGCTTATCATTGCATGCCGAGAGGGAGGAACCAGCATTGAAGACCTTGCAGAGAAATTCCCCGATATGATCATTAAAGTATGTCTTTATATCCTTAGGCATTGTTGGATGCAAAATGACAAATTTAACCTTTTCACACACAGGTACCTATTGATGTTTTCAAAGGAATTACAGATGAAGATGCTGCCAAGGTTGTAGATGGTCTTGCTCCTAAGGTGGCTGACAGAGATGCTTCAATAGAACAGGTGAAGAAGCTGTACAACCTTTTCCGTGAATCCGATTGCACACAGTTGGAGGTGAGAATTAATTAAATTTTTTTTTTTATTAAACTTGATAAATTTGGTTTTTTAAGTTGAAACTTGGCTCTTCAGATCAATCCAATTGCAGAGACTTCTGATAACAAGCTGGTAGCTGCTGATGCGAAGCTAAACTTTGATGATAACGCGGCTTACCGTCAAAAAGACATATTTGCCCTTCGTGATCCGACACAGGAGGATCCTCGTGAGGTTGCAGCTGCAAAAGCGGATTTGAATTATATTGGTTTGGATGGAGAAATTGGATGCATGGTGAATGGTGCTGGATTGGCAATGGCAACCATGGATATCATAAAGTTACATGGAGGCACCCCTGCCAATTTTCTTGATGTAGGTGGGAATGCTTCCGAAGGACAGGTGGTTGAAGCATTCAAGATCTTGACATCAGATGAGAAAGTCAAAGCAATATTGGTCAACATTTTTGGAGGAATAATGAAATGCGATGTCATAGCCAGTGGAATCGTTAATGCTGCTAAACATGTCAGTATAGTATCCATCTATGAGAATTGTATCATTTTGTAGCAGTGGAAAGATTTGATGTAATTAAATTAATTTTTTTTTTTCAGGTTTCATTGAAGGTGCCGGTTGTAGTTCGTCTTGAAGGCACAAATGTTGATCAAGGGAAGAGAATTCTCAAGGTATATTTTTTTGTGATTTATTCTTAGAAAAGTTGGAAGAATATTTAAAAAAAAAAAATGATTTATAATTATAATACAGGAAAGCGGGATGGCATTGATTACAGCAGAGGATCTTGACGATGCAGCTGAAAAGGCGGTTAAAGCACTCAGATCATCATAAAATATATAATATACAACCCAAACCAAATTTGAATTTGTGTGGAGATGGGTTTCTACTCTACTTTCTAGTTTCTAAAATAAATACAGCAGGCATATTGGTTGGAAATGTAATCAAAATTTTCATTTGTTAGAATCACTTCTTTTCACAACATGGTAACAAATGTTTCAACCATTGGTTAATTGAAAAGCTAAACCATTCTGTTTCTTTTTTCACGTAAGTTATGTGTCTACAAATATTTGATTAGTGCCAACGCCATATGAACATAGGGTCACACATGGACAATCAGTGGTATTACAACGATAGCAGCACACCCTGTGAATCCTATTATAATGGGGTAAATGTTGTCAGTATTGTGCTTCTATCGAGGGAGGTTAGAGCGACTGTCACATAGATGAGCAGAGGCATGTCCAAAGCCTTGAACCTGTGAATGAGGCATACATGGGAAGAGAAAATCAAAGTGAGTGTAAAGCCATATAGAAGAGTAAATCATAACAAAAGCATATATAAATCGCAAAATATGCTAATGATTAGCAGACAATGAGTAGTAAGTTAATACGAATAGTAAAACATATACAAGAGAAAAAAATCAGAATATAAGCATATGAGCAGGAAACAATAAGGTTCAGAAAACAAAACATACAGTGAGGCTAGGCTACTCATCTACCCTGATATTGATCCGCAACACCTCTCTATTTGAGGTCATGTTTTAGGAATAAGCAAACTCTTTCATGTCTATCCTGACAATCCTCACACTACATTCCTACATCTGGCTAGCCAGCTAGTACGTCATGTCCTCTTATCATCAATCATCATTGATGTCTTCTCTAGACATGTCCATAAAACCTCAATTTCCATTCCCTTAATCTTGTTGGCCCGTGTAACTCCGAAAAATTCTTTTAGCCATATTTGGCATCCCTATCTAGCAAAGTTCTGCTGCAAATCCATCTCAACATCCTTCTTCCGGTCTAAACAATCGGGTAATTAGATAACCCAAATAAGATTTATATATTCTTATTTTATTGTATTGTAAGTGTTGCGGTATAGATAACAAACTATTCTATAAATGTCATAGAATTATACAGGTTGCTCATTCGCCCACTACGACTTCCTCGATTTGCCACGAGAGAGGAACGGCTTCCCATAGGCGATAAGCTAATCGATCGCGTGGGCACCTTGTTTGAAACCCTCATGATATGATTTGAACCCGGGTCATCTATGATTTGAATGGCTTCCCAACAAGGGATTGTATACAAATTCTGTGTCCCAACAAATGACTATTGGCTAATATTTCAGATCAGGGCAAAACAAATGTTGGATCCATCTACGAACAGTTTTTCCGATATATAATTAAAAAAATAATAATAAGTATCAAAATAGTAATATGATTCTTTTAAATAAAAAAAGACGTAGATGTCTGCAAGTATTTAAATACACTTTGGGTTGAGCCTATTTCCATCCGTCTCATTTTTAGCCAATTTTTTTGCATCTTGCCCCGTCCTAATTAAATATAACACTAAGGTTGCCAAATAGTAGTTGATTGATTCACACGTGGTATCAAATCTGAATATGACCAAGTCAAAGCCACCTCTTACCAAATAAAGTAAGAGGCATATCAAACAACCCACCAGTCAAACAGCCTCCACAATCCCATACCATACATATGAAATTGAAAATGTGGACCCAAAAGGATTTAGTGGCTTGCTAAAAACATAAATAAGTGTTGCAAGAATGAATGAATACATATTCTATTTACATGAACTTTATCATGAACGGGAGGTTTGGATGTAGTAAGTATATTGGCATAAAAATGCCTATGACAATTTAGTCTAACCCCCTACCTAGTGAGATAAATAATTAACAGAAAATATAGACCTTGAACCTATGAATGATGTATAAGCAATTGGTTTAGGCCATGTAATTATTCGCCTAATCCCACCCCCACCTAGCCTTTCATATCTGTCTGCAAGCCTGCTACAACAATCAATGGCTCGTTGTTGTCCCAATAATGACAACTCACCTTCATTATGTAATTTTGACCCTTGTAACAACAATCTCGTCTCTCGTCTCCTCAACACATCACTCCTTTCTTCATACCTCACCTAAAACAGACAGGGGAATAGATATAATAGTTTTTATTTATTTATTTATAAAAACATAAGCTGTAACAATTTATGTATCCCTTCTTTTAATAGTTTAGGGAGTGAATAGAATACATTTACTGTTTATTACAGGAAAGGGAAAATGGATGGAGTTACAAATGTTAGACAGAGGGTGCAGAAAGATCTTCCTCTACCTCATCATCTTTGCATCGCTTCAGAACATGGAGCTGACCACGCAAGTGCATAATCTGCATAAATCATATTTTTAAATTATTTTATTACATAACAAAGAAAAGCACAAACAAAAAGAGAAGATAAGCTATGACTGAGTTTGTACTTTGTAGTACCTCTTCTTGAAGCAAAACTGGAAGGGTTTCTGTAGAAACAAGGCCATTGATTTCATGCAAGAGGGTTTCATCTTTGATACCAGACCAGGTGTGTGGTGGCAAAGCCAGTAAAAGTGTGGTGAGGACATCATTGCTGGCTGGATGCATTCCAATGGAGGGGATCAACATATCCACATGCTGTTCATTCATCCCATTCATCACCTTTCCAGACACTACTGTAACACCTATGTCTCCTCCATTTGATTTCAGACAATGTACTTTTGTTTCCCCACAACAAAATCCATTAGAAGAAGACTCACTCTTTCCTTCCAAAATCCCTGCTCCCTGGCAACAAACACTTGCTGCAATATCGTTCAAACTGCTCTCTTTACCCAAACACAGTGGCCCATTGCAACCTGATTTTTCAGTCAACAGAAATTCGGTCACATGTCTGTATAGTTCACTCTCCTGCACTTGTTTCAATATCTCCCCCTACATGTTGAAAAGTTGCTGATTATTTAATCTGGATAACATTTAATGGGGAAGAAAAGGAAGAAAGATACCTTGATGGCAAGTCTTTCTTGTTCTTCTGGACTTAGACTTTGATCGCCTTCCTCTGTTCTCCGAACTTCTGCAACCCACTTGATGAATTCAAGAAACTTTGATGGAAGAGAATTGAAGACAATGGAGAGAACATCCTTCACGTCTTTCACATTTCTAGAACCTAATAATACTGGAACATCTTCCATCAAATACTTTGCAATATTCACCCAACTCTCATGCTTGCAGCTCTGGAAACAAACATTATTGACAATCTCACATGAAAATAAAAATAAAACCCAACAAATTATTCTTGATTGTACAAAGAGATCAACTGATTGTCTTTGAATCACAGGTTTAGCTTACCAGGGTATAAAGTAGTGCTGGTGGCCGTTGAAGCCTGGATATTAGCATGAAACTGAAGAAAAGATGGAAAATAAATCAATCTATTTGAGGGTAGAATGAAATTCGAGAGGACAAAAAAAAAAAAAAAAAAAAATTACCCTCTGCGAAATCCACTAGCATCATCTAATGTATCCATGGCTTCCCAGAGTAGTTTAAGTGGGACCCAATGAGGAGGATACTTGAAGCGAGCAACATCTAAAATCAATGCCATGTCCCTTCCAGCATGATAACCACCAATAGGAGAAAAGTGGCCACTACCTGTCTGTAACAGAAAAACAACACAGAGCACTATAATAAGCTCTCCTTTGATCACCAAACCACAGACATCACATCACCTCCAAATGGCTTAAAACTTACCTGTTTAAAAGTTGCTCTGTTATATGATGAGATCACATGACAATCATCAGAAGTAGAACATGCAATCACATGCTTACGAAATTCGTCAATGTTACTTTGATTTGTGCGAAAAGCTTCAACTTTTGCTCCAGCACAATGAGCCAAGCACACAACCTTCCCAAATGAAATGCCTTTGGCTTTAACCTTTTCCAAAGGCTCGCAACAGTCAAGCATGGATTCATCAAACCACCTCCAGGGACCTGAAAACAATCGACGGCTTATGTAATCATGATGTTAAAAGTTAAAACCTACTGGTAAATCTCATTGTAAGGGATTGTGAAAGATACCTTTCCATTTTCTACCCGGATCAATAGAAAGTGCATTCAGGACCATGGCTAGGGTAGCTAATCCACAATAGGCAGGTTCCGATTGTGTTTGGAAGTAAGAGATCAGTTTAAAGAAGCCTTCCATGGTTCCACCTTGAGTAGCTTCCATGAACAATTGCTGCAAATTCAGAACATATACATTACTACGTTGCAAGAAGCAGATAAAAACTTTGGTACAATTCCCTCAACTACAGATTAAATCGATACGGATGTTGTTGCAGATTTAACACATATACACATATTTAGAGCATCATTTTTTTAATAAAAAGACAGCATTTTTTATTACTAAACCCACAAATCGATTCCGCGTCAGTGATATAACAAAATCAAATTTTAACAAAACCTAATCCTAGTAAAACCAACCATGATTAGACAATTACTAAAATCAAGAAAAACAAAACTAATTTCAAACACATCGAGATTCTGTGCAAAGAACAGACCTTCCCTTCAGAAGAAGCGAAATCAATAGCAGGAGGAGATGGAAGAACTCTTCTGTATATACTTGCCATCGCCATCGCAATTAAAATTTAGAGATGAACTGGATTGAATTCTACTTTCCTGCGTTTCTAGGGTTCGTTGGAACAAAAGAACCCGCGGAAGCAAACGGTTTCAAAGTAACACAGCGTTGTGTGTACTGAAGGTCAACTGGATTGCCGACTTGGCGTGTCTTTAGACTACCCCTATTGGGGTTTATTGCGAGACCATTGTGAGAAAAGTAACATTCATCGTGAGAAAAGTAACATTAAAAAAAATAAGAATCATGTGATCTTTAAAGTTGTAAATTCTAATAATTTTATTACAAAAACTATAAAAATTATTCCTTTTATCTTTTTATTTTTCTAAATTATTATAATATACATTAAATTTATTACAAAAACTATAAAAATTATTCTAATAATTTTATTTTTTACCTATTAAACAAATAAACTATAACATTCATATGGCTTGTTAAATATATCTTTAAACTTTGTTAAAATAGGTTGTTGATCAATAGTAAAATATTAAATTTGGTTAATAGTATTTGTAACACCAAGTTTCAATAAATAATTTTTTTGTGTTTTTATGGTAATTAAAGACTTCAATTGTGGATTTTAGGGTGGCCACGATGTTGTAGGGGAAACACCACGATGTGGTGCTGGCTGAGAAGGGAACATGCGTCTTTTGGACGCCACAACGTGGTAGGTCCATGTCATAACATGGCGACGTCCAGCATGAAAACCTTAATTTTTCGGGTCTTAAGTCATATTTAAGGGATGTGATAATGGCTAGGGTTTGTTCACTCTCAGCCTCTATCACCTCCCTTTCGACCTAAAGTAACCCTAGCCTCCATTATTGACCTCTTGAAGCTTTTGGTGGTTTTTGGTGGTATTGAAGAAGAAGATCTTGGTGCTTAGATCCAGCAAGCAACTCTTGTCATCTATTTCTTGTATACATTATGGATTTTTGTAAGTCCTCAAGTTTCTACATTTATGTGTTATCCTTCTAGAACTAAGCTTTTATGCATTTTTCTTCATGTTTAAAGTGGTTTAAGTGGATGGATTCCATAAAGTTGGCAACTTTATGGATCCTTAAGGCCCCTTTGAGGTTTCATGTTTTAGATTTAGAGTTTTATAGAGATTTGGTCCCTATGCATGCGATTTTGATCTTATTTTTTCCATCTTTGGCCTAACTAAAGTTTAAGGCATGTATTGGACATGCATATCCATAAAGAAATGGTTTTTATGAGATAATTAGGGGTAAAGAAGCCTTCTGGGAGATATGAATGACTAGCTTAATGGATTAAGGGCTTAATCTATTAAGTTGTTCATGAGTAGTTCCGACGACGTGACAACATGCTCACCACGTCGTGGTGAGGGGGTTTCTCGCAACTGTTTATCGTGAGGCTGCCATGACATGGTCGCCAACTGAGTTGGTTTTTGACTAAGTTGACTTGTGTTCAACCGGAGGGTTTTAGGCTGTAGATTGAGGATATACCTCTGATTGCTGTATAGGTGGCTCATAATACTCATATTTGCTTTGTGAGAGTTATGTTGTTGTCTGCTAGCCTGCGAGGTGAGCTTTATCACTATACTTTGTATTGTAGTATGTATCCTTTGTTTGTAGGATGTGGATATTTTGTAGTGGTCTGTTAGATTGGTATATCTGTTATGATTACATGGGTTACTGATTATTGTTTGTTTATTGGTTTGTTTGCATACGTTGACATATTATGGTTGGGTTGTGGCGATCATACTCTAGTCTATGTTGTAGGCCAAGACATCCAAGCGATCTAGTTGATACTATATACCCAAGGAGAGCGGTCCATCCGCGTGCTGTAGGCTCATGTGAACGGTCCAACTATATGTAGTAGGCTCAAGAGAGCGGTCCAGATGTATTATAGGCCTTAGGAGGCTACCCAGTCAAACAGTAAACTCACGTGTGCATGCATTGTATATGTGTATTGTTGTGTGGGGTAATTTGGAAAACTCACTGAGCTTTGGCTTACAATTGTAGATTTAAATGTTTTAGATACTTCAGAGGGTCGGGGGAAGACAAATGCTTGATTGTACACTTCATCTAGTGGTTGACATGTTTTTGAGAGATACTATGTTTTGAGACTCTCATTTTATGATATGGTTGTGAAACAATATATTTATGACTTATGTTATATGGGAAATGGTTTATCCGCTTTTTGAAATAAAATCGGTAACAAGGCAAAAAGCTCACTTATCGAAATAAAGACGGTAACCACCTATCGGGAATAGTAACTCGTTAACATCACACGGAGGATGGGTGACTACCCCCTTGTATAACAAGTAATGACATATTAATGTGTGACATTCTATACCCAACTGCACATTGACTCACTGACCAAAACATGACACCCTAAAAAGCGTTGCTCGGGTTGGAGTAGGCTACTTGGCCATTATTTCCCTACTTAATTCAGCTTTGTAGGTGTAGTGACAACCACTTCATATATATATTGTAGTTACAACCACCTCGTATATATCCTCATGCTACAAAAAAAATTAGCATATTATTTAGGATTTTACACTGTTCTTTGTGTTCCAGACAAGTTCTATAGATTACATACTCGTTCTTCGCATTCTAGAGTGTTTCGGAAGAGGTTTGTCTAGAGTTGTACTTATACTAATTGTTAGTAAATACTAATATTAATCATACAAAAACCCTAAGTGCCACCAAAATGTAGTTGACACAAATAATTTCATATAAAAAACTATTACCAACAAATAAAAAATTCTAATCAGATGCCACATATCTATGAAAGACACATACTCACAGATGTTCAACCTCTCATCTTTTGATAATCCTTTAGTCTGAAATGCGTGATCTTGCAAGTCTGAAACACCGTTTGGAAAAGGTGTAATAAAAAATGCATGTTCTAGAGTGAGTGTCTGAAATGATAAATAGGGGACCATAGTAACAACATGTCGGATGAACAATATGGGTGACCTGATTAAAAGGATTAGTAAAATCAATTTTCATATTTTTGTTATCTTTTGCTGGAAAGATATCATGACAATATTAACAATCAAATTTGAACCAAAACTTTCAATAAAGACAAACAAAGCAACAATATTATATTATTTATGGGTATGTATAACGATGAAATTGAAATAAGACACAAGAAGATGACTTCCAAACCGAATAAACCATCGAATTTATCATAGATTCATATTACAACAATAAAATTTGACCCCAAATCCCTGAAGAACACAAAAAAATGACCCTCAAAGAATCAATCTCTCATGGACATTACATGAAGTTGAAGTGCATACTTAGATAGGAAAAAGAGGGGAACCGGAAATGAAACACAAATATTACTAAATCTTGGAATCTTCGACTACCCCAAAAGTGACCCCACATCTACTTGTTCACAAACTTAGTTTCAAGGGTGTTTTTGTAATTAGCCAACGCAGAAAAGCAAAAGGACTATGATACCCTTCAAAGTTCGAAGTGCCCTTATTTCCTCCCACTTTCCTTTGCTGTTGGATATGATCCTTATCTAGTTTCGGTTTAAAGATCGGAAGGCGGTTCACTGCAGGAAGATACGGTATCCTGAGATTGTGTTGATTTCACCGACGCATCATCATCCTTTGGTTTCTTCCGTCGAGTCTTCTTGGGGATGTCCGGCAACCTTGATGACTCCTCCCCAGCTTTGTCCTTTGACCTTCGAATTCTGTGTCTCCTCGTATGTTTTGTAGTCGATGATGATGATGCCGAATCAGAATCAGAATCTATTGACCGATGATGACGGTGTCTATGTGCTTTTGGCTTCTCCGGAATACTTAGTTCCTCGCTTCGAGAAATCCTATGGTTGTTTGTACCTATATATTAATCACACATCCATCCATCCATCCACTAATAAAATCACATCATCAAGCCTCAAACAATTAACTGTTTCTATATAAGCTTTAGAATTCGAAAACATCGTCACCCACCTTTTTTAACATGAGGCCTTTCTTCCAGTGGTCCTGACTGACTTTTCCCGCCATCAAACTCCTTCATCTGCATATATATTATGCATCCCCACACCAAAAGAAATCAAAAAAAAAACCGATTGTCTGTGTATACGTATATATACATATATGTATTAAGTATGTAACGATTGATGAAAGAGATGAATTCTGAATACCCACCCAGCTGGGAGATTCCATGGCGGGTCCATCGGCACCAATATGAGCAACATGCTTCACGTCCGTGGGCATACCGATCTGTATTTCTTCTTCTTTTTCTCCTTCATCTGATCATCCAAAGAGAAGAATTAATGCATACATACAGAAATATAACTGAATGGATTAAGAGAGGGTAAAAAAAAGTATGTACCGAAAATATTTGAGATGTTTTTGAGGCCTTTGAAAAAGCCTTTGACCTTGGTACCCATCGTCAAAGAATCAGTATGCTCCGCCGGACAATGAATGGCCGGGGTCAGTTGACCCCGTAATATAAAGTAACAACTCTAAAGAGAATTAATTAATTCCAACCAAACGGATTGATCAACCAGAAGACATCGGGTGGAGGGATACGGAGAAATAGATATAATAGATGAAACAGGAATGAAGAAAGACGTATCCTGTATCATGTATGTGAGGAAGAGAGATAATAGGAGGAATTAACATGGTGATCACCATAATTAAAGAGATTAAACCACCACCTTTGATTTCAGTTTCAGTTTTTACCAATTCAAACTACTTGCTAAATATAAACCAGCGGTGTCGAATTACTTATTAGCGTCTTCTCAACGGTTTGACTTGTACTTGATGCATTACAAGATGCACCTTCTATTTAGGGTAACTAGTCCCACCAATGTCTTTCATTCCTTCTTCCATCCAGAAAATCATTATCATCACCTCGGAGTTGGTTTTTACTAATACGAACTAATATTAAAAAGGCCCTTTAACACAAGTACATTCGACGTTTAAACCTTCTTTTACCAAAAATCTAACATACTATGCCCATCGGACCAACATTGTTTTCACTCTCAACCTTAAGTAACATTAAAAAACATTCTTTCAAGTTTTATTAGAAAACTACTGTTTATTTTATGAAATAAAACAACGATTGCTCTTCTGACTTCACATG
Source organism: Lactuca saligna (assembly GCF_052625555.1). NCBI lineage: Eukaryota > Viridiplantae > Streptophyta > Magnoliopsida > Asterales > Asteraceae > Lactuca > Lactuca saligna. The sequence continues at coordinate 71,959,879 of NC_136424.1, read as the reverse complement.
TATATGTTATGCCAAACATACAAAAATAAATATTCATCAGGGCATATTTTTAAAATTTTACGAACCTAAAATAGTTCCAGAGATTTGGTACTTGCAACGAAAACAAAAGCTAAAATCTTGCAATAAGGTTTCTTTTAATAAAATACATTGAGAGAAAAGGCAAAAAAAACCCACAAAGCTTTCTAAGCAACCAACAATGGCTTCCTCATACGTTCAACAAAATCTTTTGATAATTAGAACAAAATCAAGATAATTAGGCAGTGGTTTCCTTCTTAAGCTTTGCTAACTCTTGCCTTACAACTCCAGCTTTCTGCAAGATCACAATTACAACACTTTCAATGAGTAAAATTGTTTGAACTATAAAACATCAGGTCATAAATAGACATGTAGACCAAAATAATTAAATGTGAAAAATACATGTTAAATTACCTTTATCTTTGCCAACATGATCTTAAACCTGTCAAAATCATTAAGTGAGGCTCTCTTCTTCTGGACAATAAGTTTTCTTCCCCAAGAACTGCTCTCCCACTTGTTCTTAACATCTGTAAATAATTAATACACAAGATCATCTCACAAGTCAAAACAAGAAAAAGCAAAACAAACAAATCGATAACTTACCAGCAGCCTCTAAAGCAGCAACAAGAGTTTTCTTCTTTGGGACTCTGTTGATGTCAATTTTAATGTCTGTGAGAGTTAGTCTCTTGAAGTTCATTTGACCCCTAACCATGTCAGGTGCATCCACAAGAGCCTATCAATCAAAAATTCCAATATAAGTACATAATACATATAACTAGAAAGTACATTCTAAAAACTTCTGAAAGTACATTATAGGCTCAGATTTCTGCTGTTTTAGCCAAGTTATAATTTTTAAAAGAACAGCATAACATGGTACGACGATTATGTGGCACTCAGAGATCATTGTTATAAGGCTGACGTTTTACGAAATCGAAGATGAAGAAAACAACTAACAACACTCCTAGACTTCATTCATTTTAAATCCAATCGGCTAGTACAGCTATACAATCTTGTTTTGAATAAAGCAGATTTACATGTTCAAATACATCGCCTAGCGATAATGTATCAGCGGATAATAGCAATCAAATCAGACCAAATATATCAAATTCATAGCTAGAAAATCAACGCAAAAAGTAAATACCCTGTTTTGATCAATGACATCGACGATAACAACGAGCCTTCCATAATCCTTTCCGTAGTTGACAAGGGCGATTCTTCCTATCTCAACGTACCTCTTGAACGGCTACAAAGACCAAAAATTGCATAGACATTTGTTAAGGTACACGTTACACATTAGTATATACGTAAAGGGAGTGGAAATTAAGGTTTCCTTATACCATTTTGCAGTTCTGGATGTGGAGCGCCGAGAAGAAGGGTTGAGGCTGTAGTGGTGCAGATAGTGGAAGTTAGGGTTTGCAACACTGGAGGCTTTTATAGTAAAGGTATCAGTTGGGCTTAGCTTTTACGTTGAAATTCAACTTGGGCTGCTATCAAGTCTCATTCTCGACTTTCGAGTCTGAGTCTCTAGTTGGGCTGCTATCAACACGGGAGGCTTTTATAGTAAAGGTATCAGTTGGGCTGCTATCAAGTCTCACTCTCGAGTCTCAATTCCATAAGTTTTTGTTTGTGATTGGAAATTAAAATCAAGAATTGTATATTTTCTTACTTTATTAATGTCTTTTAAAATATATATATATATATATATATATATATATATATATATATATATATATATAACTTTATTCCGACTTATGGACAGTAAATTCACAAGTCTACTTGGGTTTTTGTAGTTGCAACTTATTATGCACAGTAATCAACTTGTTAACAGTGACGGTCTCTTTTGGCTAATCTACTTCTTCCACAATAGGATAATAGGTGTCTTCTTTCCCTTTCTCTCTAATCAGACTTGTAGTGTCTATAGAAGGTCTAAGGGTGTGTTTAGTTATGGAAAAATCGATCATTTTCAGGAAATAAAATCCAAAAAAAAAAAAGAATTTTGAAAACATGTTTAGTTCAACAAATTTTTTTTTTAATTTTTACAGTTTCGTGTTCTAAAATTACAAAGAAGTTAGAAAATTTTAGAAAATCGATGATCATTGTATAAACACAGTCACACCCATCCCACCTCACCCATCTCTACATACAATCATCCCACCACACCCATACCCACTCACACCCAACCACTCTCACTCCCAAGCCCCACCCCTATAAACATCCACACCTACTCACCACTGCTACCGCTGTGACACCCAGAATCTAAAAGATCAGTTGTGGAATAAATCCCCCGTTCTAAGGACTAACTCGTTGAGTTAATGGTGGGGAACTCGACGTGTTGGAGGCTTTTGGGACACGCGCTTTTATGGACCAACTCAGCGATTTGGTGAAGGAAACTCAACGAGTTGGATGTTGTTTGAGAAACCCTAATTTTAGGGTTTTGCACCCTATTTAAACACCTTAAGTTCCATGTGTTGGCCTCATTCCCAGCCTCCATAACCCCTAACCCTAATCTTGAACCTTTAGAGCCTCCTTGAGTGTTGTGAGCTCATTGTGGGTGAGTTTTGGTGTGTTTAAAGCTCGTTGAAGGAATAGAAGCTTGGTGCAAGGTGGTGGTTCAAGTAGGAGCTTTCAGATCTTGATTCTTTGCTCTATTCCCAACACATTTCAGGTATAAAGTTCTAACCTTGCTTAAGATTTGCTTAAATCTCTTCTTGGGTTAAGATTATATGCTTTTAGCCATGAATGGGTGGTTGTTGTGGAATTAGAAGTCCCAAGTGATTATTCTTTCAAATCTAAGGTCTACATGAGCTCTTTTGGCATATAGGTGCCAACTTTATGGGTTTAAGGGCTTCATGCATCCATTAAGTCTTTCATCTAGCCCTTTTTAAGCGTTTGAGCTCCTTACAGTCATGCTTAAGCGTAAAGATGGAAACTTTAGGTGGTCATCTAGCCTCATGGGGTCATATCTACATTTTGGGGTATTGTATTTGATGATTAAGTGCTTAATGGTTAAGACCGCACTCTTTTAAGTCTAGGGTTTGGGTTTGGACCCCTTTCGGTGGTTCCTAGGTGTAAAGTTGGAAACTTTACCCTTCTCGATCTCATATTGGTCGAGATCTGAGTTGTGGAGTCACTGGAGTCGATAATGTTGACTTAATGTATTAAGATGTGAGTTTCTGGCGAACTTGGCGAGTTTATGGATAAACTCGACGAGTTGGATCGGATTTTCCCGACTTCGCGGATTGTTAGATGGGCTCGAAGAGTTGAAGGATAAACTATACGAGTTGGGGCAACTCAGGCTGTTGACTTTAACTTTTGACCTTAGCCTTTGACCATGATATTCTAAGGGAGTGTTTGAGGTAATCAGTTTTATAATCAAGAAAATTATGGGCTTAGGATAAGACCGCTATGGGATTGGGGCCAATTTGAAAAACTAGTCCATTAGTGGGCCTTTATGGATATTTTTGGTTTTGGGCTTCAGTTTTGGGTCATGTTGGGATTAGGGGTAAAATGGTTAATTTACCGCAAGTATAGTTGGTGGGCCTTGGGATAGATTCCAATTGCTAATTGGGTGTCATTTTGATATGATAGTTCGGAGGTGTCGTCAGGCCAGCAGCTGGGGATTTCTTTCAATGTGTTTTTGTATTTGAGGTGAGTCCCTTCACTGTTCTATGGGTCGAAAGCACCAATGCCGACCCATTTGATTTGTGTATTGTAGGAAGAGTCGTTGTGTGTGACGCCCCGATCCTGGTAATCTTGTATTTTGGTCCCTTATATATTTGGTTATTGCTTTTGGCCTTGTTTTGCAAAATTAGAATGTGAGGAGGGGTCATTTCTTCCATTTTCGGATTTTGGAGGCGGAGCTCGAACGCAGGGGTGCTCCTTTGGGGAACGCAATGCATTCACGTGTATAGCTTAAACCCTAATTTTTAGGGTTTGAGACTTATTTAAACACCTCAAGTCCCATGTGCTGGCCTCACTCTCTACCTTCATAGCCTTCTAACCCAACTGTCAAACCATAGATCCTCCAAGAGTGTTATGAGTCCATTGAGTGTGTTTTGGTGTGTGTTTGAAGCTCATCCAAGGAGAGGACGCTTAGTGCAAGGTGGTGATTCAAAAAGGAGCTCATAGATCTCGATTTTATGATTCATTTCCAACTCATTTGAGATATAAAGCTATAATCTTGCTCATGAAGAGCTGAGATTTAGGTTCTCATGGATATTTGTCCCTTTTTGGTCCCATAGTTGAGATCGTGTTGTTGTGATCACTTTTGAGGCTTTGAGTTGCTCCTTTTAGCGTTTTTGAGGGTTTAGTTCATAAAGTTTGCGTCTTTAGAGTTGTATACACCCCATGCATGAGATTAAGCCCTCTTACGAGAGGTGAATGCTATATTGTGAAGTTGGAACCTTTTGGGGCATGCAAAGTGACCGAGTCAATGACTTTATGGTCCTATATGCTCTTTAGAACTTAGATCCATGTTTTGGTCGAGTGGCTTTAAGCATTAAGTGCTTAATAAGCCTTTTTGGGTCCACAATCTGAGTCGGTGGCAAACGCCCAATGCTCAACCAGGGAACGTCGTGTGTTCGGGGCATCAGTGGGTTTTCGGACCTTTGCCTTGGACTTAATTTTTGGATTTTGGGCTTAGTAGTTTGGGCCCATATTGGACTAAGGACTTTGAAGTTTTAGACTCCTAGTTAAACACTATATTTTGGGCCTAGGATTGTATATTGGGACTTAGTGGGCCCAATGGGCTTGGACTAATTTTAGGCCTTTTGGATATAGATTTGAATGTGGGCCTTGGCCCAATTTGGTTTGTGATTAATGGACTGAATCCGTGTGGTAGTTAGGCTAGGGTAGCCTTTATCAGTTAGACTCTTGGACGAAGTCTCGTGGTGAGACTAAGTGTGGGACAGTCAGTCTCAGTGGACTTTTAGGGATCCTATATCGCAACTTAGTAAAAGGTCATTTCGGCAGCAATGAGTAGTTAGGAATTCTGTTTTCCAGGGGTGTCAGCAAGATAAATCAGGATCAAAAGAGTTTCGTTCTGTTTGGGTTGAGAAATGGAGTCGTTGGATTGTGTCTTATAGTGGTTTTGTATGTCGGGAAGTCAGATAAAGTATTGGACTTTTGGATTTTGGGCAAAGTATAGATGGTTATTCTTTATTGGTTTAAGTGAGTGGGTCAATGATTCATTTGTCGTCAGGGTATATGAGTCCTGTTAAGTTTGGGTTTTGATTGTAACATTTGAGGGTCGCCGTATGTATGAGTCGACATGTAGCCTGAATCAGGGTTCGGGAAGTATTGGTTAGATCAGTTGGGCACCTGGAAAGTAGCAAGTAGTGATTTCGAGGACGAAATCCAATTTAAGTGGGGGAGAGTTGTAACATCAGGGTTCGAGAAGATTCTTATTTTAGAAATTATGGTCATTAAAGGGATCAAGTTATGGCCTTGGACTTCAATGGTTTGGGTTTTAGACCAAATTAGGAGTGGATTATATATGTTATGTGATTCTGGTTTGTGCTTTGGAGTCCAAGGGTATAATAGTATTGAATTAAGGGTTCTAGTTCAGAAGGTTTTGATTTAAAGGAGACTTGATGGAATTGTAGGAATTTTCATCACCTTTCCAATCATATAAAGAACTTCGAAAAAGAGGTTAGGATGATTAAGTTATGGGCATTAGAAGTTTGAATGGGGAAATGGTTTGGCATGTACACTGGTTGTACAAGGTATGTACATTAGGCGTAATTAGCTTAATTGATCACAAAAGTTCTGCTTAGTACGCTAGGTGTACACAAGGCATGATCAAACCCTAATTTTTGGGTCTTGGATCCTATTTAAAGACCTTAACTTATTGGAAACCCTTCTTATCTTCAACCTCCATCCTCTAAAGCAATTCTCTCGAAAACCCTGACCCAATTTGTGAGATTATTGAGCCTTTAAATGTTTTGGGGTGTTCTTGGTGCATCTTAGAGAAGAAGGATATCATAGGAGGAGTGTTGGTTGACTTGGAGCTTGTAGATCCAGACCTAGTTAACATTTATCTTTCTTCTAAAGGTATAAAGATTCAAAATTGATGGTTATTTGACGTAGATCTAGCCTTAGGTTATGTTATGAGCATGTTTTGGTCCCATGGTTTGGATCTTGTGAGTTGCAGTTATTCCATAACTTTTGAGCCCTATTTCTAGTCATTTTTAGGCCATTAATTCATAAAAATCAAATCTTGATGGGTATATCTCTTCCATGCATGAGTTAGTGGTCCTTTGGCAAAGTTATGAAGTTAGGGCTTTGGTTTGGACACCATTAAGCCATGCAAAGCCATAAAGTTAGGAACTTTATAACTTAAGACTTCCCTTAGAGTCAGATATGGGAGTTGGACTTTAAGTCTTAAGGTATTAAGAACTTGGAGTGGAGTTTGAGCAGCAACGACGTACGTTGGGCGTACCTTCCTGGTATGCTGCACGTAACGGGTTTCAGCCCATTACCTCTTATTCGAGCACGCAGTACGCTGGACATAAAATAGTGGTACACGGGGCGTACTTACCAGAAGCCATTTTGGATCATCATATGTGATTGGACCTTTGATTACGAGTTATTACCCCATAGCACGGTAGGCCCATCATATGACGGGCAGGCTCATTTGTATATTGGGTTGATCCCATTGATTAGGATGGGTTATGCCTATTATTATGGGATGGGCCCAATGTGCATGCTGGGCTCAATGATATGTATGATATGTGGTATTTTGGGGAACTCGCTAAGCTATGTGCTTACAGTTTCATTTATGGTTTCAGGTACTTTCAGTTCAAAATGGAAGGGTCCAACATGACTACACAACATTCCCTAGAGTTCATTTTGCATCGTTTATTTATGATTTTACTCTAATGTTTAAATACTATTTTTCACCTTGAATGATTTTGGGAATAAATTGTTGTATGGATTAACGTTTTAAAATGAATTTTTTTTCCATGGATTTTTGGGACGTTATACACACACACACTTTCTCTCTCTCTCTCTCTCTCTCTCTCTCTCTCTCTCTATATATATATATATATATATATATATATATATATATATATATATATAATCGACTCCGAAATTACTACACCATGAATTGAACCCCCAGTCACTTTGGGTTGAGGGGTCCATGTTTTGGTCTTACGCTTGAGAAATTTAATATCAAGTTCCCTAATATCATAATTTTTTAATGGCAGTGTACTATAAATGGTTTGAAAAACCCATCAAATTTGAACCGGGATTGAGTTTTTTGAAATATCAATTATATTTTGTATGATAGTAAAGGATAAGGAAGTATGTTAAGGAGAAACATGATAGGGAAGAAACACAAAACCACGTTGCTTAAAAAACTAATCACACCAACATTCACATGTAATGTTTCATTGGACAAAAATTGTCACCTAAGAGAGGAGGGAGTCATTCTCTCCCAACCACTCAACACACTCTCACACTAACACCACATCAACATTTTTTCTTTACTCTAACTTTTATCTTTTTCAACCTATAACAAATGAAAATCTATCGTTCCTAACCCACTTAATTAAAAACACACAAAACAATATAAGGTACAACTTGTTAAGCCTAATGTACAATAGAAAAAAGAAGAAAGAGAGAGGGATTATGTGGAGGCTCATCAACCCATTAAAAAGTATAAATAACTGTGGTGGTTGTCGAGGCCAACACAAATAATAACCCTAATTATTACACACTAAAATAGTGTATAGTGGTAAAGGGATCGAATCCACGGAGACTGGTTCAATTTGATAACTCTATGAAAAATCTCTTTGTAAAATACTTGGAATATGACAATAAATTAAAAATGGGGGTTTTGATGTTTTGAAATACTTGAAACAAACTAGAATTAACTATGATTTAAATAGACAATTGCAACAAAAATAAGAATTTGATGTAAAATCAATAAGGGAAAGATGGTTGACTTAAAGTTTTCTCACTTTGACTTTTGATGAACATATCATTAGAATTCAATGGTGCAATACTTGTTTTAAATCCTCAATTTGGCTATAGTAATCCAAGGAGCTTGAGATTACCTAGACTTTTCTTAATTGTTGAAATGGCTAGAGAGGCTCATAACAATTTCCTTAGTCAAAGTCACTAATTCCAAATAGCATGTAATTAGTGAAAGTCAACTAGCATTAAGAACCAAAAAGTCACCAAATCCAAGAGGGGTCAAATGCTTTCACCACCATGTTGGAGGAAATGTTTTTATGATTGTGTGAAGCAAAAACAACACAAAAATCATTTGTTGCTTGCTAATTTGAGGATCCTTTACTTAATCAAGAAATTAGCCAACTAATCACCACAAACACATTTAAACTCATGAACTAAAACATACAAGTAATGATAAGATGTTAAAACACAAAACATTTCCATAAAGATTCAAGAACATGTTCATGGATTCTTCAACATTCAACAAAAGTTCAAAGGATTAACCAAAAGTCAACCAAGATTAGTTTAGCCAAGCATGGCTAAACACAAAGAAACAAAGTTAGAGAAAATTGTACCAAACATTAAGTAAGAATCAAGAGGTAAAAATATGATGTTCTTCAAGGGTTCTTGGCCTTCAAAAGTCTTCAAAACTCCAGAGAGAATCTCCAAAAATCGGATGTTCAAGAGTATGCAAAAGATGGGCACCAACCTTCCTCAAATAGCTCAAAAGAAGAATTTCCGAAACTACCCCTGCAGGGCCTTGCGCGACCCGCGTGCTGCTGCGCGGGTGGGTTGCGCGGGTGGTGCCTGACATGGGCTTCTTTGAGATTTTGGGCCTCTAAAGCATATCCCACTAGCCCAGATCGAATCCAATCACCTCCTAGCCCATTTTCTTCAAGTTTTTCTTCATTTAAAGCCCAATTTGACCTCTCCAAATCCTCCAAAGCTCGTGAACTCGCCCGATTAATAATTTTCATACGCTTGAATGTTCCCCCGCATCTTGCAAATTTAAAGTTTATTTCTCTCCAAGTCTTCAAATAATCATCAAGATCACTCCATGCATCATCTCCACTACCCATCAAGCCCAACGTCATTTTTGTCTACCAAATCTCATCGCCTCCTATACGTCCCGAACACTCCCGCTCCGCTAGAATCGAAAACCTGCAATTATGCTCACAAGATTCGAGAGTACCCGAAATAGTCATAAAATAACAAAAAGGAAAATATGCATGGAAATTATCTAAATTATGAATGAAATATGCTAAAATAAACTATAAAAAGAAGTAAATAAAATGAAGCTATCAAATCACCCCAAGCTTAAACCTTACTTGTCCTCAAGTAAGACAAGACTAAATGAACTTGGGATGAACTACCCTAGAAATAAAAAGAATGGATAGAACCATGGAACCTGTCCGACGTTAGTCAACATGGTCAGAATTGATTTCGCTGCTATCTCACAACTTTTTCATCCGATGACAATGGAACCATAAACCACAGCCAGGACAACTCCTTTAGGTGAGTAAGGAGGGATGAGCAGTCGCAGCCTCAATGGAACATGTATACAATGAAGAACATCTGTAGTAGGGAGAAAGCAACTGGATGGGCTCGGGTGGAGCTCTTCTTTAAGTGCACACTCTGATCTCACATCTGCCGGTTTCTCTCATGTGTAACTAGGTTTAATCGCTCGGGCACCGTTGTAGGAATCAGTTCACTTAGTGTTGGCCCAAACCTCCTGTAGTATCCGACTCGACAGTCTCCCTAACATCACCAATTTGCGAAAAACAACTCGATCTATATACATAAAACATACCTAAATAAATGAATATCAAACGCCGGGTGACCAAGATGTTGGGAAATTTGTTCAATAATTGAACCGGCCACCTATCTAAGATAGTTGCAACTGAAAATTTGCATGCTTCATTTTGTTTTTGTTTTTGTTTTTTTTTTTTTTTGATTTTTTTTTTGATTTTTTTTTATTATTATTTTTTTTTTATGAGAAAACCTTTTGACTCAAAATTTGGTTCCCAGAGGTGTGTAGGTGGAACCGAAAGGGTAATGATATAATCCGAATGGCCTAAGTGTGAAAATGACCATGTGTGGAGCATAAAGATATAATGTAAGCTCCTTTTCAAACTTGTGGTTTTTCAAAGATAATGAAAATGTCCAAATGTGGACTAAAAGACTCTCTAAATTCTAAGAAAATCGCAAAAAGATATGGTGATGTAAAGAGACCGGATATGGATTCTACTCGGGGACAAGCACCAATGCTTCATCCTAACAGTTCAAACATGATCAAGTATGATCCTCTCCGCGGTAGTGACCGCAAGGCTAAGAACACCCATTGCTATAGTATATCCTACAGTTGTTAGTATTGTATGCATAATTCTTCATGAAAACTACCTGTCCATGATCACTTACCCCTTTAAGCTACCAGCATCTGATCCCAAGTATGAAATCCCAAACTGTAGCTAGTGGTCCCGGTTCGATGGGTGAGATAGCAACAAGATCCTGGACCAATAATGATACAATAACTATGAACCTGTTCCATGGCATCCAAGAGAGGTGAGAATAAACAGACAACAAAAATGCATGAATGCTAATGTCTTAAGCTAAATGTTATGCAAAAATAAAAAGTAGAAAAGAAGAAAATAAAATCTTTTTAAAATTTAATAAAATAAAAAAAAATGAATGCAAATTAACTTAAACTAATATGTTATGCAACCTAACTAAAAATGCATGAAAAAGAGTAAGAAAAAAAAAGGAAATGCCCCACCCCAAGCTTAAGAACAAGCATTGTCCTCAATGCTTAAGGAAAGGGCAGAAAGGACCTAAATCGGGGGGTCGGGCGGCGGGAAATGCCCGTGGCGATGGTGGTAGTCCCACATATCCTGGAGCTGGCGGGAAGTGTGAGAGGAGGACTGCTCCAATCGATCAACACGGCTTGCCACATCTAGGATGGCTCTCAAATTCTCTTGCGTTTGGGCGTCGATACGCTGCACCATGGAGAACATTGTGGCAAATTGGTCAAAGAATGTGGGGGGGGGGGGAATATGGTGGGACTTCGTGTCCCTCCTGCTGATGCGGCTGGTCAAAATGTTGTGGAGGGGCCTGGAACTGATCATGCTGAAACATCGGCTGCTGCATCGAGGCTGGTCAAAATGGTCCTCAGCTTCGGGTATCTCGTCGTCCTCTTCGTCATCTTCTTCCTCTTGTTCCTCTGCGTCGTCACCCTCATCATCACCGAATTCTGGGAATACACCTGTTTGGGTTAACTGGTCTGGAGGAAGCCAAGTGTCGGGGTCGCCTGCATCGAATGAAGAACCGATCCAACTTGGCAGGATGTAAACCGGGGCTTTATCCGAGTCTAACCAACTGTACGTGCGGGTTCCCCGATTGAGCAACATCTCCATCCGGATGAGAGTGTCACAATCTAGCAGGAAGTTCGGTGGGGTGTCGACAGGTATGTACTCGGGATCCGGGAAGTCTAGGCCGACGGCTCGACCTATGATCGTGATAAGTCCCCCGATGAAAATTTCCCCTGAGGAACGTTGGCGTATGGAGTCACATTTGTCTAAAAAGAAGTCTGAAAAACTGAGGGAGAGTGCACGCCTCATGCTTCGGAGGAAAAATAGCTCACATCTGTTGATTTGACCGGGCTCGAGACGCCCGAAGATACTCGTCGTAAGGACTCGGTGAGCAATTCGCCAACAGGGGTGAACGATGTGCTTGGCTCGCTGTCGGCTTGGGTTGAAGGTTGGGAGACCGGAAATTTGCATCCAAAAGTTTGCATCAGGGCAACACAGAAAATCTTGGTACTCTTGATTTTGGGGGCTGATGCGGAATGGATCGTCTATACCCATGATAGAATCAAGCTCTTCGTATGTGAGTTTATGATGCTCCCCTTTCAACTGGAATGTGAGGACTTCCGTGTCATCATCTCGTGCATATGTGCTAAGAAATTCCATTGTGGGTTCCTCGTAAGTTCTATCACAAAGTCGAAGAAAACCACGCCAACCGAGTTTTATGAACAAATGGTATACACCATCATGCACCCCAAGCTTTTTCATGGACTTTTTATGGTAGAATTTTGTCGGCCGGATTGCGCGACCCCGAAGATTGGAGCGATAGGTTTTGATCTCAGCATTTGTAAGGGAAGGATCGCTTCCCTCTTCTCCTCTTTTTTTTCGTTTACCGGCTGCTTTGCGTGATGGACCGGCGACATCCTTTTGCGGGTTAGGATCGATCGATGATCCATGGGTGCGTGTCCGAGCCGTGGTTTTGCCCATTTTCGAAATCTACAATATCAAAAACAACTTCACCAACGTAATCCCTCACCTCACCACTCTCAAATTGATGCAACTATCTTTAGACTGAACACAAAAAAAATCCAAGAAATAATGACACCCAACTTTTGACAATGTAAAATGATTTCAACAACACCACTCGGTTAATTTGATAATCCCAACAAAAATTCGGCAGCAATACGAGACAAAATGAGAAAATCCCAACCAAAGTTTAAACAATTTTTGAACAAATTCCCAAGTAAATTAATCAATCTCAACCTTTCTCAAATCAATGTTTCCAAATAAACCGGGCAACAACTAACGATCTTAGGCAATTTCCAAAGCATAATTGGATGCAATTATCGAATTGAAACAATGCAATGTAATAAAAACCAAGGAAAGAGAATACCCGTATTATCCCAAAATTGAACTTGAGCCCGGAATCCGCTACCGTGCACCCCAAGCTTTGGTTATTCGTGGGTGCCTAAACGCAAGACTTGTTCATTGAAGGGGTATTTTCAACTTGATTTGTGTGAAAAATCCGGCGGCGGCTCGTGGTGGCTCAAAAATTATGGGAAATTTTTTGGTGAGATTTTGAGGTTTTGTTTGGTTAGATGTAAAGATCCTTGAAAAAGAAACACTTTGGTGGTGTCGGAATTGCGAGAGGTGGTAGGAGTTGGCTGGAAAATAGCCGAAAAGCGGCGAGTTGGGTGGTGGTGGCGCCCCTAGACCCGGCGATGGATCGGAGTAAACTTCAGGTGGGGTTTGTAGAGCACGGAAAATGGTGAAGAATGGTGGTGGTCTCGTCGTATTCCGACCGGTGGAACTCCGGGAAATCAAATTTTTGTGAAAAGTGGGTGGATGTGTTCTTGAGAGTTTGAGAGAGAATGAGAGGGTTTTGAGAGAATGAAATGAAGAAGGAGAGTTGTTGGAGGTTTTCAATCCATATTCAAGTGTGGTCAACACCCGGTCAATGTTGGTCAACTCATTAAACCACCTGGTCAACGAAAGTCAAAGCTGGTCAACAAATTATGGGATGATCGTCAAGGCAGCACGCGGGTCGCGCAGAGGGGGCGCGCGGGTCGTGCAGATCATGCAGTTTGGTCCCTGGTTTTTGTTGCAAGTTGAAGACCGGCCGCGCATACCAGCCGCGCACCCGTGCGCGGGTCGCGCAGATCCCTACTCCCGGAAATCGATTTTTCTCTGTTTTCTTCTGTTTCTTCACTAGTTCTTGATCCCAAATGCCCCAAACACCTAGGAACCCTTGGTTTCTTCAAAAATGACTTCAAAAGACACATCAAAACATTTTCAAAACTTCTTTATTCGGATGTAGAAACACGAAAGCATAAAGCTTATCCAAAAATGCCTCTCTTTAACGTCTTAGGCAAGACGTCCTTCTAGCTTGGTTCAACACTCCGGGACATCCAAGTGGATGACTTCAATAACACTTGCATTAAAACTTTCATAGAACGGCTTTAATCGGTGCCCGTTAACTTTGAAAATATGTCCCGTTTCTTCACTTTGGATTTCCACCGCTCCATGGTCAAAAGTCTTTATTACAACAAATGGGCCAATCCACCTTGATCTTAATTTGCCCGGGAATAACTTCAACTGTGAATGGTAAAGTAAGACCCTATGTCCCGGTTCAAAATTCTTCCGGGTGATGGACTTGTCGTGGAAGAGCTTCGTTTTCTCCTTATAAATCCTTGCGTTTTCATAGGATTCGTTTCTCAATTCTTCTAGCTCTTGGAGTTGAAGTTTCCTATGCCTTCCAGCCTCGTCAATGTCGAAGTTGCATTTCTTGACTGCCCAAAATGCTCGGTGCTCTAACTCGACGGGAAGATGACAAGGTTTTCCGAAAACTAATCTGAAGGGCGACATTCCAATCGGGGTCTTATAAGCGGTCTGATATGCCCATAAGGCATCGTCAAGTCTCAAACTCCAATCCTTCTTTGTCGGATTCACCGTTTTCTCTAGAATAGACTTCACTTCACGATTCGAGACCTCCGCTTGCCCATTCGTTTGAGGGTGATAGGCAGTGGAGACACGATGAGTCACGTGATACTTCTTCAATAGAGCCTCCATTATTTTGTTGCAAAAGTGCGTCCCTCTATCACTAATCAAAGCCCTAGGCACACCAAATCTCGCAAAAACATTAGACTTTAAAAACTCGATAACCGTTTTGGCATCGTCCGATCTTGTGGCTTTGGCTTCAACCCATTTAGAAACATAGTCAACCGCGAGTAAAATATAAACGTTGCCAAATGACACGGGAAATGGGCCCATAAAATCAATCCCCCATACGTCAAAAATTTCACAAACAAGGATTGGATTTTGGGGCATTTGGTTCTTTTGTGAAATGTTTCCCGTCCTTTGGCACCGCTCACAACTTTTGCAAAACATATAACAATCGCGTGACATGGTTGGCCAAAATAATCCACATTCAAGGACTTTTCTCAAAGTCCGGCTAGGTCCGAAGTGTCCCCCACAAGCAAATTCATGACAGAATTGCAAAATGGATTGGTGCTCTTGTTGGGGCACACATCGCCTAATGATTTGATCGGGACAATGTTTCCACAAATAAGGTTCATCCCACACATAGTATTTTGCATCACTTTTCAACTTGTCTTTCTGAGCACGCGTGAATGTGTCGGGATACCTTTTTGTGACCAAAAAGTTAACGATATCGGCATACCAAGGAATAGATTGGGTAAGGGAAAAGAGATGCTCATCCGGAAACTCGTCCCGCAATGGGAGAGGAGTTTCATTTGAAGTGATCCGACTTAGATGATCGGCAATGAGGTTCTCGCATCCGCTCTTGTCCCGGATTTCCAAGTCAAATTCTTGTAACAGTAGGATCCACCGGATGAGTCTCGGCTTTGCATCTTTCTTCGTCATCAAGTACTTAAGAGCTGCGTGATCTGAATACACTATGACCTTGGTACCAAGTAGGTATTGTCTAAATTTCTCCAAGGCGAACATTATGGCCAATAGCTCCTTTTCCGTGGTAGAGTAGTTGCTTTGGGCATTGTCTAGTGTCCTTGATGCGTAACAAATCACATGGGAGGCCCTCCCATTCTTTTGACCCAAAACGGCGCCAATCGCATAGTTGCTTGCATCACACATGATCTCAAAAGGGAGATCCCAATTTGGTGCTTGCATGATGGGAGCGGATGTAAGCAACTCTTTGAGCTTGTCAAAAGCTTCTTTGCACGCCTCATTGAACTCGAAATCGACCTCCTTTTGCAAGAGTTGGCACATTGGTCTTGTTATCTTTGAAAAATCCTTGATGAATCTTCGGTAGAAACCTGCATGGCCCAGAAAAGAACGAACTTCCCGAACACAAGTCGGGTAAGGTAAGCTTTGAATAACATCAATTTTTGCCTTATCTACCTCAATTCCTTTTTTAGACACAATGTGACCCAAAATGAGACCTTGACTCACCATGAAATGACATTTCTCAAAATTCAAAACCAAGTTTGTTTCAATGCATCTTTTTAAAATTTTTGTGAGATTAGTCAAACATTCTTGAAAAGAGTTGCCATGTACCGTGAAATCATCCATAAAAACCTCAATTATGTTTTCAACATAATCCGAAAAGATACTAACCATACAACGTTGGAAAGTGGCCAGGGCGTTACACAATCCAAATGGCATTCTCCGGTATGCAAAAGTACCAAATGGGCATGTAAATGTTGTCTTTTCTTGGTCCTCCGGTGCCACCGGGATTTGGTGAAAACCAGAGTACCCGTCTAGACAACAATAATGGGATTTCCCGGCCAACCTTTCTAACATTTGATCAATGAAAGGTAATGGGAAATGATCTTTTCGTGTGCTTGCATTGAGTTTGCGGTAGTCAATGCATACTCTCCACCCGTTTTGCACACGGGTGGGAACCATCATACCTTTGTTGTTCTCGACCACCGTGATTCCCGTCTTCTTTGGAACGACTTACACCGGACTCACCCACTTGCTATCCGAGATTGGATAGATCATCCCCGCATCAAGAAGCTTTAATATCTCTTTCTTCACGACTTCCATCATTGGTGGATTTAGCCTTCTTTGCGCGTCTCTACTTGGCTTGCATTCATCCTCCATTAAGATCTTGTGCATACAAGTGGAGGGGCTCAAACCCTTGATATCTGCAATCGTCCAACCCATGGCTTCTTTATGCTCCTTCAACACCTTGAGGAGTTGCTCTTCTTCAAATTCGGTTAAATGAGTTGAGATGATAACCGGAAGAGTTTCATTCTTTCCCAAGTAGGCATACTTCAAGTGTTGAGGTAAGACCTTTAATTCCAATTCGGGTGGTTGAACAAGGGATGGAGACAATTTTGTATGAGTTGGGGACAATTCAATTTGCTTGACATCTAATCTTGTGGATTTTTTCATTTCCATTTTATTTACCAACTTCTCAACTTCCGGATCCAAAGAATAAAGCTTTAATTGCTCGGCTAGCTTCCCACAATCGAATCCTTTGCTTAAGATCATCTCCAACATATCACCGTTAGATAACTCAAACAATTCTTGAGTAATTGGCTCAACAACATCAACAAAGTACAAAGATGAAACATCACTAGGATATCTCATGGCATCATAAATATTAAAACTTATTGTTTCACCATCAAACTCCATTGTCAAGCTTCCCGCATACACATCGATTTTTATCCTAGCCGTCTTCAAAAACGGTCTCCCAAGCAAGATTAGAGCCGATTTGGAAGACACTTGCTCATCTAGATCAATCACATAGAAATCCGCCGGGAAGACTAATTGGTTCACTTGCACTAGGACATCTTCTAAAACACCTCTAGGAAAGACACTTGATTTATCCGCAAGAGAGATTATGACACCGGTTTCACTTAAGGGTCCGACATTTAATGATTCATACACTGAATAGGGCATGACATTGATAGAAGCACCAAGATCAAGCATAGCACTACTAAAAGTGACATCTCCAATCTTGCAAGGAACTGTGAACATTCCGGGATCTTTGCATTTGGGTGGAAGTTTCCTTTGTAAAACCGCGGATGCGTTTTCATTCATCAAAATTTTCTCATTTCCCTTCAACTTCCTCTTGTTGGTACAAAGTTCTTTCAATAACTTTGCATATCTCGGGATTTGCTTGATTGCATCAAGTAGAGGGATGTTTACTTCCACCTTTCGGAAGGTGTCCAAAATCTCTTTCTCCTCCATATTCTTCTTTGAAGTTGCAAGTCGAGAGGGGAACGGTGGTCGAGTGGCTATTGGTGTTACTAGAGGGATGGACTTCTTTGGAACTCCGGTTGGTGCATCGTTCTTGACTGTAGGTTCTTCAATGGGAATGATCTCTATTTCTTCTTCTTCTTCCCTTGGCTTCTTCTTTGAACTACTTTCTCCGGCTTGCTTGCCACTTCTCAAGGTCACCACATTGACATTTGGGTTCTTTTCGGTTTGAGAAGGGAGTTTACCACGAGATTCCAACTTGCTTATAGATGTAACTATATCTCCCATTTGTGCTTCAAGGTTGGAGATACTAGTCCTTGTCTCTTTTTGGAATTGTTGGGTACTAGCGGCTAGAGATTTGACAATGTCTTCAAGAGACATTCCGGAGCTACTTGGTTGAGATTGAGGAGATTGTTGATGATGATGTGGAGGGTGCGGTTTGGATTGATAGTGTGGTTGTTGATGTTGGTATTGAGGTTGTGGTGGTGGATAAGACGGTCTAACCAATGCATTGTGAGGCAATGGTCTTGGGTTGTAGCTTCCGTTGGGATTTGGCTTCCAACTTGAATTATATGCATTTTGGTACCCGGATGGTTTGTTGTGGTAGTTTTGGAATTCTCCCGTGGCATTCACATGCTCCGCATCTTCTTGAAGGATGGGACACATATCCGTAGGATCTCCCATGGTTGCGCATATTCCACAAACCATTACTTGTGGAGTTTGTCCCATGGTTAGCTTTTGGACGACGGATGTTAGATCTTTTATTTGAGACTCAAGATTCGATGTTCCCACTTCATTAACTTTATGTTGTGTGTCTCTCTTCATGTCTTGGCGAGGGCCAAAATGTTGTGAATTTGCGGCTATGGTGTTGAAAAGTTGTCTTGTTTGTTGTGGGGTTTTACTAAAGACATCTCCACCACTTGAGGCATCAACTAGTCTTCTCTCCATTGGCAACAATCCCTCATAGAAGTTTTGAATGAGGAGTTGTTCCGGAATTTGGTGTTGTGGGCAACTATAGCACAAGTTGTTGAACCTCTCCCAATAATCATGGAAAGTCTCATTTTGACCTTGGCGGATTCCACAAATCTCATTTCGAAGACTTGAGACTCTTGAGGCGGGATAAAACTTGTCGAGGAAAGCTCTTGCCATGTCGGTCCATGAGTTGATCGACCCTGGTGGAAGATAGAATAACCAATCTTTTGCTCTATCGGCCAATGAAAAGGGGAATGCCCTTAGCTTGATTTGGTCATCGGTTGACCCTTGTGGCTTCATGCTAGTGCAAATAATGTGGAACATCTTCAAATGCTTATGAGGATCTTCATTCTCCAATCCATGGAAAGTCGGTAGGTGATGGACTAAACTTGACTTCAACTCCGAGCCTCCTTCCAAAACCGGGTAATTGATACCGGTTGGAGTTTGTGTAACATCGGTCTCCATCATTTGCCTCAAAGTTCTTTCGGGAACTTCTCCTCCGTCCGCCATTTCAATTGGTTCAATAATGGGTGGATTTTGTTGTAGGGGTGGTGTTTCGGGAATTTGTTGGCGAAGGTCGGGACTAGAATCGGGTTCTATGTCGCTTAATGAAGCGGTTTCGACCTCCGGATCCCCGTGAGGATTAGAAGTTTGACCACGTTCAATTCGCTTCTCCTTCGCCAAACGCCTTGCTTCTTTTTCGATTTCTGGATTGTAAATCAAGTCACCTGTACGTTGAGATCTGGGCATAGAGAAACAAATTGATTAAAAATAAACCAATCCCCGGCAACGGCGCCAAAAATTTGGTGGTTGTCGAGGCCAACACAAATAATAACCCTAATTATTACACACTAAAATAGTGTATAGTGGTAAAGGGATCGAATCCACGGAGACTGGTTCAATTTGATAACTCTATGAAAAATCTCTTTGTAAAATACTTGGAATATGACAATAAATTAAAAATGGGGGTTTTGATGTTTTGAAATACTTGAAACAAACTAGAATTAACTATGATTTAAATAGACAATTGCAACAAAAATAAGAATTTGATGTAAAATCAATAAGGGAAAGATGGTTGACTTAAAGTTTTCTCACTTTGACTTTTGATGAACATATCATTAGAATTCAATGGTGCAATACTTGTTTTAAATCCTCAATTTGGCTATAGTAATCCAAGGAGCTTGAGATTACCTAGACTTTTCTTAATTGTTGAAATGGCTAGAGAAGCTCATAACAATTTCCTTAGTCAAAGTCACTAATTCCAAATAGCATGTAATTAGTGAAAGTCAACTAGCATTAAGAACCAAAAAGTCACCAAATCCAAGAGGGGTCAAATGCTTTCACCACCATGTTGGAGGAAATGTTTTTATGATTGTGTGAAGCAAAAACAACACAAAAATCATTTGTTGCTTGCTAATTTGAGGATCCTTTACTTAATCAAGAAATTAGCCAACTAATCACCACAAACACATTTAAACTCATGAACTAAAACATACAAGTAATGATAAGATGTTAAAACACAAAACATTTCCATAAAGATTCAAGAACATGTTCATGGATTCTTCAACATTCAACAAAAGTTCAAAGGATTAACCAAAAGTCAACCAAGATTAATTTAGCCAAGCATGGCTAAACACAAAGAAACAAAGTTAGAGAAATTTGTACCAAACATTAAGCAAGAATCAAGAGGTAAAAATATGATGTTCTTCAAGGGTTCTTGGCCTTCAAAAGTCTTCAAAACTCCAGAGAGAATCTCCAAAAATCGGATGTTCAAGAGTATGCAAAAGATGGGCACCAACCTTCCTCAAATAGCTCAAAAGAAGAATTTCCGAAACTACCCCTGCAGGGCCTTGCGCGACCCGCGTGCTGCTGCGCGGGTGGGTTGCGCGGGTGGTGCCTGACATGGGCTTCTTTGAGATTTTGGGCCTCTAAAGCATATCCCACTAGCCCAGATCGAATCCAATCACCTCCTAGCCCATTTTCTTCAAGTTTTTCTTCATTTAAAGCCCAATTTGACCTCTCCAAATCCTCCAAAGCTCGTGAACTCGCCCGATTAATAATTTTCATACGCTTGAATGTTCCCCCGCATCTTGCAAATTTAAAGTTTATTTCTCTCCAAGTCTTCAAATAATCATCAAGATCACTCCATGCATCATCTCCACTACCCATCAAGCCCAACGTCATTTTTGTCTACCAAATCTCATCGCCTCCTATACGTCCTGAACACTCCCGCTCCGCTAGACTCGAAAACCTGCAATTATGCTCACAAGATTTGAGAGTACCCGAAATAGTCATAAAATAACAAAAAGGAAAATATGCATGGAAATTATCTAAATTATGAATGAAATATGCTAAAATAAACTATAAAAAGAAGTAAATAAAATGAAGCTATCAAACTGGTACTTCATCATATGTAACATACACGTTTTGAAATCGTGTTTCGTAATGAATAAAATTGTGAAATATTATGTGGTGGTTGTCGAGGCCAACACAAATAATAACCCTAAATGTTACACACTAAATAGTGTATAGTGGTAAAGGGATCGAATCCACGGAGATTGGTTCAATTTCTAACTCTATGAAAAATCTCTTTGTAAAAATACTTGTAAAATAACAATAAAAATAAAATGGGGGGTTTTGGTGTTTTGAAATACTTGAAGCTAACTAGAATTAACTATGATTTAAATAGACAATTGCAACAAAAATAAGAATTTGATGTAAAATCAATAAGGGAAAGATGGTTGACTTAAAGTTTTCTCACTTTGACTTTTGATGAACATATCATTAGAATTCAATGGTGCAATACTTGTTTTAAATCCTCAATTTGACTATAGTAATCCAAGAAGCTTGAGATTACCTAGACTTTTCTTAATTGTTGAAATGGCTAGAGAAGCTCATAACAATTTCCTTAGTCAAAGTCACTAATTCCAAATAGCATGTAATTAGTGAAAGTCAACTAGCATTAAGAACCAAAAAGTCACCAAATCCAAGAGGGGTCAAATGCTTTCACCACCATGTTGGAGGAAATGTTTTTATGATTGTGTGAAGTAAAAACAACACAAAAATCATTTGTTGCTTGCTAATTTGAGGATCCTTTAGTTAATCAAGAAATTAGCCAACTAATCACCACAAACACATTTAAACTCATGAACTAAAACATACAAGTAATGATAAGATGTTAAAACACAAAACATTTCCATAAAGATTCAAGAACATGTTCATGGATTCTTCAACATTCATCAAAAGTCAAAGTGAGAAAACTTTAAGTCAACCAAGATTAGTTTAGCCAAGCATGGCTAAACACAAAGAAACAAAGTTAGAGAAATTTGTACCAAACATTAAGCAAGAATCAAGAGGTAAAAATATGATGTTCTTCAAGGGTTCTTGGCCTTCAAAAGTCTCCAAAACTCCAGAGAGAATCTTCAAAAATCGGATGTCCAAGAGTGTGCAAAAGATGGGCACCAACCTTCCTCAAATAGCTCAAAAGAAGAATTCCCGAAATTGCCCCTGCAGGGCCTTGCGCGACCCGCATGCTGCTGCGCGGGTGGGTTGCGCGGGTGGTGCCTGACATGGGCTTCTTTGAGATTTTGGGCCTCTAAAGCATATCCCACTAGCCCAGATCGAATCCAATCACCTCCTAGCCCATTTTCTTCAAGTTTTTTCTTCATTTAAAGCCCAATTTGACCTCTCCAAATCCTCCAAAGCTCATGAACTCGCCCGATTAATAATTTTCATACGCTTGAATGTTCCCCCGCATCTTTCAATTTTAAAGCTCAATTCTTCCAAGCCTTCAAGCAATTGACAAGTCCACCCCATGAATCACCTTCATAGCCATCAAGCATGAAATCTCCAATTCCCTTCAAGCCCAATCGCCTCACAAGAGTGCCGCCCCGCTAGTTTCCAAGAAAATCTGCAATAATGCTCAAGAAACTAGAAAGTACCCCGAAATGGTCATAAAAATAACAAAAGGGAAAATATGCATGAAAGTTAACTAAAATGCGAATGAAATGTACTAAAATAAACTATAAAAATAAGTAAATAAAATGAAGCTATCACTATGTGAAATTGAGTGTTGAGTTATAACAGATGGTTTTATTAGAAATGAAGTAAAACTATGTTTAAAATCACTCAGAAAATATTAGAAGTCTTATGAGATTCCAATTAAAAGCCAAATAGTGAAATTTAGCGAAAATATAAAATTTGAAATAAGTAAAATTTTATTATTGAAAGTTGTAAATAATCTCGTTAGAAAATTGTAGGCGAAAACCTCGTCGAAATCCGAGTTATAACGAAGAAGTTATGACCAACTGAAGATCCGCGACAAAACCGGCACGGCGCCGAATGACATAAAAAGTGAGTTTTTGATAAAATACTTTTTAGCCTTAGTAATCTAAATGAAATCCGTAGTATTCATTAAACCGAGAAATTCGATAAAAAGAACGCCAAAATCTGACTTCGTATGAGGAAGTTATGATTTTTCGAAGTTTCAACTTAGCAGTAGACAACTAAAAACTCGAATTTTAGATCGAGCGATATTTGACCGATACATCGTAAACGAGAATCGAAGGTATCGTCATTGGTAGTACAACGGCAAAAAGTCTGATGAAAACAGATGTCGGATGAATAAGTTATGAATTTTTAACAGATTTTACTATCCCGGTCTATTAAAAATAACAATATTAAAAATAAAGTCAAAATTAGCCGACGAAGTCTTAACGAAAGTTATAGAGCGTAATTTTAGCTACGCGTGCATATAAAGAACGTCAAAACGGAGCTCGTATGCGAAAGTTATAGATTTTAGAAGTTCGGGGCTCAAAATTCGAGAAATCTCGCATGAATAGTGTCCGGCCACGTCACCTCGCACGAAGAAGCAACATCATCCGAGACGTGGCCCAATCCGGAGTCGGCGCGTGTCGCTTAATGATTCGACCGAAGCGCAGACCTATGAACTTTCGACGCATCTCGCATGCGTATCCGAAGCTCGCTCCTCCACGCCTCCTCGCGTCCGAGCCTCGCAGCGGCCTCGTGGCCTCGCCTCGCAGCGCCACCTGCTTCGCCCTACTGTTGTCGCGTGCCCCTTTGCTACTAACTCGCCCTCCCCCGCCCCCCTCGCGTGTCTCTCTCCCTCGCTGCCTCGTGTCCTCTCGTTGACTCCTCTTCTCGGACCGACCCTCGCATTCTCGCCTATAAATAGGGAGGTTGTGAACCTCCTCGGGTAATTTTAAGAAATTGCCACTTTTTACCCCTTTTTCCATATTTTCACTTTCCCCGAAGCCCCAATATCAATTTTAGCACCCGAAACACGTCCCGAAACTCCCGAGAAGCCCGAAAATTTTATCTTTTCGGTTTTGAAGCCCTACCTTCGCAGAGCCCGGTTTTCAATTAAGCTCCCGGTTGTCAACATAGAAAGTCATATTTAAAGCCGAAGTGCTGCCCAAATTACTATTTTAACCTCCGGTTAACTTAAGGTGAGTTCAATATATAGGAACAATTGTATGTTATGTGTTATGTGTTTTTCAGTGTTATTATTCTGAGTTATTTTCCCGTGTTATTTTATTCGCTATGTTTATAGCAAATGTAATACCTTTGACCATGTGATCAGTGAAAGGACTTAGATTCACATTGGTACTGGTACATAGCATTTGGCCATGTAGAGCATGTCTCCGTATGAGAATGACTTCTATTCTATGACATTGGCAAATGGTTATACAGGATTATAGGCTTAAAATCTAACAATATGTTAATCAGAAATTGCATGTCTTCTATGCCATTTGGGCCAAAGTTTTATTGATGTATATCAAGCATTGAAAAGTATATCTTTGAATAAAGTCTTTGATTGATATGAACGTTTGTCACATGATTTCACATATGTCTTGTTGTTCCTCTTTGCTTTTGCCACATTGAAGTATATATATATATATATATATATATATATATATATATATATATATATATATATATATGACATAACGTTATATTGCATCTATTATTGAATTTACTAAGCGTCACCGCTTACCCTATCAATGTTTAACAATTGCAGGTGATAAGTAACTAGTATGATCACATATTGTTGAAAGATTTAGAATAGTTTGTAATAGTACTTTTATACTTCAGTTTATGTTTGTATAAATTACAATATCCTGAGTAGTTATGTAATATATAACACTTTGTAATAGACGGTTTGTATCAAGTAGTTTGTAATCCTTTTATCAATGTAAAATATTGCTTTTATGAATATGCAATAGCATGTTTTGGAGTACTAATATTGTGAAGTATAAAATTTTTGGATCTTTCAAAAATACAAAAATTGGGATCTTTCATCATATGAAATTATGATTTTAGAGGTATCCTTGTTCCTCCAACCCAAAAAGGAAAAAAGTGTGACTTCATCCTTTAAAGCTTGAAATTGAATGTGACAAATAAAAAAAATAAAAAAATAGATATGAATAAAAGGGAATGTAGTAAAAAAAAAAAAAAAACAATATATATGAAAATATAAATGATTCGCCAGAACAATTTATGTTTTATAAAATTATTATGTTTTATAAAATTATGTAATATAATATATTAAAATACATCAGCTCCCATAGTTACCCTAGAGTTTTTCATTGTGCCCCTTTTATTTATTTTTGACATAATTTGTGTTGGCATACCAAGCATTTGATGTCAACTGCTAAAACAATTAAGGTCAACGAGGTTTCCAACATCTTATCTATTAAAAGAAAAAACAAACGGTTTTCTGGGGGTTTTCCGTTTTCCCAAATTGATCCCTTATCAAACCCTTGATCGGAAAACCGGATTTTTGGGTTGGATTTATCATCCGATTGGTATTTGCGTATATATTCGACCAATCATCAAGATCTTAGCGTACAGTTCGCCACTCTCTCAATCGGATCAGTGATCAATCAATCATGAACATATTCAAGAAGAAACCCACCCCTAAAGGTTCGTCGTATGTGCCCTAATTCTTTGTTTTGTGATTAAAATTGATTGTCTTTACACGATTCTTAGTTCAATTACTTCACCTATTCGTGTTTAATTTCGGAAATTATGTTTTTAAACTTATTAATTCCGTTTTCGTGGCCGGATTCAAGCTTGAACAAGTCTAATCACTTTAATGATAAGTTTTTTTGGGGTGTTTTTGACTGCCTATTTCCAAATTCATTATTGGTCGTATTAATTGCAGTATAGTTTCCTTCTAAATCGTTTGCTAATATGTTTTTCTTTCTTATATGATCCAGAAGCACTTCGAGAGAGTAAACGAGAGATGTCCAATGCTACTAGAGGTAAGCTTTAACTTATAGTTTATTAAGTTTCTCTATTAAGTTTTAAGCAGTTATTGAATTGCAACATTGTATGTACTTTGTAATCTGATAATCATCATTCAATCAACAGTAATCTCCATGCTCTTTTCCTACATTGATATGAGTTTAGACCATACTCAATCTTGTATGTATGGGCTGCTGAAAGTTGCTGTATTGACTAGCATGTCATCATATCTGATGGAGATTTGATAATTTAATATATGCAAGTGCTTTACTCATCACTGAGATTAAAAAATCACATAACAACATGCTACAACATTGATACAAGAGCATGCTTATTAATTAGAATCCAGCATTTCCATCTTGTTCCACACCTGGTTTTCTTCCATCCTATCTTCAAACTAAATGGCATGTTGATTTTCCACTCAAAGTGTAATTCATTTGGAAGGTAGATGATGCTAGTTTTGAAGCATATGGCTGTTTTCTGTGATTCAGGTATAGAGAGGGAAATCACAGCATTGCAGTTAGAGGTAAACTTTTAGCTTCAAACCCCTGAAATATATATAAAACATGAATGCAATCTTGATCTTGACTCAGCAAATACTTTAATTACCACATTGGATTTGATTATATTTAACTTGCATGTATCCAAATACTAGCACTTTGTTCCTTTAAAAAAGAATGCTAGCATCTTATACATATAACTCGAGCAGGAAAAGAAGCTTGTTGCTGAGATAAAGAGAACTGCTAAAACAGGAAATGAGGTTCGTTAGTTGCTTACTTTAAAGTTTAAACTCACATAGCTGATAGCATATACATATATATAAGTATAAGTATATAGTTTGTTGATTATATGAAGATGAAATTTTTGTGCATTAACATCTGGTTTGTGCAGGCAGCAACAAAGATTTTAGCACGCCAATTGGTGAGGCTTAGACAGCAAATAGCCAACCTACAAAGTAGTCGAGCTCAAATGAGGGGCATAGCAACACATACACAGGTAAATTTTCAAATGGGATTTTTTTTTTGGTCATAAATAAATTATACCATATGATTGACTTTCTATGGTTTTAACTTCTCCCAGGCATTAGCTGCGCATTCTTCTGTGGCTGTTGGGATGAAAGGTGCTACCAAGGCAATGGCAGCAATGAATAAGGTTGGTTATACAGCAACATATATTTTATTTATAATTTTCTGTTTTCCTCAACATCTTTATGAAATTGTGATAGAATAAATAAATACTCTGTATATTGATGAATAACTTATGATGTGGATGTGTTGTTTGTAGGAAATGGCTCCTGCAAAGCAAATGAAAGTGATGCAAGATTTCCAGAAGCAATCTGCACAAATGGATATGACTGTAAGATAGTGAATGCGCTTGCAATATAAAATATAAAATTAAAAAAAAAAAAAACATTATTTTCCATGGTGTGAGGGAAAGTGGAACTTAATACTAATTTTTTTCTTTTGTGCAGACTGAAATGATGTCAGATGCGATAGATGATGTTCTTGATGATGATGAAGCTGAGGATGAAACTGATGATCTCACCAACCAGGTAAACTCTATGTTGCATAGTGCTGTGTTGTTTGGATAAATGATGTCTGAATTAAAAAAATTGGATGAGGGCAGATTTATAAAAAGTTAGGGCTTAATGGGAAAGGCCTCTTGTGATTTTTTTTATTGTTTTTCTGCATCTGGTTAGAAAGAAACACTCATATATATAGCTTATGGAATCAAGTCCATGAAGTATAAAAAAAAAAACACCACATTTTTCACCCAGCATTATTTTTTTACCTTTTCATATATAAATGTTTGACATTGCAGGTGCTAGATGAGATTGGTGTGGATGTGGCTTCACAGGTTTGTAGATATAATTATTACATTGTACTCTTGTTAATCAACAACAATATGTTTGGTATGATTTAAGTTTTTGTTGAATTTTTTGCAGTTATCCTCAGCTCCCAAAGGAAGAATTGCTGGGAAAAATACCGAGGATGCTAGCAGGTAAAAAATATTTAAATCTTTTTTTTTTTTTTGTTAATAACTTCTTCATCTTAGTGATTATGATCTTGTTTGTTTGTATATATATATGTAGTTCCGGGATAGATGAGCTTGAGAAAAGATTGGCAGCCCTACGAGGTTAATATCAAATATCACTCCATTACCATCAAATGGAGTGGAGAGTTTCCCGCACCTTTTTTCTGTACATGTTCCATCATATTCCCATGTTTTCATGTTGATGTTACTCGCAATTCATCTTAAATCAATGTTTTGTTTTTATTGTGTTGAAGATCAATCCATTTTAGCTGAGGTTTTGATGTGTATATCGTTACAACCAAATTGACAAAGATTTTCAGAACACCGATTACCAAAATATATTATGGAAAACAACAAACAACATATATATTATCCACGTTTCGTCATATCACCTTACATTAACATTGCAGTGTAAAACACAAACTCTCATTTTTACATATAATTATTATAGTAATTTTTTTTTTAGTTTTTATTTTGTGGCTCTGTTATTATTACTTCCTGATTTGGAGGAACTCGAAGCTTCGAAGAGGATCTTCACGGCCAGGCTTTGAAGTAGTGGGTTGAGCTCCTCTTTGAGTGGTTGATAAACGGGACCCACTACTCGAAATCACTCTGCTCGATCTGCCATCTGTCGCTTCAGCTGAAGAACCAGGTCTGCTGCTTAGGTGTTTTGACAAATTCCCGTTTCGAGAGGACCGCACTTTCTCTGAATCAGTTTGCTGCTGTTACATCAAAAATACCAAAAATTAGGTCACCTCCCTACCTACAAACATCAGAGAGAGAGAGAGAGAGAGAGAGAGAGAGACGTTTTCTGAAATCCTGGTTCTGGAATGTTCCAGGCGGGTGCCACCTGGCGGATTTCTTCTGGAGTATGGTGCGTCACCATGGAGTCTATCTTGTCCACCTACATCACAAAAAGTAATATATATATACACATGCATTGTGGGTATGTGCAAAAGACATAATCGTCCTTCTCTTTTCTTTTGGAAGCAAAGTTTTTAAGTGAGATAGATAGATAGATACCTGAGGGTCTTCCTGTTTTTTCCGCGGATGTCCCAACATTTTGACCACCAGCAGCATTCCCAGTTTGTGGCTGCAAGACAAAAACAAAAACAACACAAGATGAGTATTATTATTTATTTAGTATTAGTATTATTGCTGTTGTCTTCAAAAATAAAATCCACTAACTCGTTCTCGTGAGCTGGCTCCGATTTGTGGATACTTCAATATTGTCCAATCGAATACATAGTCGAATTGATAGCCTGAAAAAAATAACTCAAATCTCAATCACTAAAAATTACATAAATATCTATATCAAGGCTTGTTTAGTCTTGTAATTCAGTATTCACCTTCACGAATAAACAAGTCGCGGAAAAGCCTTTTCAAATATGAATAATCCGGTTTGTCTTCAAATCTCAATGATCGACAATAATGAAAGTAGGATGTGAACTCTGGTGGATATGATTTGCACAGCACCTGTTCAATCATATAATCAAGTTTTTTAATTATTTATTTATAGAATAGAATATGTATATATACCTACCTCTATTGGAGTCAACATCTTCTTTTCACTTATCCTGTCATATTTCTGCTTTTTGGTTCCCGCTTTCAGTCCCTGCCATGGAAGGCTAATGCAAAAAGACAAATACATGTAATGTAAATCATCGATGCTAAAACTAAAATAAAACAAAAATATACACTGCTGCATACCTTCCTCTTAAGAAATACATAAGAACATAACCAAGAGATTCCAAATCATCCCGCCTACTTTGTTCTACAATAATTTAAACGCATTTAATATTTATTTATTACCTCAAAATAAAAATAAATGACAGATGGCTTACCAACTCCAAGGTGTGTGTTGACACTAGCATAACGAGCCGTGCCAGTCAGATTCTTGTTTTCCCTATCAGTCAAGTCGTACAATTTATAATAATAAATGGAAATACCTTAAATTATAACATTAACTGGTGCAAATAAACAAAAACAATGACCAAAAATACCCCCCAAATCATGAGTTATTACCAAAAATAATAATAACAATATAACTTGAATTGAGGATAGCTAGGCTAACTTACCTGTAAGGTATGTGTCTATGAGTTTGAAGATCCCTATACTTTTTTGCAAGCCCAAAATCAATGACATACACCTGCCATAACAAATTCATGCACCATTATTACAACTTTTTTTTACCAAGAAAAATACTACAATTATTTAACTTAAAATCAAGTGGCTGTTTCTTTTTTACTTAATGAGCTTAATTGGTTAAGCACTTAATCCGGACAGCTATACATGGCTGTTTCATTTTGACTTCATCTGGACGGAATGACTTATTGGGATAAGCCAAAAACATGGTTAAATATATTAAGACAATCATCAATCATTTGCCTAGTTGCCCTTCTTTTATCCCTCCTAATTCCTCTCAATCAAAACTGACGGATATTGTTAACATTGATCAATAGTATACTAATTATATGTACCCGTAAGGTTAAAATGATTTATTCAGTCTAGAAAAGAAATAGACAACAATTTATCCATACAGACATCATTATTGATTCAGCCAATTTACTCGCGAATGAAGAGGGGAAAAAAGAAACAGCCCCCAAGACAAAAATTTTCAATAACATTGAAACTCTACATATAAATAAACCAATAAAGATAAGCATACAGTGTCCCAAAAGATCGACAAATTTGACAATCACCTGATTTGCTTTGCGGCCCAGGCCCATTAAAAAATTGTCAGGCTTTAGGTCACGGTGAAGAAAACTCCTTGCATGCATGAACTCAACTCTATTAATCTGTGTTATAAGTAAGTTGCATAGATAAATGAGAAATGATTTTTAAAATACAAAGATGGGTAATTACTATTCACTACCACTTACTAGTTGATCTGCAAGCATTAGAACAGTCTTCAAGGTAAACTTCCTATTGCAATAGTTGAAAAGATCTTCCAGACTTGGTCCAAGGAGGTCAATCACCATGATATTGTACTCACCCTCAATTCCAAACCACTTAAGACTAGGTACTCCCGCTTCATTAACAAGATAAGCAAATTGTCATTTTATTTCTAAATTTTGAATTTAACTTTTACCCCAATTAGATTGAGCATTTGAGTGAGAAAGACTCACTTCCTCCCTGGAGAAGCATATATACTTTTGATTCGTAATGAAGTTGAGGATGTTTTGTCTTCGTGGGTTCCTGGGAATGAAGCAAGAACAGGCCTGTTAATGGATTAATCAAGTAATCATAACATCCAAAGCTAATAATTAATCAAATACCAGTTTAACGCCAACTTCTTCCCCACTTTGAATATTAACACCTGCATATCATCAAACAAAGAACGAAAATGAATGGATATAAAGTACTAAAAACACAGATATAATACCTGAAAATGATGCTTAAAACAGAGAATCTGGAACATACCTAAATAAAGCTCACCAAATGATCCGCTCCCAATCTTCCTCCCAAGCTTAAACTTTCCACCAACAATATGATCCATGATTATTGCTTCAATTAACTCCAGCTGTAAACATGAACTGCTAAACTATACTCGGATCTATATATACCTAATTACACCTTGACTAGGGTTTGTAAAAAAAACTCAACCCAACTTGATAATAATCATATCGACCCTCGATTTCTACCAAAAACGATCCAAATTAACAATCGATTCCGGTACAGTATCTACAGACTATACAAAATCAAAGCATCCTGATAAAAATCAGAACCCTTTTCACGGAACGCATCAAACCCTAATTTCAACAAGCAAAACATCAGCCTCTTGACAATAACATAATTGAGAATAATACGAACCACAATTCTTCAACACCGACTAAAATTCAAAAACATCATCGAAGCGCATTGATCGATATATGCATGCAGATTGACCCTTCGCTTTATTTGATTGCAGGGGGGCGAGTGAACGAGGATCGGTGAACCCCGGATGACAAAACGAGGAACGGATTGCGATGAATTTGTGCTAGAAAACAGAATCCGATAAAGAGACAGAAATGGAAGAGGAGGATATGATATGTAATGAAGGATGGATATGCGAAGGTGAGAATGAAGAAAACAAAGAGAGAAGGCAGGTGTCGTTATTCTTCGTTTTCTGTATTTATTTATATTTTAGAGTAATAAATAATTATTTATCGAAAATTTATTTTTGTGGTTTAACTGAACTAAAATATGTTATAAAACTCATTTAAGTTCTATAAATTTCCTATATCAAATATTGTAATTTTTTATAGCAGGTTTAAGTTATAATAATAAATATATATCCAAATGGAGTGCCATTGGTAAAAAAATTATTAAAATTATGTGTTCATCAAACTTTGAATATATATATATATATATATATATATATATATATATATATATATATATATATATATATATATATATATATATATATATATATATATATATATATATATATATATAGAGGGTTAGGTTCATTTGAGACCACCTATATTTTGTGAGACCGTGAGATGCATTTTTTTATTTTTTTTTAATTTTTTTTAAGTTAATTCATGTTCCGAAAATAATATTTAAAAAAAGAATTTTTTGATTTTTCCATTTATTTTACATTTTAAAATTATTTTTACAATATGTACAGTGTAATATTCTATTTAAAATATTTCACGTATTTTTCAAAAAAAATAGATTTTTTTTTTATTTTTAATTTTTTTTTAGTTAATTCAAGTTCCGAAAATAAAATTTAAAAAAAGAATTTTTAGATTCTTCCATTTATTTTGCATTTTAAAATTATTTTTTAGAATATGTCAGTGTAATATTCTATTTAGAATATTTCACGTATTTTTCAAAAAAAAAAACGGAATTTTTTTTATTTTTTTATATTTTTTTTAGTTAATTCAAGTTCCGAAAATAATATTTAAAAAAAGAATTTTTGGATTTTTCCATTTATTTTGCATTTTAAAATTATTTTTAGATTTGGTCTCACGGTCTCACAAAATTAGAATGGTCTCAAATGAACCTGAACATATATATATATATATATATATATATATATATATATATATATATATATATATATATATATATATATATATATATATATATATATATATATATATATAGGGAAAAGTGAATATACCTAACAACCTTATATAAGCTTAGGTACCTAACTCCATAAAACTACATCGGTTTGTATCATATTTACATTGTAATTGCCTAAGGTTCTTAAACTTCAACCCCATAACTTTATTACTTCCAAAATCTGTGAATTTTCACCAATATCTTTCTTTCACATCACGTATTTGTATTGAATACCGCCTGATAGGCTTCATATCCTACCGCTACAAATGAAATGATGTAGGAGAAATATAATGATGAATTTCCAAATTTTTTTGAACTAAATCATGTTTATGGATAAAGTTTAAGAACTTTGCATGATTGCAATGAAAATTTAATGTAAAATGACCTAGTTTAATGAGGTTAGGTACCTAAGCTTATATAAGGTTGTTAGGTATATTCACTTTACCCATATATATATATATATATATATATATATATATATATATATATATATATATATATATATATATATATATATATATATATATATATATATACCACTTTAACCATCTATATCATATTAAAATACTTACAATAAAAAAATATCAAACTTTAATTATTTTATTATATATTTTGATTCATAATAATTAAATTACAAAAATAAAAAATAACAAAACAAAATAAAAAATAACAAAGACATTGTTAGGTATGTTGTCCTTTATTGTAGATAACATTTAATTCGATGCATAATAAATAAAAATATTTGAGTATAAACCTAAAATCTATATTATCAATATAACCTCGTATTTCCATTGACTTTTATTGAAAAAAGCTATTGTTATAAATTCATTTAAATGGTTAACATCTTAAAAATATTTTTTTAGAAATTAACTAATTTATTCTTATCTTTCTTATATGTTATACAAATTATCCTCATATGATTTTTTTTAAAACTATTTTATATTTTGAAAAAATAACGATATTAATATTTTAATAAAAAAAAAGATTAAATAACATGTTATGTTTTTTAATCTTTGATATTTATATCATTTTGAAAAGGGAAAAATGAGATAAAAGCTTTTTGGCAAAAATATATGGATTTACCATATTGCGTATTTTAGGTTCATTATAAACAATGGATAATGACACTCTAGCACATTAAAGTTTTGTCATTTATCCGATTTGGTTACTAAAGTTATTTTTTGCACAATAGACTACTAAACCCGTATTTGACTTGTTAATTAAGTCATTATGCTCTAATTTATTAGGTTAGCCGGTAATAAGGCTGACATGGTAGTTATAATTAATTTATTTTTATATTTTGGGAGCACATCATATAATCCACATAGACAATAAATAATATGTTTTGATATTTATATTTATAATTATTTTTTTTAACCTTGATATATAGGACGTTACTTTCTTCTTCTTGCCTCCTCCTCTTATGCTTCTTCTTCACGCATCCTTCTTACACTTGCAAGTGGGTTCCGATATTTGTTGGTTTCTGATTATGATTTGCTTATAGTTTATGATTTCTTGGTTCTAGGTTCTTTTTCCCAATTTTCTAATTTCAATTCTGATTTGTTGGATTAGGTTGACGACTTCAATGGAGGAGACGTGTTTGCCATTGATATGGAGCTTACAAATCATCAGATTAGGTTCTTTTTCCCACCGTCGATTGCTTCACCATCGGCGATTTCACCATCTATTTTGTCAGAACAGGTCGACGTCAGGGACTCCAAGAACCCCTTCATCGAATAGCAAAATTAGCCCTAAAAGCGGTTGTTATTCCAACCTTTGTTTTCAAAGAGATTTGTTCATTATTTTCAACAATAATTAGTGTTTCTTAGACAGGGAAATGGAAGGACACGATCACATAAAAATGGATTTCTGAGAACATACCAGATCTATCTCAAGAGCTTAGATGAACATTTACATAAACATCTAAACCACACCACCTCTTCGGCTACCACCATCATCATAAGAGGAAGAAGTTTCAACAAGAAAATAATAGAACTTCTAGGTAGAGGATTGATACGAACATTAATGGGGAAAGGCAAGATTGGGAGCTCGATCATTCAAAACTCATTGCTCCCAACTGAGAAAAGCCATGAGTTGTCGAAAATTTTGAATCTTTTACTCAAAACTAATCTATCTCGATGCCAATGGTTTAGGTTTGATCTACTTAGAGCATCAACGTCACACCTTGCGTTAGGTAAGTAGTGTGTTTCTTGATTTTGAGTGTAGATTTTCAAGAAGCTTAGCAAAACTGATAAAAAAAATTCCTTTTTATAGAGAAAAATAATTGAGATAAATAACCCATTCATTGATTTCACTTGGATTTTATCGTCATTCTTGTTGTTCTGGTTTTTTTGTGATTTGGTGTTCATTTTGGTGTGTTCGTTGGAGGAAGATGAACAGTGGTGGTGCTGAGAGGTGGAGATAGGATGGGCAACTGATGATTCTGGTAGTGATGGTGGTTAGGAGTAAGAGGTGGAAGGTGCTTCCTAAAAAATAATAATAAGGCTAACGTGGATTATCAGATGTGGCTACCAAAAAATAAAGACAAAATGATTATTAATGACATATCAGCATTGTTACCTGGAAACCTTTTAAAGTTGAGAAAAATGGTTTAATTAACAGGTTAATAACGAGTTTAATGGTCTATTGCGCAAGAAAAATACTTTAGTGACCAAATCAGATAATTGATGAACCTTTAATGTGCTACAGTGTCATTTTTCCTATAAACAAATGTTTGCAATTTTTTTTTTCAATTTTACTCTTTTGTGTATTTCTAGTTCATTAAAGTCTTTATCTTTGGAAGAAGTATCCAAATTTACTATTTTTTCTGATTTTGTAAAGCACTTAATTTTGAAAGAAATATTTGATTTTATCCTAGTTTATTAAATCCCTTAATTTTACTCTTTTACATATTTTGGTTCATTAAAGCCCGTAAGTTTACCTTATTTTTACCCCCAAATTACAATAATGTTGTAAATTATGTTATCATAAAGTTATAACAAAATAAACCGTTCGTATATGATAAATTTGGATTAATATTTAATTTAATCAAAAATTTACTAAATGAATAAGATTATATTTATAACACGATTTTAAATAAATATTATACATGCATTTTATTGAAATATTACATACACATTTAAATAAACTAATACATATTTATGTATTGGCATAAGTTTCCCATAATGATCAACTAACGTATTTTGTAGGTTGGATTGAGTCTTTTTTTTTTATCCTTAATATGTTTATATAGAACAAGAAATTGTTGGAATTTACTGTCTTCACCCATCGTTGTTTCGACCTCTATCCGTGACATTTCTTTTGCAACTTTAATTGGTCCGTGATGTATTTCCAAATATGGTAATTTTGTTTCTTTCGAATGCATTCTCTCTTAAAGTAGACTTGTTAGTTAAAATAAGTTTAGTGAATATATGATTGTACATGAAGCACTCAAGTAGATAATTTATTTCATCATATGGTGACTTTGAATGTTTCAACCTCTATCTGTGACATTTCTTTTGCAACTTTAATTGGTCTGTGGTGTATTTCCAAATATGGCAATATTGTTTCTTTCGAATGCATTCTCTCTTAAAATAGATTTGTTAGTTGAAATAAGTCGAGTGAATATTAGTCAAGTACATGAAGCAATCAAGTAGGTAATTTATTTCATCATATGGTGACTTTGAATGTTGTATATGGTGGTTTTGAGTATATTGTTCCACAAAGTGATAAGTATGTTGTTTTTTTTTTTGAATGGCGGATGTATTCAACAAAAAACACTAGCAAGATGCTAGCAGGTTACAACATACAAGAGATATAGGGAGAATTACACCAATTATACCAACATAAATTAGAAATATTTTTACGATGCTTCATCCAATTAAACGTCGCTAGCTATAAATCATCCACCAACTTCAATGGAGTACATCTCGACTTTTTGAAAACCAACAAATTCCGAGCTTTCCAAATGAACCAAATCACACAATAGATCAAGGTCAAACGAAGCTTGCAATATCTTTTGACAACGCCTTTAAACTCCATAGCTTGGATAATATCCTCTCTTTTGACAGGGATGGTTTCCGAGAATTCGCTCCAAGACTTGAACCAGATCCAAATACTAGAAGATAAATTACAATCGAAGAAAATATGATCAACATCCTCAATCTAGAAATCACACAATGAGGAGGGTAACACAATCCCACGGACGACAAGGTTAACCGCAACATGAACACGGTTTAGAAGCATCCTCCTAACAAAGTAGTTGATTTTCTAAGGTATCTATTTTACCCATTTAAAACTCAACTGTTTTTCACCACTACCCACCTATCAACAATTAAACGCCTTAAGGAAGACCTTGATAATAAACAAGCATCACATCTAACATGACAGCCGGTAGATTTAGTAAAGCAGCAACTTCTGGAGCATGCCTAGGTTGTATGGACCAACTCCAATTCAAAACAGTCCCTTCCCTGCTCA
Source organism: Lactuca saligna (assembly GCF_052625555.1). Taxonomy (NCBI): domain Eukaryota; kingdom Viridiplantae; phylum Streptophyta; class Magnoliopsida; order Asterales; family Asteraceae; genus Lactuca; species Lactuca saligna. The sequence goes on along the minus strand of NC_136424.1, from coordinate 71,922,614 downwards.
AGATACGATCTTCAACCTTACAATTCTTGTTAGAATCAATTTTATACAAATATAGATACATATCTTTAAGACTCAATGCACCACACCATTTATCTTTCCAAAAAGTGTATCTTTACCATCCCCCAAGTGTCTCATAAAAAGATCATCAATCAAGATTCCCCACTCCTCAAGGTCCATATGTATTTTGTATATAGAAAGCCACGTACCCAAGATGCCAAATTTCGCAAAAGGTTTCACATCAATTCCTGTAATATTGTGTAAGCTTTTGATGCAAACGGACCAAAAGCTCTCTTTCTCAAATTTTAACATTCACAACCATTTTAAAATAAGTGTCGGATTAAGTAAGCGATCTCAGACAACCGACACCAAGCCCATCATTATCCTTGGGGCTTGTCACAATGTTCCAAGCGACATAATGGATTTTTCGGCTGTCAACTAAACCACCCCAAATACATTTTCTTCTAATGCTTTCCAACAACTTGGTCACATTTTTTGGGGATTTAAAAAGCACAAACTAATAAAGAGGAAAACTCCCCAAGATAGATTTGACTAGAGTAAGCCTCCCACCAAATGAGATGTTCTTAGCCTTCCACGAAGAGAGCTTGGACTTGAATTTATCAATAATTACCTTCCAATTACGAGATAACTTCATGTTTACTCCAATAGGTTAACCGGTATAAGTGAATGGAAAAGACGCAGACTCACAATTTAAAATACTCGCAAATCTAGCCACCTCCGTCAAGAGCGGAGCCACCTTAGGACCAGGGTAGGCCCGGGCCCACCCTCAAATTCTCTCTCTCTCTCTCTCTCTTTTTTTTTTTTTTTGAATTTAGAAATATGAGATTACGTGAATGTAAGTAACTTAAAAAAAACATATGTAGTTCAGCAACAAGGTACTGTATCTTTTTTTCATACATTAGTTCGATCCCATTTTCATACATTTGTGATTTGTTATGTTTTTTAAAGTAGTTCATTTCTTAACCTACACTTTTCCTTATATTTGGAAGTTAAATTCTTTTAATAAGTAAGTTTTCAAAATTTACATATTTCACACCTCAAATTTAATAAATTTGCGTAATTCCATTTTAGCTAATTTAATTTAGTTTTTAGTTTTTCTTTTTAAGATTTATTATTATTATATATAAAAAAATATATTTAAAAGGTCATTTTCACTTTTGGCATGGAGCCTTCAAAATCAATAGACGGATTCTCTCTCTCTCTCTCTCTCTCCAAAAACCTTACTTTTGCAAAGGTTGACTTTGAGATCGGAAGCAATATAAAAGAATCTTAAAAGTCTATTAAGGTTGATAAAATTAACCTCGGTACATTCACCCACAAAGGTAACGTCGCCGGCATACATAAGATGAGAAAAACGAGCGAGATCACAAACTTTATTCAAGGAAACACTAAGACCTTTCATGTCAAGAATGAAAAGAAACGATGAAAATGGGTCACCTTACCTAACTCCTCTCTTGATCTCGAATTCTTTTGTGGGTGAACCGTTCACTAGGATAGAAGCCCTAACGGAGGAGAGGCATCCTTTTATCCACTTTCTCCAAATTCTGTCAAACTCCATTTGTTCCATTATCGAGTCTAAATAACCTCAATTGAGCGGATCAAACGCTTTGTCAAAATCAACTTCGAACACAAAAAATTTCCTCTTGACTTTTTTAGCCCATGAGTAAAGTTCATTTAATACAAGGGGGCCATCAAGAATACTCCTACCCTCGATATAAGCCGATTGTCCCGACTAATGACCTTCCCAATAACTTTTTTAAGTCTCAAAGCAAGGATCTTATACATACTCTCAATAAGATTTACAGGCCTATAATCTTATAAAGAAAGGGGGTTGGTATTCTTCGGGATTAAGGAAATAAAGGATGCATTACAACCTCTACTAATCATGTCGGTTAACTCAAAACCTTTGATGTAATTAAAAACACCATCTTTAATGGTATCCCAATAAACTTTCAAAATTTGAAAGTGAATCCATCCGGCCCCGGGGCTTTGTCGTTACCACAACTCCGAATCGCATTTTTAACCTCTTCCAATGAAAAATGACTTTCCAAGAAAGACTTATCATCACAAGACAACTTTTTGAAACGATTATTAATAAGTTTCAATCTAAAGTTGTGGCGCTCATCAAATTTGGAAGAAAAAAAGCGCCAAACTTCATCTATAATGAGAGAAGGATTTGTTTCTCATATACCTTCAATCATAAGACCATTAATACGATTATGTTTTTGATATCATTGATCACACCATGATGTGAATATATATCACGGTCTGATTGACCTTACCATTGATCACAACATTAATGCTTTTGATTCGCTCCATTGGGGTTGTTTATATCCTTATGGGGAGTCGTCGATAAGATCAATCACACAATGATGTGATTGACATTCCCTTCGTTAATGATGTGAATCCATATCCTTATGGGGAATCATTGAAATGTTGTGGCTATCAACACCGAAAAAGATAACACTTATGGGATGATGGTTTTGACTTTTGAGCATTAAAACCCACGATGTAAGAGAAGACTTATTTTTAGGATATGCCTTCCCCAATACCAGTCCATAACAACATATATAACCATATATTTGGCCTGTATTTGTCATAGATGAGGTTTGAGGAAAAAAATCAGTTGACAATGGTTTTGGTGAAAAAATAAACATATAATAACTTCGTCGTTCAAAAAAAAAAACAATAAATCAATATAATGCATTTTCCATAATTTGCCCTATATGAAGATTTGCACAAAAACTCGCATACCACACACATCCCTTCATAATGTATACATATATTATCCATGTTGAAACCTATTATATAGTTTTTGCAGCATGGATATAAGCATATAAGTACTCAAATGTAGTTTGCTTGCATACCTTTTGCCCAAGACACTATGATCATATGGTTTTTACATGTCTTTTGTTTTTGTCCTCTGAACTTTGAAGCCAGTTGATTTCTAATATATAATTTCACTTAAAGCACAATGAAAATAATTTCTTGAAATAGTTTAAATCTACTATCTGATATGCTTATTGTTTTTTTCCTTGATATGTTTAGTCATGTTCTTCGACAAATGTAAAATAAAATTTATTTTTGTATAATTACAATAATCAATTATAAAACATCAACTAAAATCGGACTTACACTTTTATATTCAATTCAACGTACAACACAACTCTGGGCTCTTTATACACAGGGTTCCCGTAGGCTCAAGAAGAGCAACAGAAAGGATTAAAACAATTGAAACTCAACTAGTAAAAGTAAACTATCTCTACATTTAATTTTGATAGTAAAATCAAAAGAATATTAAAAAAATAAAACCACATAAAATTATGTAATTCTTCAACCAAGTTTTGTGATCATAACAATTTTTACCCCTTGGTATGATTGAGACATGTCTTTATGATGATTCTTGACCTGGTTCTTCTTCTGTAAAAAGAATCAACCTTTTTTAATAAAATTTAAATTAAACTGTTCGTAAATAAAATATCCAAGATTTAACATAATTAAGGTTAGCAATAATGATGTTACCAAATAATGACTTGATTGTTGGTCTCTTCGGTTTATTTTTCTTCTTTTTCAATTCAGCTGCAGCCATGAACAAGAACAAGATCAGTCACCATCTGTTACAAATGACCTATTTGCCCATTGTCATATTGATTATAAGTGTGCGTGTGTGTGTGTGTGTGTGTGTGTGTGAGAGAGAGAGAGAGAGAGAGAGAGAGAGAGAGAGAGAGAGAGAGAGAGAAAGAGATACCCATTCCAGGGACTTGATAGTCATTTACGATCTCAAAATTCTTGTATGTGTACCCAACAAAGTTAATATCCTTGGATGAAAGCATCTGGAGACACATAAATGAAAGCATAATGATATCAAAAAAAAAAAAAACAATTAAATGAAAGCAGGTTGCTATTTCTTGCATTTAAGTGGTAATTACAGAAAATTTACCCTTCTCCATGGTCCAGATCTTGATGAACTCTTAATTTGGTGTTCAGACTGAGATATTAAAAAAAAAAAAAAAGTTAAATATAAAGTGGGATACAGAAAAAGAATAAACATAAATAAAGTTATTAATACCTCTTCAAACTTTTCAAAATTTTGAGTATCCAATTCATCTTTAACTTCAGGAATAAATGCAGCATCCATATGATATATTCTTTCCCAATCAATACCTTTAAACCACGGATGAACCTAAAACATTAAAAATTAAAAAAAAAAAAAAAATTGAGTCATATTACTTGATTTTTTTCTTAAATAATTCGTTTAACTTAGAATATGACACACCATACAAAACCTTTATTTCATGTGCCCCTTTTGAACCCAGCCTGTGATTGACATTACAAAGCAGTCTGCTGATAAGATCTTTTGCTTCAAAAGAAAGCTGTGCTTCTTGAGGGAACTTCAAATGTGATTTCCAATGTACAATCTACAAATATATAAAAAATAAAATTGAAACTTGGTTTTAAAAAGCGGCGCTTTGGACCGCTTAAAGCGCTAGGCGCTCATATGAAAATAAAAATCGCTTTTGAATTAGTAATGCGCTCAGATTCCTTTACTCACCGCTTAAGCCGGCGCTTTTGCCGCTTTTTCCGATTTGGTAAAGCGGCGCTTAATAGCTTTTTTGGTATACTAGGCTTATTTAATTAGCCGGGCCAGGTTTAGTGTATTTTTTAATTAGATACGTAGGATGTAGGGTTATTAAAATGAGAATTCATACGTCGCAACACAAAGACAACATCAGTAGGCGGGATGCTAGTTTGTCACCGTGCCTGATGCTAGTTTTAACTTTTGAAATCGACTTTTGACTTGTGAAATAGATGTCTTATGAAATATGCAGGATATGTTTTTTTTTAAGTATTTATATATAATTTCTATATTTTAATTTTTTTTTAATAAGGGCGCTTCGTGTGCTCTAAGCGGGCGCTTTCGCTTAGCGCTTAGCGCTTTTACTCCCAAAGCCCAAAGCGCTTTGAGGCGCTTTACGCTATTTAAAACCTAGAATTGAAAAACAAAATATTTAAATCTTTGATTAAAACAACAAATCAATCACCTTCCTACAAGTTGACATTGGATCATCTGAGTAGAAAGGTGGGTACCCCACCAGCATTTCATACATAATAGCACCAAGAGACCACCTGAAATAAAACAAATAACAATCAAATAATCATATTTTATATTTTATATGAAAATGTAATTCAAAAAAAAAAAAAACACAACTACTAAGTACTAACCAATCACATTCCAGTGAATAACCCTTCTTCAGTAGAACCTCAGGAGCAATATAATCAGGAGTCCCAACAGTCGAATAAGCCTGCAATCCCCCAACAATTTATAATCTTATATTTATTTATTTATTTTTTTAAAAAGTATGGTATTAATTTTAAAAATGCTTACAAGAGTCCTCCTATTTTTCTGCCAATGCTGGAGTTGTTCTTGTTGTGTGCGTTTAGGAGCAGCAGAATGACCCTCACCTGTTGAATTGGAGACATGATCCCCTGTGGCGAAATCCGTCTCTTCCAGTGTACTACAATCTAACGGTTTACACAATCCAAAATCTGATAATCTCAAATGTCCATATCTATCAAGAAGCAAATTATCCGGCTTGATGTCTCTGTGTTGTTACAATCCCATATATAACCAAAAAAAAAAAAGGTAATAAAAATATTATTATTTGATAACAAAACAAAAAACAAGAATGAAGCTTGTAAAAACATGATATACCTATGTACATAATTATGTTTATGGATGGATTCGATTGCTAATACTGTTTCTGCAACGTAAAATTTTGCTTCATCTTCGGTTAAGGTATCTTTTCTCATGAGCAATGTCATCATGTCACCACCAGGTAGATATTCCATTATCAGATACAGATACTCATTGTCTTGAAAAGAACAATATAGTTTCACTATGCAATTGCTGTCCACCTCAGCAAGGAGATTCCTTTCGGCTTTTACATGTTCAACCTGAAAATGGATTTAATGAATTTAAAGAAAGTGGGAAAAAGTATTAATGAAGAGATATTCTCTTTTATGTATGGAAAATTACATACTTGACCTCTTCGTAGCATTTCTGATTTCTTAAGCTTTTTCATGGCGTATACAGTGGCTGTTGTCTTCTCCCTGCAGATTCTGACCTCACCAAACGCACCCTTTCCAATCATTGTGAGCAGTTCAAAATCATCGACTCCCATTTTGTGTCTTTGTAAACGCATGTATTCGGTTTCTTTCTTTTCTAGAAATCTAAGCAAGTTGTTTTGATCTTCTTCGGAAACATCTCCATCGGCCAATTTTTGCTCAAGTAAGATTCGCCTGTTCAATGAAAAATCAAGAGGAAGGCTGGAAGGGTTATTTCTTTTTAGGAAGATTCTTCATTCATATGGTTTTATTAACATTATTAAGCGTGTACCTACCTTTCTCTCCTCTCCTGCAAATTCCTCATTTGTTCCTTGTAATGGTTCTCAATATACTGCTTAGCTGCAGCGACTTTCTGTTTTGTTATATTTGAGGCCTCTTCATCCATGGCTGGGTTGTTTGAATCTTCGCCATCACTTATTGAATCCCTCCTTCTCGTATTTGATCTCAACCTTTCTCTAGGTTGAAATTTATGTAGCCAACTTCTTGCTGAATCCATCGAGTTTCCTCAGTCAGCCCAACGGATTCATTGCCCTAAAAACCCGCCCAAATAGATCGTCCAATTCCCACCCACCGGCCAACAGATTTCTGCGATCACTTTTACAGAGAACAAACTTAATCAATACGTGAAAAGAACACAGCAACAAAGAACTTACGTATACGCAAGATAACTCGAGATCAAAACATAACGCAATCCATGAATCTTTTGTTCCGAATGAAGGTCCATAATTGTTCCTTACACGAATTCCACAAAAAAATTCGAGATCCAAGAACTTTTCAACAACGCACATATCAAGAATGTAGAATTACGAAATGAAAACCGCATTCTTCACAATATTAACGTTAATATTGAGATAAAACTCACCGATCAGAGCACTTCGCGGAAGAATATGACTCTCTGAAAAACTTCAACTTGCATTGAAGAAAGAAAATCAATCGGAAGAAGCAAAAGAAAAAAAAGACGAGGTTGAGGAAATTGAAAAAAAAAAAGGCGCTGAGATTGCGAAATTCCTGTTCCAGAGAGACAAAAACGCAAAATTATATCGATCGAACCAGAAAATCTTCAAATATACGATTACATATATATTAAATTGAAATCAGTGGATGTAATATGCGTAAACATACAGTGCTAATACGCCATTTTCGTCGTTGGTTTCTCTCTCTTTGAATTCATCTCCAATGATTCTCTCTTGAATCTGCACGACTGCACCTCTATATATACCTTCCTTTTTTTTTAATATTATTTTTAGCCCCCCGCTCTGCCAAATGCCACTTCACATTTTTTAATTATATATTTATTAAAATCAGATAAATATGTCGATTTCACCTAATTCATTCGTGAAATTTGTTATTTAAATTGGCATGGTGAAGAAGTTGGTTTTTGTTGTATCAAGTTTTAGCTCTAATACAAAATAAATGTTACAACGTATGAAAGAATCCACAATAAGGATTTTTCTTTTAAATAAATAACTATTATAGCATCCCTAATAAAATATTATTGCATCCCTAATATGGGAATTGATATCATTTTTTTCATATTTTTCTTGAAACCATACACACTACTATCATAACATATTTTTCACACATTTTCAATATCTTGTTATAGGCAGCAGCAACTCGTAAGATATTTAATCATTTATATTTTATCTTATACAATATTATAAAACATATTAGTCATATTTTAAATTTTAAGAGGTACAAATTAAAAAGTTTTTTTTTTATAAATCATTTATGCATAAATAAATCATCAATACTTGCTAAAAGTTTAAAGACTTCAGTTAATGAAGTTTATTAAGAAATTCAATTTGAAGCAAAATGATAATTTTAAAATACTAAATTAATGTATACAAATTAATTTACATTTCTTAAAATAGACACTGATATTTATTAATTTACATAAATATTATAAGCAGACAATATAAATATAAAGTCTAAAAATCAATTTTTTATTTAAAAACGGTAATTTTTTATTACATAATAACTAATAAAAAAATTTAATAATTGCTTTACCGTAAAAAAAAACTATTAGTCAAAAGAGTTATGTATCATTGTCGCTTTGCACAGACAAACATCTAGTATGTGTGTGTATATATTATAGAAACTGAAAAAGAAAAAAAAATAAAGAAAATTTAACATTTACCAACCGATAGGGTTTCACATTTGAAAGTTTGAAAGCGGACAATGAAGAAGATTGATGGGATTTACATTAGTTTGAGAATGGGTTTCAAATTTAAAATTTTGAAAAAAAAAATGGTTAATTTAAAAAAAAAATGAAATTATTTCGAAAAATGGTAAAAAAAAATATATTACTCTATTTTCTCTACACAAATTTGTCGAGTTTGAGTGTTGAATTTGACATGCCCAAATGATGGCATGGTGTGTCTAGGTGAATCACCACATGTCGAGGTCGTGCCAAACTCATTCCTATTAGCTTAAGAGTTCTTTGACTTTTTTTCAATGAAAAAGTTTTTGAAATTTTAAAAAGATATTGAAACATCCAAAAACATGGTTCCAAAATTTTCGTTTTTATAATAGATAAAATAGTATTTTCAAACATCATCCATACATCTCAACAAAATCAATATATCAAATGTATCAAAATCATAGTAAATATCAGATGCGGAATCCCCATGGTGTGTACGATACAGTCAGCCCGAGCTCTTACCCTTAGAACCGGAAGTACCTGAAACGTAAACTAAAAACTGTAACCATAAAGCTTAATGAGTTCCCCAAGATACCACATACCAACATATCACATAACGGGGCCCCGCCCACACTCGCATAATGGGCCCCGCCCAATGAGATACGGGCCACACTCACACTCGCATAACAGGGCCCGCCCAAAGAGATACGAGCCCCGCCCACACTCGCAATGCAAGCCTCACCCAATAAGTATACAATACAAGCACATATAAGTATCACACATAAAAAGAGTATATCAACATAATCAACAAGGGTCGGCCTTAGTGCTTTAGACCCACTAAACCCGGTGACGAAAACTCACCTCGAAAGTTAAATGAAGCGAATGATCCCTGACTGCTGGTCCTCGAGCTCCCCGAGCTATCAATTACCAAATAAAAGCTAATTAACATTGGGATCTACATCAACCAAAAATCCTTACTTGGGGTAAAACAAACTATTTTACCCCTAACATAACTTAGTCCAAGAATTAAAACCATAAATCACAATCCAATGGCCCAAAAGTTAAACAATCCAACCGTAACGTCCGATTCCTGGTATGTATTTTTAATTATGAATTACTCATTTTTGAAGGGACTCGACGAGTTGGAGGCCCCAAACTCGTCGAGTAGGAATGGAATTATTGGATGCGGGACTTGAAGTCTACTCGACGAGTTGAGAGACTCAACTCGACGAGTAGGGCTGCCAGAGTGAAACCCTAATTTTCAGGGTTTGCACCCTATTTAAACACTTTATCTGGCCTCAATTACAGCCTCCATCACCTCCAAACCTTAGGCATGAAACCCTAACCCATTTTGAGTGTTCTTGAGACATTGTTGTGTGTTTTTGGTGATTTTGAAGCTTGAGGAGGAAGAGGAAGTTTGGGGGTTCTAGAGGAAGCAAGTAGATCCCGAGTTTGTGCTTAATTTCCAGGTCATTTGATGTATAAATTATGTACCTTGTCTATTTGTTTACTAGATCTCTTCATGGGGTAGTTAGGGCTATATGGAGCATATTATGGAACCATTCATGGATGCAATCATGTTTTGGGGTAATAACTTTAGATCCAGAGTCTTTAAGGGACTCCATGGCATAAAGGTGCCAACTTTATGGCCATGGGAGTCCCATGCATCATATGAACCACTTGTAGAGTCCTTTTGAGCTCATAACCCATGCATGAACGTAAAGTTTGAAACTTTACTTAATATATCGACCCTAGGAAACTAGATCTGTGTTTTGGATGCATTAAGCTCGACCAAAATTGATCGCACATATTTGGACTTTGGGGGACTCGACGAGTCGTTCATACGACTCGACGAGTTGGGTTGTGGTCCCTGATGTGGGCATATTTAGTTATAAAATTCATGCATTATCTTAATACTTTATGTTGTTTTTGTCTATTTTAATGAAAAAAAAGGTGCTTAATTAGTTTATAATTTCATTTTTCATAAAAAATGACATGCTCGAAAGGAAAGTGAAGCGGAATTGGCGATTAGACGCTTGGATCTTGGATTTTGAAGAAAGAAGGACGTTGTTGGACAGCTTGACCCCTCGTCAGTGTTTTGGCCATATCTCATGAACCGTAACTCCGATTAACGAGATTCAAAATGTTCTGAAAACTAGACACAATTTCGTACGACTTTCGTGTTTTTAGAAGATGTTGATTCCAAACGTACTCGGCGAGTAGGCCATCAACTCGCCGTGTTGGTCTGAAGTTTCGCGATTCTGGATGCGCTGACTTGCTGTACACGGGTTTTAAGTGACGGACTCGCCGAGTAGCCTCTCTTTTGTGAAAATCTATATAAAGGGACTTTCAGATCGATACCCTAGCATATAGATGAACCCTTGGAGGCTAATTGTCGACTAAAGGTGCTGCTGGAGCGTGGGAAGCAAGGGAATCAACCCTACATTCAATTTTAAGGAGAATCAAGTCAAAATCAAGTTTACTCTTACCTAATCTCTTGTTTGAACTATGTTTTTACCAATTGATTTCGTTTTTGTGCTTGTTTCTGCTGTAATCATGAGCTAAAAACTCATAACTTCTGTTTAGGTAGATGAATTTGTGAACATGGATTGATTATTTGATTAGGATTAATTTTAATTGGTGATTATGTTTTATTAAGCTTGTTAAAGAACCTTATGTGTTAACAATAACTATTCTTGTGTTAATAAATCAGTAATTAAGTTGTATGAACATCTCTTAGTTGCTAATTTCATATGATTTACGTGACCACATAGTTGTATGTCTAGGAATCACGAATGTGAAACTAGAATTAACTTGAAGATAGGTAAGTTAATGTGTGAGCTTGTGTGATACACCATCAACAAGAGGTTAATTGAATCACCAATTCGATTAGCTAATTACAAGTCTTTCTAAACCCGAATCAACAAACTAGGAAATTCATTAATTTAGACAACTGGCCATTGCTTGAATTAATATGTTTTCTAAGGATTAGCTATAGCAAATGTGAATCTAATCACTTTAGTTGGTAACCAATGAAGAATTAATCTGATATATTTACCATAAAATCATCCATGGGAACAAATAATTCGAACCTAAATAGAAGGCCTTTTAATCATTGAATTTAGTTGATCTTTGTTTTCTTAGCTGTTAGTTGCTTAGTTTGCGTGTTAGTAAAGTATTAAAGTTTCTAGTATAGAGAAAACTTTTTTTTACTTGTTTTATTTAGATAATATTATCATTTGTTTTAATTGTTTACCGTTCCCTGTGTTCGATACCCTACTTACCCGAACTAAACTGCTAATCGATAGGTACACTGCCTTTCGTGTGTTTGTCTTTGTGTTTAAGTTAGTAGGATTAAAACTAGTTCGTTTCACACACATCAATTTTTTGGCGCCGTTGCCGGGGAACGGTTCTAAATAGTTAATTTTTTATGATAATTGTTATCATATATTTTTTATATAGTTTTATTTTTATTTATTATCATATATTTTTTATGATAAAAGGAACGGATAAACTTTGATACAGTGCTTGCTTGCACTTACTAACCAAATCACACACAACAATATGTTTTATAACACCAAGTTACTAGTGCGTTTACATATTATCAATGTGCAACCGATTTGAAAGATACAACTCACACATCTCAGTTTCAAGAATATAAGATGTTATCGTCTCACCAATCACTCGTGATACAATTCATGGAGTGATCCAAGCGAGCGTGGGTTTAATCCAATGCTCAAATTCATATTCATAAGCACTCATGAATGTTGCAGCAAACATTTGCTTATGTCTAATACTCTTTTAGACAATCCACAAACCAATTCATGACAGTCTTCATTCATATGTACTTCCAACATATGAACGACTGTGGCCCGTTTGAATAATTCGATTATTCTTAATAAACTCAATTATTTTGAAAGTCAAAACATGCAAAGTGAAACACAAGAATAATACTAATCTCATATGGCCTCAACTAGCCCTGTCAAAAATACCCGATACCCGAATTACCCGCCCGATTTTTTCGGGTATCGGGTAAATCGGGTCGGATAAATTTTTCCGGGTAATCGGGTTACCCGATTTTTTTCGGGTCGGGTAAAGGGTACATTTTTTGGGTTTCGGGTATACCCGAATTACCCAAATTATTTTAAAAATTCATTTTTTTTAGAGCTTGTACTATATAATAGGTATTTGATCACGCTTAAACTAATATCATTATTATAAAACATAAATATATTTATTATGACAATACGACACTAACAATATTAAAAGTAATTTTTATATATCATCACGTTCTTTAAAACTTAACTGTTTTCTATATTATAGTTTTTATTACAACTAACAAACTCATTATTTTGACGAAACTTTAGAACATGACAAAACTTAGGACTACATTTATCTTAAACATTTTAAACTTTTAAATTAAGATCTTTAGGTATTTGTTTTTTTAACATCTTATTAGATTAGATTAAGTCGTTAAAAAAATAATTGATATCTCATGTATCATTGAGTAGAAAATATTAATGTTCAAAGCTTGAGTAACTTTGTTTACGTCTCGTTTGTTTATATAAACAAGACTAATAAAGCATGACGTATTTATTTCATTAAATTTATTTTTAGGTGAAATTCAAAAAAAAAATCATATATTTCGGGTAATACCCGAATTACCCAAACCCGATCCGATACCCGAATTACCCAAACCCGAATTACCCGAATTTAGTTTGGGTAGGGTAACGGGTAATTTTTTTAACATGGAAAACCCGAATTACCCGAAACCCGAAAAAATTACCCGTTCAACACCCCTAGCCTCAACCCTTTGAGCATAAATAAAACACCTTTTATTTATCACCATATCGATTACTCATTATTTGTCGTTTCGGGTAATCAACTTCTTACTTGAATTATTACACTTGTCCCATGCTCCTAGCATGCACACAATGTTTACCTATGGTTCTTACTTTGTGAAATAGATCACATTGGACACATTTCCAATCATTCTCATTTCACAACTCCAAATCCATTTTTCATAAGTTTAAGAATATCAAATTCTTGCCACTTATAGAATATGCTAGATTCTAACATCCTATGCAATGATTCTTTCGTAATGTCACTGCACCAAAGTCACAAAGACTATTGTCAATGATATTACAAAGTCCTCTATCAGAGATTGTTACAAGACAATTCCTTAGATATGATGTCTCTCACTCAAAGTACATTCCTTTAAACATCCTTTTGCATAAAAGTTTCTAATCTAGACATAGATTTTCAATATTTACTTCCTAATATGAACACGCTTCCATATTTTCCTCATGACAACTCATTCTTAATAGAATCTTTTCTATTTGTAATGATGTCGATATGGTCCATCCAATATGGAAACATTTCCATATTTTCCAATACTATACTTCCAACTACTCACAAGCGACTAATCCTCGTCGAACTTTGGATTGTCCTTTGATAGTTGTTTAATTATTTTAGTCAAAACCAATTCTAGTCCCTTTTTCCCTCTAAATGCTCTATACATTTGGAAAATTTTAGAATGGTCAAACATTAAAGCATTTGCAATCGATCCTATACCCGAAGCGTATGGGACATGACGCATAATGTTTTATTTGTTATGTTCTCAAAATTCGAATTGTGAAGAGGAATGCCATAATCATAATCGAAATTTTAAGAACACACTATGTACCTTTGACAAAATTTATCAACATTTCTCAACCTAATCCTTTAGACTTGAAATGAAGCATAATATTCTCTCCCTTAATTATAGCAAATCAACTTTACAACCCTTACGACTTTGCAAGGTATAACTCTTGTTTTTCTATAATTAATATTGCCAACTTGCAATACGTGCCTTAATAATCATACAATCATAACATTTATGCTCCCACTATCATGATGATTATTGTAAAACATAACACTTATTCTCCCACTAGCTTTGACATGTATTCATAAACATCTTAACTTCCAAAAAACAATACCTATTGAATTTCTTAAGTCCATGTTTCTAATACTTAATGCTTTGATAATCTTTTATCAAGGTTTCTTGAACTTATACACCTTTGCCTTTAGATAGTTCATATGTGTGTCTCAACAATTAAGACTAATTGTCAAACCTCACAATTCAAATTATGGAAAGGGATACCGTAACCATAATTGAATTCGAGAATGCAATTTTACAATCACTATCTTCTTAAAATCTTTCTTAGTGAAAGCATTTCCTCACAATCATTTTCATGAAGGAGGAAATCTTATGACACTTATATTTAAAGCGGTGTATTTGTTCTTATCCATGTGAATTTGTTAAAACCAGAGTTTACGACAAATTCAAACTCATATGGACCGAACTTTCTTAATCTTGATTTCTTGCCTTATGGTAGCACAACTGCCCACCACGTCTTCCAAGTAGTTAAGCAGCTCACCTTTTCCTATCAATGTACCTTTCATTGATTCAGGTGCCTTGCCTTTTATGCGTTCAAAATGAGAACTCATAGAACTCTCATGCACAATTAACTCGATTGGATTGGCACAGAATGTCATTACGATAGGTTGTAAACCTTAACTCGTGTGCTAGTGATGATTGATAAGGTTTATTTGATTTGTTCTTGAAACCTTTCAAGACCATTAAGACTCCCACTTCCTCCTTGACATATAAGATTCTTTTGTCAATAAACATTTGTTGACAAACAAATTTTCAAGAGTTAGTGTAGCTTGTATCAAAACACTTCATAAATTGGTCCTAGTTGGCCTTTGTCTTATCCAAGACATCACAACTTTCCACATTTGATGAATGTTGTAAACCTTTAATACTTTTCACTCATTGGCACAATCTTAACTTTAAGACTTGTTATTGGAACGAAGTATGATAGACTTCTTGATTTAACCATTTCTTCAATCCTTGATTCCTCTTCTTAAACATACAATTGTACTAAGACTCACTTAGAGGATCAATTGAGATATGGTTCTTAATCATTAAGACCTATCATAAAGCATAAAAGCTACTCTCCCTTCTTCTTAGAATGGAGAAACTTTTATTTTTCTGCCTACTTGATTCTTCTTATTCGTTCTACTATTGATCTAAACCCTTTAATCAATTCAGAATTACACTTAATCTTGTAAGTATAATCATATTTACTAAACCTTTAGTAAATCATGACGAATATCTTTGTTACTCTTATGGTGAACTTGATCAACACACAACTTTGTGTACTCGATCTCCTAGTCCTTCACTTGACACTTTGTCAACGAATTTGTTTAATTTCCAAATATGAAATTTCTCATTCATCATGCAACCAAGCTGCGTGATTCCAAATTTCAGTCCAATTGAAACTTTGGGCGATGAGAAACTCTCCCTATTTGGTAAATTCTCGACATTCCCATAACATAACTAAGAATCATATCCATTCGTTGTAGAAATATGCAAACTTTGGGCGATGAGAAACTCTCCCTATTTGGTAAATTTTCATAACGATTTCATTGCAAGGAAGTAAACAAATAAATAAATAAGTCAAACAAAATTTATTTTATTTATAAAAGCAGCGGAAAAACATTTGTCCTTACAATGCAAAATCTATTGAAAAACTATGTAAAAGGAAAATTTCTAACAACTTTATCATAACTATTTAAGCTCAAAATCCAATCTTCAAGTCCATGCGATCAAGATCCATCTCTTGTGATTAGATTCATCTTGCTCTCTTATCAAGCTTCCTTTCTTTTCACGGATCCTTCAAAACATTCAAATGCAATCTTATCACATCATGTTTTAAGAATCAATAAATAGGAACTTAACGGAGTTAGATAGTGGATTTTACCTGAAGCGTGGTCATACTTTTGACTCTCCCATCTCTCAGATCTCTTAGGTAAATAGGGTAACTTCGTCTCCAATTCCCCTTTTCTTGGAAATAAAAGCAAATTGACTCTTTTGGAACAACACATGGAACTACTTCAAACATCGCCTTTCTCTTGTGATCAAACTTTTCGATCATTGCATGTCTTTCATTGCCATTGTCTATATCCATAGAGGTCTTAAAGGTAGATTCACCAATTAACTTTGCTTTTCTATTGCGCCAAACCATTGTTGATTCAGCAGCAATAAGCATGTAGGTGAGATCTATAAGGGTCACGTCGTGGTTCATCATATAGTACTCTCTTACGAACTCACTATACGAGTTGAGAATTAACTGAAGAGCCCAATCAACAGCCATCTCTTCACTAACAACGAATCCCATCATTCTTAACCTATCAATGTGTGACTTCATCCCTAGGACGTGTGCACACACCGACTTTCCTTCTTTATGTTTACTTGCTAAAAGGGCTTGAGTGATATTGAACCTTTCAATTTTACGATCTTGTGGGTTAGGGAGAATAATTGGAGGAGGATGAGGAAGTGAAGCATGATTTCTTGTTCCTCGATCGAATCGTGGAATATCATCTTCATGTGGAATGCTTGTTCCACGGGATTTGGGAAGACCATAGTTGTTGAACTTTGACATCTACAAAACGGGAGAAAAACGAATTCAAGTTAGTTGATAGATTGATTCCTTAGTAAATCACCCAAATGAAATACTAAGGCTAGGACCCAACACAATATTCTACAACTCGGAGAGGGATGCCGTAACCCTAACTGCAGAATATTTGAAGGTAAGTGAATGACGATTCACTAATTTCCACCACGAAAAACGAAAAAGAAATTTAAGTTTTAAATCTATGAAAATTCCTAGATCCTTTGAGATTCATTGAACTTTCAATGGCATGTTTAAATCTCGATATGCCCCTCTTGTTTGTAACTGGGATGCCGAGGATCACAAAGCGGGTGTGAATAACCATGCAAACTTACACGGTGCCCTCACATGTTACAATCACCTATTCGATGTGCCGGTAAACCACACACACTCCACCGAACTATGACAAACATTGAGTCACCCTTTGCTACCTTTGCTTAGAACCATTTAGTGTGCCGGTAAACCACACACGCTCCACTAACGTCTTTGCAAGGGTAAAAGTGTAATTTCATGGAATTGCATCAATTCACTTTTGCCTAAGTAACTAAGATTGGGAATTAGAAAAACATTTAGTTACTTTGTATTTCATTATACTTATAATGGAAGGTTTCGTCCTATCCTACCCGTTCGGCTAACGACCCTCCACTAGTCAAGAGTGCGGTGGGTAAGAGTGGATACCCATTCAATCGCCATATTATAGGCAATTTCCTTAAACACCCCTTATAGACCAGCTTCGTGAATGAGGTCTACTAACGGTAAGACTGACTTTTACTCATACATATATATATAATGTTAGACTTTTAATGTTATATATAGTATAGGGTGCATTTTACACTTTTAAAATATTAGGTGATCAAATTTAACAATTATACTTTTAATTCAATTAAATTGTAAACCTAAACTTTTATGGATTTATTAAACTTCTTTTAATTATACTCCTTAATTGATTAATAAAACCATAAGGGTGTGATTTGAACTTTTCAAAATATTACTAGGGTTTTAGAATTTAACATTCCTAATTAAACTTTTAATCAACTTTTAAATTCCAAAACTTGAGGGAAAATTTTGAAACATTTCAAAACAATTTAGTTTTAATCTATCTTAAAATTTCGAATTTATGACATTTAAATTAAAATTTTAAATATTAAAACTCTTGATTTAATAATTATCTTGAATTAGACTATTAATTTAATTATTAAATCATAAGGGATTATCTAAATAATGATGATAATTACCATTTAGACATTTAAGTTATCCTAATCCCTTAATTATCTATATAGATTTCGAAAATATGGATGGATAATGCAAGATCTTGAATTACCATATATAACAATTAGAGGATAATTACAAGCTATGGGATAATCCAAATCCCAAAAAATTAGGACCTTATCTTGGGGAGGAGGCAAATTTCGAAAATCAAGGGATTTTAACAAACCCTAGATTTCGAAATTTAAGGGTTTAAGGAAAGGATTTGAAGATCTTATTCAAACTCTTGCAAATTAGGGTTTGCAAACCCTAATCTCGAAAAACCCTAGCCTCTTAGGGTTTATTGGCAATAAACCCTAATATATCAAGTTCATACAATTGAAACCAAACCAATGGCTCTGATACCAGTGATGGGTTTTGGTCATAAGACATCCTATGTGCTCATACAAACCCTAATGCTTGGATCTAGGTTTCTCTATTGTACATGCTTTGAATCCAAGACTTCAAACCCTAATACTAGCATATGGAAATCGATATTAACATATAATAAGGTTTAAGAACATACCTTGATTGTTATATAGCAATAACAATCCTAATTCCACCTTGAATTGACTTTGGAATGCTTAGAGTCACAAGTGTCACTCCTCTAATGGCTTACAAACACCAAGAGCAAATGGAGAAGGTATAAAGAGAGAGGAGAGAGGATAGAATTCGTCCTTAGGACTTCTTGGGAAGGGATACACGAATTCATGAGCCTTGGGGTCTTTATATAGGTGTAGAGATAGGGTTTCAGTCATTATCCTTATCTAGTTGCTTATCCACAAAGCAACCATAAGATAAGCCTTGAAAATCCTTATCCTTTATCCTTTAGACAATTTTAAGGATCCTTATCTCCTTGAATTCGTTCAACCCATATTTAGGATAACCATTACCATATTTTGTAACTATCACATAATTACAATTCAGCCCCTCTAGTTTAATTAATTACACTTGATCACAAAATTAATTCCTAATTAATTATTGACCAATATTAATTAAGCAAATATGATTTCTTCTTTAATATATTATTCTTATAACATATTAATAAATCATAATAACCTCTCTCTCTTTATTTATTTCTCCAATCAAGTTGCTTTGGTGAAGGCAACCCAAAAGGACCATGCACCATCGGGTCAAGTACATAGCAAAATAGTTATGGACTTAGACACTAATCCAACAGAAGGCACCAATGTCAGTCCATTGGCTTATGTATTATTGGAAGACCAAGAGGCGGCCCTTAGCATTTGTATGAAAGACCCGAAGGTAGATCTTAGCAAATATTTATGAAATACTAGGGTTCGGACCCTGGCAGTCAAGTAGATAGTTAGTTGTAGATAGTATGCTAGTTATCCTTGTGCTGCTTGCATAGATGGCCAAAAACTTGTCTATAAGACTTAGGGTTTTGGTCCCAGCTTAGCAAGGAAGGACCATGATATGGCTCGTGGCATGAAAGCAAGACTATGGTTGGCACATAACATTCTCTATTGTATGTATGATATGCAGTATTTTAGGGAAATCACTAAGCTTTGTGTTTACGGTTTCAGGTACTTCCAGTTCAAAAGGGTAGGGCCCGAGTTGATCGCAACGCATACACCCATGTTTTTCTACAACTTTGTGATTTTGGGATTGTAATCTGATAATTGTTTTATATGAAATACTTCTAAATGTTTGAGTAACAGATAATTTGTGTTTTTGATTGTATTAAAAATGAAATTTTTACCTTGAAACTTTGGAATTTTACACCGAAAAGGCCAATAGTGTGGCCGATGCCTTGAGCTGACTGGTAGTGAGCGCACCTATGGGATATATTTTTTCTGATGATGGTTATTGTTCTTCCTCTTTTATACATGATCAAGAAAGCTTAGGTGGAGGGATTGAATAAGGAAAATTGGAAGGCAGGGTGAATCAGGGGTCGGATTCCATTGTTCATCCGAGATGGTTGGGGTTTGTTGATCCAATGTGGTTAGGTTTTGGTCCCGACTATCGTTAGGGTTAGGCAAACATTGTTAGAAGAGTCTCATAAGTCGAAGTTTTCGATCCACCCAGGGGCCACGAAGATGTATAAGAATCTAAAGTTGAGCTATGGGTGTCCATGTATGAAATGGGAAATAACATGGTTTATGGAACGATGCTTGACTTGCCGGAAATTCAAGGCCGAACATCAGAGACCCCATGGTAAGATGTAGTTGTTGACCATTCCTATGTGAAAATGGGAGGAGATCACCATGGATTTGATCACAAAGTTGTCGAGAACGACACGCAGGGTGGATTCTATCTGGGTCATTGTTGATAGAATGACCAAGAGTGCTTATTTCATTATGATTGTTGAGAGTATATCAGCTGAGAAGCTGACGGACATTTACATTCGGGAGGTGGTGGTTCGGCACAAGGTGCCAGTTTTGGTGGTTTCGAATCGAGACGTTCGTTTTACCTCCAGGTTTTAGAGGAAGTTTCATGAAGAGTATGGTACTCAACTGCATTTTAGTATAGCATACCACCCAGACCGATGGACAGAGTGAATGGACAATTCGGATGCTCGAAGATATGCTTAGGGCGTGTGTGCTAGATTTTAGCAGGAGTTGGGATACTTATATTCCACTAGTCGAGTTCTCATACAACAACATTTATCATGTTGTACAGAAGGAGGTCTAGGACCCATAGTTTGTTGGGACGAGGACGGGTATCATGACGGGTCATGAGGAGTACTGAAGTGATGCTCAAGTCGACCTAGTTGATACAACAGGTGCATGACAGGTTGCAGATTGCGCAAAGTCGACATAAGAGTTATGTTGACCGACTTTGTTTGGATCTTGAGTTCGAGGTGGGGGATTTGGTGCTTTTGAAGGTGTCACATTGGAAGGTGTCATCCGATTTCGGAATCTAGGGAAGCTAGGTCCCAGGTTTATCGATCATTTTAGGATTATCGATTCGGGGGGCAAGGTTGTATATCGGTTGGAGCTGTCTGGTGAGCTCAATCAGATACACAATACTTTCCATGTCTCTTAGTTACGAACTTGTTTAGCGGACGATTCTACAGTGATTCCATTGGATGACATTCAGGTCGATGAGTGTCTCAATTATGTAGAGAGACCGATTATGATTCTCGACAGAATGACAAAGACTCTGCGCAATAAAGTGGTGATGTAACATCCCATTTTCTTGACCAAAATTTTTTATTTCCTCTCTATCAAATACAGAACACTTTCCAACGTTTCACCTTTAGTTCTAGGGTTTTCGGGAAACTATAAGTTTTCAAATGATCGTTCTTCTCTCTCTAACATTGTTTGAAAGGAATTTATTTTGTTGGTATTTAATTGAGTAAATTACACAAATGGTCTTTATGGTTTACGGTAATTTGCGTGTTTGGTCTCTAACTTATTTTTTTAACTCGGAAGGTCCCTACTGTTTGTGTTTGTTACGTGCTTGGTCCCTGTCTTACCTAAAAAGACTATTTTGCACTTGATTTATTAGTTTATTCAAATAAACACACCTATAATCTCACCCCTCTCACCTTATCTTACCTTCCCCACCATTTTTCTTTATTTAAATAATAGTTTTTTTAAGTAAGACATGGACCAAAAGCGTAACAAAAACAAACAGTAGGGACCAAGCGCGTTATAAAAACAAATAATAGGGACCTTCCGAGTTAAAAAAATAAGTTAGAGATCCAGTGCGCAAATTACCCCAAACCATAGGGACCATTCGTGTAATTTACTCTATTTAATTATACTTTAAACTTTTAATTTGTATTTTGAACATATGAAATATGATAGCTATAAAAAATTAATGTTTGTAATTTATTATATTATTATTTTTTCAGATGCACGATTTTTTATAGAGTATAATATTAATTTCCCACGACAAGAACAATACTAATCTGATACACATATTAGTATTTAAGTATAAAAATAGAATATTACAAAAGTACAAATATATAAAGAAAAGAGAAAAATATATTTTTACTGAAAATGGATATGTTATTATATTTTAATTTATGATGCAGTTTTATAATTAGAGATGAGTCTGCCGGCACAAGCACGTCTCAATGACGTGAGGGGATGCTGCAGTTTTAACTATAATCAAGCAATTAATAAGTCTTGGTTAATAAGATTTCTCTTATGTCATCATATGTGAGTTAGGTATATTCGAGTATTCCAAATTCCAATAACCAATTCAATTCAATCCAACCCAATCATAAATTATAAATTATGAAAAGAGTTACCAAAATCTTAAAATTGTTACTATTTGGCTACTTGAGTTAAGAGTTACGGTTTTATTGATTACCGAAATCTTAAAATTGTTACTATTTGGCTACTAGAGTTTTAACAATGTTAATTAAGTTATTAAACTTTTATTTTTGTTACCATTTAGCTATTATAACAGATTTGTAGGTCTATTTATACGGCATACCACTTAGGAAATTCTGCCCCATATTTATCCATATGGTCATGAAATTTTAAAAATATGTTCAAAAAGTATAATATTGAATTATTATGTTTTTTCATGATCAATTTATTGTCTCTAAATTCCTCCATGGCTAAGAAAATTCATATCAATGCTAAACCCAAATAATCATCACTACCACAATAACAAATCATGGTTTCCTCCATTAGTCCCGTAGGTGTGAAACTCATATAATATACGGGTTTGATAAAATAAAAAATTAAATATGAAATTTTATTTAAATTTGAAATTTTAGATTTGAAATTTGAATTTAAATACTATATTAGTATTAATATTGTAATTTATCTGTTATTTTCAATTAAGATAATTATTAATTGAGGTGTAAATATGATGTGTTAATTAAGAAAATAAATAAAAATGAGAAAATGACAAATGGAAAAAACAATTATTTAAAAATACCAACAAACGACATTTGTCCAAGTTAATGAGAGAGTGACATGTGACAAAATTATTTTTATTTATTAGGAAGGATTACTGATATTTCTTTTTCATTTTTTCCCATTTTCTAATCAAGTCATTGTCAAAGATTCAATTTTCATATATGAATACACACGTACAACAAAAACCATAGATATGAAAAAACCGAGATCTGGATTTTGAAATCAAGTCTGAACACACAAACACAACATATTTTATGTAACATTCATTGTCATGTATTTTCATTTTCAGTCCTTTATTTTTTATTTTATTTTTTGCAAAAGAGGTCCTTACACTGGGCATGCAAAGATGTACATCGGGCGTAAGTCAACATACTTGTGATGAGTCAAAAATAAAATACGTTGGACGTACATGTGTGTATGCCGAGCGTACTAGCACATTCCCCAAACCCTAATCTTTTGGGTTGTGACCCCTATTTAAGCATCATAATCCTCTTAGACCGTCTTATGACCAACCTCCATTTCCGCCAAACCATAAAATTGAACCCTAGCTTTTGTGAGTGAGATTTGACGCTTGAAAGTGATCCTTGAGTGTTCATGATAAAGAAGGAAGACCACTCAAGAGGTGGTGCTGCATCCTAGCTTTTGGATCCAGAATCTACATCTCCTTGGCCACCTTTTCAAGGTATAAAGCTCAAACCTTTGAGCTTATTTTGATAGATCTTGTTTAGTCATGGATTTGAGTTCATTTTTGTCCCAAAACATTGATCTTTGTGAGTATGGAATACTCTAGAGCTTATAAGTTGTCCTTTCAGACATTTTAAGGTGTTTAGAGTCATAAAAAATGTTAGATTAACCCTTTTCTTTCTCCCATGCAAGAGTTATGGAGTTTTTAGTGAAGTGAAATGTTAGGGTTTTGGGATTTTGCTCTTTGTAGCCATGCAAAGGCTTAAAGTCAGAGACTTTATAGATTAAGATGTCTCTTTATGTTCAGATCTAAGGTTTGAATAATTGTCTTAATAATTAAGACCTTAAAAAGTGTAGTGTTGGAATTTGCCGCGTACGCCGAGCGTACTTCTAGCTATGCTCAACGTAACCAGTTGTGAACCTGTCACAACTGGCAAATTTAGGGTTGAGATTGTGATTCATGTACAAAAAATTCCTC
Source organism: Lactuca saligna (assembly GCF_052625555.1). NCBI lineage: Eukaryota > Viridiplantae > Streptophyta > Magnoliopsida > Asterales > Asteraceae > Lactuca > Lactuca saligna. The sequence continues at coordinate 71,898,581 of NC_136424.1, read as the reverse complement.
TATGTAACCTTATTTCATTAAGCTATTTATATTCAAGATAACAAGGTTATATGAATACATATGTGCATACACTAAGAATCAAGTTGTCATAGCCTCTTATAAGCCCAAGTTGATCCAATAGCTAAACAAAAATCAATTTGGGCCTTTACTTAAGAATTCTCGGCCCAAGTACCCTAGGCCGAAAACCCTTTTCTTTGGTCCTTCCTTTTGCCGAAAACTATTCTATTGGACCATATTGAGGCCGAAAACCCTCCCTAATGGGCCATAGTAAACCCGAGAGCCCACATCATCAAAACCGAAAACTTTTAGTGGGTGTTGAATGTTTTCGGCCACCCTAAAACCGAAAACCCTAATGGATAGTCTATAAAAGCTGAAAACCTCATAAGGTTTCGGTTTGGGATTTGATTAAAAAAAGAAATCATAAATGGAGTGCCACCTCAATACTCTACCTCATATGATCCACCAAACAACCACTACATGCATGCTTTTACCTTCCATACACCCACACCATACATCACATTGTTTACCATGCAACCAAGCCTACTTTTCCCTCTCTCTTCTTAAGATCGGCTGAAGATGCACACACATACACACACCAAAAACTTCTTCACTCATCTCACTCTAAAGTTTTCTCTCATTTTGGGTGTTTCTCTTCAAGAACTCATAAAATTTGGTAAGTATTCCTGTAAACCTTTAGTGTTTTATACATCTTTAAGTTAAAAACTCCATGTTTACACACACATTTTCGTGTGTAGTTCTTTGGAACACTTGGTTTTCAAGAAGCTCTTCATGTGTGTACAAGTCAAGGCTCTACATCTCCCTCATTTCCTTCTACAACTCACGAAATACCAAGGTGAGCTTCATACGCCCATGTTTTTCGTGTTTTACATGCTTTTCGCGGGGGGGGGGGGGGGGGGGGGGTACAAGTCGAGTTTCGTTTACCCATTGGATATGTGCATGCACCAACTTGTTGATGGAATGATTTGTACATTTGATGTTGAAAACTTCATGCTTACACACTTAAAAATAGTGTTTTATAAACTTGTGATCATAATTTAAAATGCATTTGTCCGTTGGATAATTTCATACACTATGATAATGTGGTGAACATGGAACATATTCTTGTATAAAAAGGTCAATATCAATTGTTAACTACATAAAAACTTTGACACATGTGTTTGTTATCATTTGTTACATAAAAATCGTGATTGACTAGAGTTGACCCAAAATAAAAATATTTTGCGTTACAAATTTACAAACCAGTAAAAAGGTGTTAAACAAAACTACAAAGTTTGATATTTTTCTTTTATAAATAAATTTATTAATAAATATAGTCGTGATTATGTTGTCACTATTTTGATGGTTTTAAACCCAAGTATATTATGCTATTTTGCAACATATATTACTACTAGAAATATTTATCATTGACTATTTATATGGAGTTTTATAAATAGTTTACACAAAAAGTGAATACAAAACAAACTGTTGGCAGAATAGTTTGCGTGTCATAAACAGCATGGCGTGAAACTCATAAAACGCGTGTCATAAAATATTTATGTGATAGTTCACATAAATATGTTAATGCTCTACTGAGACGCTCTATCTTCATTGTACCTACCTAGCGTACACTTAAGTCCTATAATTATAACAGAGTCTCCTAGAGGGAGAGTAAGGTAGTTGTGTATAGATTTATACGGGTGTTGACACCTCCACACCTGAGCTGTTCGCTACAGCTAGATGGTCCAGTCTAGGGTGACAAATATCTTATCTATTTATGACGCCTGAAGAACGTTGCAACAGGCATACAGTCATATCAAGCATGGTTATAATGACTCACATAGGGATTAACAATATTATCTTGGTTTATGGGAAGCTCACACTCCACTGGTTTTATAAATTATAAAACTACATGCTATTTTTTAGTATACTATTATCACTATTCCGGTATTTGGGTTTAAGACTACAAATTTTCATACATCACAAAATATTGGATTTTCTGGGAACATACAAAGAAACATGCATACATACATTTTCTGTCTTTTGGTATAAGACATACAATTCACTGTTATAGAAAATATTGGATCTTCTGGAAACATTCAATACTTTTCAAACGAAACAAATACAAACTGATTTTTATACAAAAATGCTTATGAACTCACCAACATTCATTGTTGACAATTTTCAAAACGACTTGTATTCTTAGGGAACCAGTAAGCAGGTACTTAAACGGGAACTGGATTTTATTGCACCTTGGAATTGTTACTTTTTAGTTAATGTTGTGTAAACTTTGAACAAATACACTATGTAAACAATGTAAGTTTGTATCTCTTAATGTATGTTGTGTGGGTTGCTATATCCATTTATATTCATTTGTGATGATACTATACAATGACGTCATCCACCCCTGGACGTTTCTGCAGTCCTGGTTCGGGGGTGTGATAGAACCCGACTCCTCCTGCCCTATACTCTATGCCCAACATAGAGATGTGTACGCCGTGTGTACGACCACCGTTTACTTTTGACAAAGTGTGCCTTTTTGTCAATTTGTGGGGGTTTTGGATCTTAAGAGGGGCAAAAGGGGCTTTTTCCCAATTTATGGATTAGACTTGGATTGGGATTAAGGAAGCATGAAAATTACCTTAATTATTAATTAGGGTTAATTAGTGTAGTTATTAGGTGGAGTCTAGTTCCGGTAGTTCGGGTGTGAGTTCTATCAATCACTTGTGCAAGGTGACTCTCCTCACTTATTTTTACCTGTGTAGTAGAATAGATTTATATATGTGATGACCATTTGAGTCTATGTGCTATTACTATGATACGTGTTACCTTATGTGTGCTAAGACTACGAGTAGTCGCTAGGGTTTTTGATAACCCATAGGGCGATTTGTTTGCCCACTGAGACTTGAGTAGTCTTCAGGGTTGTTGATAACCCATAACTGTTATATGTAATGTGTTTTATGTGGTATTTTGGAGAACTCACTGAGCTTTGTGTTTACAGTTGATGATTAGATGTGTTTCAGGTACTTTTGAGGATTGAAGGAAAGCGAAGGCTTGATTGTACACATTCGTATGCATTTATGATACTGTATATTTTTGGGGCACTCTGATATTTTGATGATGATTTGGATTTGACACTGTGATTTTTCTTGAGATGGTTTGTATAAAGAATGTTTTTATATGATTTGAATGATTTGCTAGATCAGTATCCTGGTAGATACGACGTTGTTATGTTGTAGTGAACTGCTAGATCGGTATCTTGGTAGATAGGATGTTATTATGATGTAGTGATCTGTTGGATCGGTATCCTGGTATGTAGGACGTTGCTATGCTATAGTGTATTATTGGATTTGTATGTTATTTGTACTTACTGGTGATCATTTGGTGGAGTGCCCTAGGGATTGTCTGTGGTCGCATAGGATAGCCTGAAAACTCTTGATCTAAGCTTTCTTCCTGATTCCTTGTTTGGTTGTGGCTCTAGAGTAAGATCATCTGTTCGGGTAGCTATCTCACCTTTAGCTACTTATGGTTATGCATTTCATGGAGGCTAGCTGGTAACAAGACTGTATGCAGTGAGAGGAATAGTAGGCGATAATGAGTTGTACGGTATTTGTTTGTCTGTGTTATGTGCCTACTTGATTATTATGTGTTTATATGTCGACACATGGTAGTGGTGGGTTGAGGTGGTCCTGCTTTATGTTGTAGGCCAAGATACCCGGTATGGGCCGACTATAAGGTGTAGGCACGGAGGCTCTAGAAGTGCAGTTGGGTTGAGGCGGTAGGCCAACAAACCCTGGGTATTCCATCCTGATGGTTGAGTGGACCCGATGCATGCTTATATGTTTATCGTATGGGGTATTTTGAGGGAAACTCACTAATCTTAATGCTTACCCTGTTGTTTATGGTTTCAGGTATCATCGGTGATTTCAGGAAGGTGAAGGCGGGACTATATACACTCATCAACAATATTGAGGATTTTACGGTTTCTATGATACTATGATTTTTTATAAATGTAATTTGGAATAAACGGTTTTCTTAATAATGGATTTATAAATTGGAAAGTTTTACCTTACTATAAATGAAAAAAAAATAGTTGTGAAAAAATGGGACGTTACAAGTTGATATCAGAGCCCTTGTTTGAGTGAATTAGAGGAACACTCGTGTGAATCCAGTCTCAAACTAGGATTCAAGAGTTTTCACAATTTTTTTGAAAAAGATATTATAATAAAAATGGTTGGATTAGGGACATGGGCTCGGTCTCTTGTTATGTTCTTGTTTGATTGTTGTTTTGGGATCGGGACCATGGACCTTAACATAACTTTGACTTTTTCAGGCAGATGCGGTGTGTACAGTCAGCCAGTACCCGAACAAGAGAGTGGTACCCAAAATAACCATACTGTTTATGTATGTTAAGTTTTGATTTTATGGATGTATGAATTGTTAGAAAAAGCATGATAGTGGATACAATTCGTTAAAAATTATTGGATAGAAATACCTGATTTTGTGATGCCTTATGATATAGGAAGCTACTTGCCTAATTTATATTACTTGATTGTGAGATTGTTGCGTGTATGTTGATTAGTTGTATATGGTCGGATTTAATAGCCTTAGGATGATCGAATTGGCCTTACTTCCTGTTCCTTGTTTGGTTGTGGACTTATGGTAGAGTCGATTATTCGACAGTCTATCCGATCCCGTATTGTATACAACAAGCATACACAAAAGCAACCGGTGGTGCGAGAGCAAGGATAATACTTGGAAGATTGCCTATGAAGTTAGTTGTAGCTCATAGCAGAAGTGGTGTTAGCACACCTAGGAGTGGTCTAGGGTAGTGACTTATAACCTTGGGATGAATTCTGAATCAACTATGGATAGGTGTGGAAGGTAGTATGGGCCCATACTACTAAAAGCATAGGATCCGTATGAGAGTCAGGAGGAATTTTGAGGCTGCTAAATTACTAATAGGAGAAGGGCCTGGTGTGATGAGCACTAGGTCGTGATATATGATATTTTCTTGGTATATTTTAGTATGGTAGCTATTGGAGGTTCAGGATTAGGAGTCGGGGCTCGTGGCCAGGATGGACTTGGATTGAATGAGAACCGGGCTAGGGAGATCATTCGTGAGGAGGTTGTTTCTATTGTCCTGGAGTGGATACCGGAGTTGTTTGGGTCTATCAAGATCACTATGATGGAGTTCTTTGTTGCCGATACACTATACTTTCTGAGACTGTCGTTTTTGTAGCTACCACGATCGTTGTTGCTGCCGGGTTTGGCATTGAGAAAGCTTTCAAGTACTGGGACTTCGACAATACGCAGCCCCCAGTGTTTGACGGGGTTCAGGGTCCGATCATTTCCATGAGGTGGTTTTCCAGATATTGAGGGATGTTTATTTTCTTGATCTTGCCCAGCTGACGAGAAGGTCAAGTGCGCTCCGAACCTTCTTCGTTCTGGAGCGAAGGATTGGTGGAGGATGGTTACTAGTTCATACACCCTAGAGCAACGAGCTATAGTATCATGGGAGCAGTTCTCTGAGATGTTTTGCTCGAAATATGTCCCATTGGTAGAGATGGAGAGGCTGGCCCAGGAGTATTTGGATCTTAGACAGGGAACAGAGTTGGTGACAGAGATCACCAAGATGTTCATGGAGAGAGCTATGTTTTTCCCTAAGTTTGCTGCTTCTTATCACACTTAGATGACTCGGTATTTAGGCATGCTCAAGACGGATATTTGACAGTTCATGTCCATCCAACGCTATGGTTCTCTTGCTGAGCTTCAGGATGTTGTAAGGAGGCGAGAGAATGAGATAGAGACCTAGACAAGAGAGCAGCATCAGGCTCCATATTAGTCCCAACCTACTACAAAGCGGTTCAAGTCCGCCGGTCAGAGTTAAGGATCAGTTGGAGGGAGGTGCCGATTGTTTGTATGTCACAAGTGTGGCGAGGAGGGTAAATTTGGAAGAGACTGCATGCAGAGTGCATGAGTTTGTTTCATTGCTGCCAGGAAAGCCACATCAGAGCTCGTTGTCCTTTTCCTATTTTTGATGAGGTTTTGGATCCTACACCCTTAGCTTAGTTGCCCGATGGTCGTCATGGGATAGCTGAAGTTCTGGAAACCAAGGCTTGAGTTGGCAATTCTTCTTTTTAGCAATGGTGGTGGTATTTGTAGTTATCTATGATTTCTGTTTATGTTTCAATGTTCAGTTGAAAACTGGGAATATTAGTTAAATGGAAGTATCTTAGTTGGCCTTGGTTGATTTAATTTCTTGTACGAATATATTAATTATCTTTGTTATCAGATTGTATGTATAGGATTTATGAATGTTGTGTGGGTTCAGATTCTCCTATATATTTGGATATCAGTGGTTGGGATAATGTAGTGGGATTCAAGATAGTATGAGTATCTAAGGATTGGAAAGTTGTTAAACTCTAGTATACCATAAGTTGGGGAGAGTGGTACCTCGTAGCAGGAAAACCTCGTGCCAAAGTTCGGTTCTTAGTTGGATTTCTTCAGTTTCAAGACTTTTGTGCAATTATTGAATATTTAGGTTTCGCGTTAGGGTCATTTTTAACTGTTTGATTTTCTCTCATAGTCGTATTAGTTTTAGTTGTGGCATCATAAGTAGGGTGTGTTTGCGCTTAAAACCCTAGAGTGTTAAGAGCCAATGATGAGGGATTCATTTTTCGTTCTTGTTTGATTGGGGCTTTAAGGTATGAGTCATGGCTTGAAGACCTGGTAGGATCAGTTAATTTTGTAAGCCTGAGTGTTGTTGTTGGTTAGTGGATTAGGGGTAGGCCCGAGTAGGGTTGTTAATCGGGTTAACCCGATCGGGTTTCAGGTTAAATGGGTCGGGTTAGTAGGGTTTTTCTAGAAAAAGTATTCACCCGAAACCCGACCCTAGTAAGGTACGGGTTAGTCGGGTTTGGGTTAATCGGGTTTCGGGTTAGTAGGGTTAATCGTGTTAGTCGGGTTGATGTTGAAATGTAAGATGAATTTATGTTGTGCCATTTTAATACATAATCCACATGTATAGGGACTTCAAATGTAAAGTTGGTATACGATATGAATTTTTTGAAGTTTCTTTTACTATATTAGTAATGTAAACGGTGAATAAAATTGGTAAAATTGTTACAACACAACCATACTGCACTAAGAGGAGAGGAAATTTATACCATTTTAAACATCTCTATACATAATAATTTTACTCTCTGGTTTGTTTAAATAAGAAATATGTATTAGTTGTAAAATCTCATGGGATCTTGAATTCATGTCATTCAATGTTGTAAAAAAAGTTTTGGTAATAAGTTCTTAATCGGGTTATTCGGGTTAACCCGAAACCCGAATTGTTTGAAAAAATCAACCGTAAACCTGACCCAAATAACAATTTGGGTTAGTCGGGTGAACTCGAATAACCTGGTTAAGAGTTCGGACCCTATTAAACCCGAACCTAATTACCTTATTCGGGTCGGGTCTGGTTAATCGGGTTCCAGTTTTTTTTGACACCCTAGGCCCGAGTGTTGTTGTTAGTTAGTGGATAAAGGTTAAGCCTGAGTATTGTCTAGTAAATAGCTAATCAGGATTGTTGAAGCTGAGTAGAAGCAGTTTGGTATGTGACCAGTTGGTTCTCGTCGCAATGGTGCACTTCTGTGCAGGGTTAGCATGATGACGTTTGGCAGTGCATCGACGAAGATTTTAAGGCTCAGTGATTAATTGGTTTAAACCATGTGGATAATCGAGGTTGTGTTAATGAGGGTATAATCGTTCAGTTCAGCCACAATGGTTGGATGTTTTGATGGCTAAGGGCATGAAACCAGGGTCATGGGAAGGACCGAAGTAGTCCTTCATCCACAAACCTCATTCAAAAAATTAGATAGAGAGTGTAGACAACTTTGAGTCCGCGTGAGAGTTATGCCGACCGACGTCGATCGAAGTTGGAATTTCGAGTCGGCGATATGGTATTACTGAAGGTATCACCCTGGAAGGGTGTGATATGCCTAAGGAAGAGGGAGGAAATTGGGTCCCCGGTATATTGGACCATTTCGTGTGATAGTCAGGGTAGGCAAGGTGGCCTACCGGTTGGAGTTTCGAGTAAGCTTAGTTAGATCCACAACACTTTCTGTAACATCCCAAAATTCAATGCCAAAAATTTCATTTTTAAATAACTTATTATAAAACTATAAGTATAAAAACATCCATAGTAACCTCCCATGTCACAACTAAAATGTCAATAGTCAAACATGTTATCATAAAATAATATCATAGTGTATTCCCAAGAATCTCATGAGCGGAAAACATAGTGTGATGTGCTGCGACCAAGCCATTTCCTTTCCCTTGAAACAAAGTACCTGAAACCAAAACTGAAAACTGCAAGCACAAAGCTTAGTGAGGTCCCCCATCATACCACACATCATACAATCATACATACTATCGGGCAATTCTGGGGTGCCTGACCTACCCATGTCAAGCCATTATGGGGTGCTGACCTACTTATGTCAAGCCATTCTAGGGTGTTGATTTATCCGTGTCAGGCCATTCTGGGGTGCCTGCCTGCCCACCGGTCTATCTCACCCGGTCACGGGGACTATTTTACACCTACCACTATCACAAAATAACATATCATAATCATGCCGTCAGACATATCTGGGGTATCCGACCTACCCTTCGGTCCTAACGACCGAATCAGGGGACTATTCCCCTTCTACTACCACTATCACATATAACATATCATACTTGCACATAGAACACAACATGTAGTAGCAAACCAGGCAATTATCACAAAGACAATCATCTCAACTATGATCAACTACTAGTGGGCCGACCTTGGTGCCTCAGATCCACTTCTACTGGAAGGTAACTCACCTCACACTGCTGAAGTCACGCCGACCCAACCCCAACTGCTGGATAACAGGTTCCCGAACTGTCAACATCAAAATAATACCCAATTAATAATTGGGTTCCAATACATAACCAATACATAACCATAACAATCATCCCAAACCTTTACATGGCCTTATTCTAAGGCCCAACCAAAAAGTCCAGTCCAAAATTTGGTATTTCTAATGTCTCAATGTCTCATAATCATAAAGGCCTAAACTATGGCCCAATTTTCCAAATTGGGCCCAAACCCCTTAAATGGACCTTACCTTAGGCCCGTTAAATCATTCTGACCCATTTGCTTGTTCTTGGCTGCCCCATTATTATCCCAATCACTAAGGCCTAACTTAAGGCCCAAGTGAGATTAGGGTTTCACATAAAATGACATTTAGGATTAAGTGTTTCTCACTTAACACATTAAGGACTTAATACATTAAGTCCATTACTCTATTAAATAAGTCATATGGTGTGATTGGGCTTAATACACAATTCCAATCCAATGGCCCAAATGTGAGTCCCGATAAGTCTAAGCCTATAATTCCAAATTTAGGGTTTTCTAAACCCTAATTAGGGTTTCCAACCCCATCTTAACCCAATAGGACCAATAACTAGGTCTTTTGATCAATTAGGGTTCATTAGGCCCATTAGGGTTTTAATCCCTTTTGTCTAAACATCCAAAAATCAACTACACGCAAGCAAAAGCACACCGCCACCCAACACAACGATTGGTGGCGGCAGCCACCACCCTATGGTGGTGGTTTGAGTTCCTTTTCATTATTCTTTTACCGATTACAATTTTTTACAATGCAAATCTCAATCAAAACACTCAATAAACTAAACACGCACACATACAACCACCTTATGGTGGCCGGTGTGGCACATGGTGGCAGCTACCACCTCATGGTGGTGGCGGTGGCTCTTCCATGAACTCCGTTTAAACAAAACACCCAAACACACACTTCAAAAAAATTATACACACTCCAGCCACCCACCCAGTGGCTCACATCGGTGAAAGTAGTGGATTTGGGTTGGCAGCCACCACCTCACGGTAGTGGCAGTGGGGCTTTCTTCACATCTCCGGCCAAAAGACACTCCTGCATCCTTATACTACAACAACATACGAGCACCAACACCACAACACACCCATAACCACCTTTCATGGTAGCTAATGTTGTCAAAAAATCATTCCCAGTGACAGCCACCATGGCTGGCGGCCATGGTGGTCTTCTTGCGTTCTCCAGCCAACCTTTCACCCACACACATCCGCAGTGACCACTGAAACACACAAACACCACGACGTTGGCCGAGATACAAAAACACACACGAAACACACATAACACCACCACACTTATGGTGGTTTACGACGACCCGAAAAGGTTATCATCGAAATGCGATAGCCATCGGGCGAAGATAGCGACGCACATGAGAGAAATGGTAGAAGAACGAGAGAAAGGAAAAGGGTTCGCCATTAACCGAGAAGGTAGAAGCACAACGGCCCCAACATCGGCCTTGACTCAGGTATTCACTGGCAGAAAAACAACAATGATAGTGCTCCGCTCATTTGGTGGCTCAACTGGTCGGAAGAATAGCGTCATGGGTGGTGGTGTTTCGATGGCTAGCGGCGCCGGAGGTGGAAGGGAGGCATAAGGGTGAAGATGTAACGGCCGACGATGGTCGATTAGGGTTAGGTTTTGTGGAACCTTAAATACCTGTCTCCATTCTATAAGTTTGCCATAATGGCAGCAACAGTCCCTCCCTTCCCTTCTTCTTTCAAAGTGAACCCATAAATTACCATTTGACCCCAGGCTCTTAAAACCTTTACAAATTAAGTCCAACTTTTACCAAGTAGCCCCTCTCTCTACATTTATTTTCAAATGAAGTCCAAAATTTACTATTTAGCCCCTTCTCCCATAATTCCTTTCATATTAGGTCCAAATTATACCAAACACCCCCTGTCTTCTAAAAATCTTTACAAAGTAAATCCCAGAACTTACACTTTAACCCCCAACTTATAAAACTGTGATAATTAGCTCCTCGAGACCAACATCTTGTAATATAATTATTGATTTTAGGGTTATTATACAATCATTTATTTATTTATTTATTTATTAAATAAATGGGGTGTTACACTTTCCATGTTTCACAGTTGCTAAAGTACGTGTTGGACGATGAGGTCGTGGTTCCCCCGGATGATATTCAGGTCGATGAGCATCTGGATTATGTTGAGAGGCCAGTGGATATATTGAAGAGAAAGATGAAGGTTTGTGCAACAATGAGATGCATTTGGTAAATATTCAGTGGTAGTATAGGAAAGGTTTCGAGTGGACTTGGGAGCCGGAGCTGGATATGTGGGAGCATTATCCTGAGTTGTTTGAGATAACTAATATTAGCATTGTTGTTGTTTTGGGCTGAACATGCGTACATTAGGCATACTGCATGGTACATGGGGCGTAATAGTTATTTAAGGGAACGACATCGCTTTGGGAGTACGTTGGGCGTACAATGCAGACATTGGGCGTACCCCGTCTGGGCAAAAAACCTAATCTTAAGGGTTTGGACCCTATATACTGATCATTAATTCCATTTACCCACACCATTTCCAGCCTCCATCCTGAGAAAAGTTTTCTCTTGTAAACCCTATCCCCATTTTTGCATTTTGAAGCTTGAGTGTATGTCTTTTATGTTCCAAAGGAAGAAGAATGCGGCGGTGAAAATTGGAAGATGGAAGCAAGCTTGGATCTTGAATTTTTGCATCATTCTCCATCTCCAGAAGGTAAAAAGTTCCCACCTTGATGAATAAGTTGCTAGATCTAGCTTACATGATGAAAATATAAGCTTTTATCCCTAATATGGCTTTTCTTGTGTATGGCATGTTATAGAACGTTTGGGATGTCCTTTTGGATGTGGTTCCATGCCTTGACTCATAAAAATATGATCTTGGCCCTGAGATTCCTTCATGCAAGCCATTAAGAGCTTTAGAGGTTAAAACAAGTTAAGGTTTTGGTTGTTGGGCTTGATTTAGACATGTAGAACCATAAAGTTGGAAACTTTATGGTTTGGGACGCTATTTGGGGATAAGACTGAAAATTGAATGTAGTGACTTAAGGAATTAAGCTCTCAAAATGAATATATTAAGTCATTGTGTACACTGGGTGTAGCTTGTATTATGTCGGGCGTATGCCTAAGGGTGCCTGATTTGGATCGCGAGTACGCAGCCAGAGTTGACTTTTTGATCATTTACTTTTATCGTTGACTTTTTGACTAAGTTTGACTTTAGGTGGATCCGCGGGAGCAAGCAGTGTAGCAAGGAGCATATCATGGTGTTCTCGGTTTTCTTTATTTCAGGTGAGTTTTACCTTATTGTATCGTGGGACGAAGGCACCAATGCTGGTCCACTAGTTTTGGTTATCTGTTAGTAAAGGGATGCATTAGGCACTGTATATAGTCATGTAGGGAATACTGAGAACTCTTGATCTAGGCTTTACCTATTCCTTGTTTGGTTGTAATTCTAGAGTATGATTAATTGTCCCGGTGTCAATCTCACCTTTGATTATATAAGGTCATGCATTTCTTAGATTATTGCTATTTAGTATGCTACTATCTTGTAGTGATCTGCTAGATTACTATCCTGGTAGATAGGTTGTTGTTATGTTGTAATGATCTGCTAGATCGGTGTCCCGGTAGATAGAATGTTGTTATGTTGTAGTGATCTGCTAGATCGGTATCCTAATAGATAGGGTGTTGCTATGCTGTAGTGATCACTTAGATTGGTATCCTGGTATGTAGGATGTTTCTATGCTTTAGTGTACTGTTGGATTTGTATGTCATATGTACTTACTAGTTATCATCTGGTGGAGTTCCCTAGGGATTGTTTGTGGTCATGTAGGATAGCTTAAGAACTCTTGATCTAAGCTTTCTTGACTGTTCCTTGTTTGGTTATGGCTCTAGAGTAGGATAATCTATTCGGGTGGTGTTTTGATATATCTCTGACTTAACTTTGTCTCCTTGAGGAGCGAAAAAGGTAAGTCTGAGAATCACAATAAAGAAAACAAGATCATCAGATATCATTTGGGAGGTGATCTCGGAACGAAGCTCCGATGGTCAAGTTAGTGAATCCCTTTGAGAAAAGATATGATATGGAGAGTATGAGACTAGGATTTCAGAGTTGATTCCTTCTCTTAGGGGAGAAAGGACATTTTTATTTCTGTGGTCAAGGGAACAAATCCCCGATAGTATCTTCTACTTTTTCAGGCATGGCATGATGAGGCAGCCTTGATTGTTAGATCGTGCCCCGGGTGGCTATTTGCTATTAGTGCAGAACTGCCAATTAGCAGATCACCGAGCACTACCCCTATCACCATGGGGCAACTGGTACTCATTTTGTCTTATCCGAAATGGGAGTTTCTCTTCTAAAAGGGGGCCAATCCCGACAGATCATCAGTGCTAGAAAGCGGGGTCATATAAACAATGGTTTGCTCTCGAGTCTTGTCGGATAGTGGGTTTTTGATGGCCCATTCCCGAGTTGATGGCTCCGTTATCCTTTGACATTACTCTGGGTGAGATACATCAACAAGTCCCCAAGGCTAATGGACGTCAACGTTGATGGGTTTTGAGCATTCTAACACTTCCTAAGTGTACATGCAACCCTAATAAACCTTGGATCTATGTTTGTCTAAGATACATGCAAATAATTATTTTTCCAAGGTTCATATCCTAACTAGCATGGCATGGGGAACATGAATCAAATAAGGCTATTAGAAATGCTTACCTTGTAGTAGTAGTTGATTGCTTGGAGTTTTAGAGCCTAGCACCAATAGTGTGAATGCCTCAAATGGAAATCACAAATCACCACAAACTTGGAACTTTGAGAGAATAGTCACTACTTATCTTGAAATCGGCCCTCACCTCAACAAGTGTCAACTAGTGTGATTTCAAGAAACAAAGCCTCCTTTATATAGTGTGGTGGATTAGGGTTACATCCATGTAAACCCTAATACCCATGTCTCTTCATTTCCATGAGATCCATGGGTTAAAGCTCCATGGAGTATCCATGGACTTTTCCATGCAAGCCTAGCCCATTCCAAATAAGCATTAGCCCACACTATATAAATATAGAAGCCCATATTTAATTAGTAATATCTTTGATCTCTAAATTAATCCTAGATTAATTATAGATCAATACTAATTAAATAATATGATCTTATATTAATATATTAGAACTTATAATATATTAATAAATCATAACTTGTACTATTCTCAACATATTATCCATAAATTGTTCGGGTGAAGTGCAACCCAAATGGACCATGCCGGGTCGAGTCAAGTACATACCAAATATAGTTATGGACTTAGACACTATATCCAACAAATGTTTGCTCAGGCTAGCGAGGTTAATTTATCCATAGATTTGGACACGTGTTCATTGATGGTGATTTCTACTGCCTATTGACATGATGGAATTGTATGAGTCGGAAATTTCATGATTGTAACTGTTCGGGTTTCCCACCTGCATTTAGAACCTTCCTTATCTGATTTGCTTTCATTTTTCCTTTTCTTCTTCTTTCCTCCAATATTGCTTCTTTCTTTCCGTTCCATCCACATTTCTTCTTCTACGTTTTCGTTTCACCTTTGTTACCAGACCATGACATATCTTAATAGGTGTCGCTCCATCTTCCGAAGGGTTTTATGGGCTGCAGGAGCGATTTGGTTTGCTCCCCGATCATGGGGTCAAGTTTCCATACAGGGGAGCTGTCATCTCCCGACCACCAGAGGGTAAGGTCGAAGTTCCTATTCCCATCTTCTAGGCAGGGCTACGGTTGCCAACGACTGAGTTTTTTTACGAGATCATTCATCACTACGATTTCACTGTTGACGACCTTACCTCCAACATTGTTAAGAGATAATTGGCTTTGAGATGGCATGTACGGATCTGGGTGTGCTTTCCCAACTTTGGACTTTCAAGTACTTTTTCAATTCATCGAATCAATCTGGTATTCACACGTTTTCTCAATACAGAGGTGTTCATGCTTTCATCTTGAACCAGAAGGCGCCAAAAAAGAATTGGTAGGACATGTGGCTCTGGGTGAATCATGATTTAGTCAGTTACGGTTATCCCTATAGATCCAACTTTTATGACCTAATTTCTACTGTTTGGGGGGCTAACGAGCAGGTTTCCAACGCTCTCAAGAGCATCTCTTTCAACCGGGATGACTGGGAGGACCTTATGTTGGCCGTTGAGGATATGAGTGTAGCTTGGAGGTCTCGAGGAATGATGCCTCAATTTTTCAATATGAAGGATGGTATGCGCTTCTCCCTTCCCCCCTTTTTGTTTTGCTTTCCTTCGGTTGTGTGTGTGTTTCGTAATGTGGCACCCCCCTTTTTTTTGTGTGTATGCTTGATCTTCTTCTTTTGTTGTTAGGTCGTGAGAGGATCATTCCATTTGAGATGGTTTTGAGGGGTCGTTTTTAGGGTGCATGCCTTCATCGAGAGGTGTCACTGGTGGAAGTGCTTTTGCTGCCAGTTACCCTTGACTGTGCATTGGCCCTCTCCAGTCTGATCACTACTTCGAGTCTGATGCC
Source organism: Lactuca saligna (assembly GCF_052625555.1). Lineage (NCBI taxonomy): Eukaryota > Viridiplantae > Streptophyta > Magnoliopsida > Asterales > Asteraceae > Lactuca > Lactuca saligna. The sequence goes on along the minus strand of NC_136424.1, from coordinate 71,883,135 downwards.
TGATCCTCGAGCTGACCCGATGCTGGTTAATGCTCCTATCAACAATGTTTCTCGTGAATACCCCTTTACTTCTGACATGAATGAGGAGGCCTTTATCGAGCTGGTGAAACAAGATACTAGTACGGTCTCCAAGCGATGGCTTTCCTGGTTAGATTCACCACAGGTGAAATCTATCGAGACTGGCTCCTTGGGTCTATGCCTCCTCAAGAGGCAAAATGTGGACATCCTTTTGGGGGAGTCCACTGTGGTAATGGACATCCCCGATGATGACACTTCGAAATAGTCGGAGTGGGTGAAAGTAGGGGCCATGAAACTGCCCCGTGAACCCAAAGAAGAGCCAGTGGAAACTGTTGCTTTTGGTGAAAATATTTTTGGTGTTGACTCCGACATTGCTCACAAAGATGCTCCAAACTCACCAGTCATGCTTCTGATGGGGGGGTACTACTAGGGGTTCAACTTCTGCTCACGAAGATGCTCCAAACTCACTAGTTTTGCTTCGTCAGAGCAATTTGAGTTCCGGTGAGCTTGCTTTGGTTAGGGCTGAGTGTAATGAATCAGGGGTAAGGTTACTGTAGTTTGAGGTATAAAAGTGTGTGTTTGATGTCCGTTATGATCTTTTGGCCGGGGAGAATACCTCTTTGGAGTAGCAGGTTACGAGACTAGACGAATCTCTATGTGTGTGTGGGGGGGGGGGGGGGGGGCGGGCGGAGGGGGGTTGTCTCAGCGTGTGGATGCGTTGGTTGAGGAAAAAAGGGTATTTTGTAATGACCGCGTTTCTGGATAAGCATATTTATTATAATGATGTAATAGTTAAGGTCAACAATTATAACGTATTTTCTGTAATGAAGAAGAATTATTTGAGTATTATGTGATTTATGTGCAATATATGTGCTTATAACGATATAATAAATTTGAATAAAATACGCGTCTAAAATAAAATAATAATTAGACTCAATATCTTTGAATAAAGTTGAAGTAGTCATAACAAAGATTATGTAGATATAAGGAACATTGAAATCTGACTTATAACGAAGAAGTTATGACCCGTCGAAGTTTCGTGATTAAACTAGCATGGCTCTACGTATCGTAAAAAGTGAATTTTATACATAATACTTGTTAGCCATAGAAATCTAAATTAAAGTTGTAGTAGACGTTAAATTGTGAGTGTGCATATAAAAAACATCCAAATCTGACTTTGCTAGCGGAAATTATGATTTTTCTAAAATTCAGCGTAGCAGTATACAGTTCAGAAATGGAATTTTAGATCGATCGATTATTAACCGAAACAATCTAAACGAGAATTGAAGATCTCGTTAGTGGGATCTCAATGATATAAAGACAGTCTAAAATGGACGTCGAACGACAAAGTTATGAATTTTTAACGGACTTTAACTATCTAAACCTATTAAAATATAACTTTAAAAATGAAGTCAAAATTAGCCGACAGAGTCTAAACGAAAGTTTTAGATCTTGTCAATAACTACGCGTGGATATAAATAACGTCAAAAATGGAAATTGTATGAGAAAGTTATGAATTTCTTAAAATTGGTGGTTTCACATGCGTCATGCACCACATGTTAGCACCAAGCGAAGCCCTGGTGCTACGCAAGCTCATGACGTGAGACCTAAGTCTCACGACGTGAAGAGCCCCTGGACAACCTATAAATAGAGCCAAAAAGCACTCCATTCTTCACACTTTTCTATCCAACCCTCTCCCAATCCCCTGAAGCCTCAAGGCTTTTCTCTAGCACTTCCTAGGTGTTAGTAGCGAAGCCCAGGAGCACCGAAAATCCCCGAGAAGAAGAGCTTTTTGCTTAGAAATTCTGTCCGTACAGAGTTTGGTTTTTCGCTAAACCACCTGTAAACTGAATTATGCTTACCGTACTTTAAGTATAACTTATGTTTAAGTTCATTATCGTTATTATGAACTTATAAACAAGATTTATCAGTGATTCCAAGTCATTATAATGATTGATCTACTTATGGAGATGACATCTAGGCTGGATTTAGTGAGGTGTGTCAAGTGGGGTTTCCAAACTGTATACTTTGTACACCGAACGAACTCTATCTCTAATATGATCCCACCTGATTATTCCTTACTTGATAGATCTTGAAATAGACTTTAAGTTAATGACGAATCTAGACTAATAGTTAGTTGCAATAAATATTAGACTAAGACTTACTGATAATGACACTAGGTTACGTCAAAGGAAAAGACAGTTGCTAGAAGCAAAGCATTACCCGAATTTCGAGTCCTTACTTTATCAAGTGAGTGCATAGTTACTTTTATCTTACACATAGATATGAAGTACTTAATATAAATTACTGATGGGTTTTGGTCATAAGACATCCTATGTGCTTATACAAACCCTAATGCTTGGATCTAGGTTTCTCTATTGTACATGCTTTGAATCCAAGACTATAAACCCTAATTCTAGCATTCAAATAATCATATTAACATGAGAATAGGTTTATAATGTTACCTTGATTGTTATATAGCAATAACAATCCTAATTCCTCCTTGAATTAGCTTTGGAATGCGTAGAGTCACAAGTGTCACTCCTCTAATGGCTTACAAACACCAAGAGAAAATGGAGAAGGTATAAAGAGAGAGGAGAGAGGTTAGAATTTGTCCTTAGGACTTCTTGGGAAGGGATACATGAATTCATGAGCCTTAGGGTCTTTATATAGGTGTAGAGATAGGGTTTCAGTCATTATCCTTATCTAGTTGCTTATCCACAAAGCAACCCATAAGATAATCCTTGAATCCTTATCATAGTCGAATTCTAAGGCCTTATCACCTTAAATTCGTCCAACCTAATAATAAGATAATCCTTACCTTATTTTGTAACTATCACATAATTACAAATCAGCCCCTCTAGTTTAATTAATTACACTTGATCACAAAATTAATTCCTAATTAATTATTGACCAATATTAATTAAACAAATATGATTTCTCCTTTAATATATTATTCTTATAACATATTAATAAATCATATTATCCTCTCTCTATATATATTTCTCCAATCAAGTTGCTTTGGTGAAGACAACCCAAAAGGACCATGCACCATCGGATCAAGTACATACCAAAATAGTCATGGACTTAGACACAAATCCAACAGTCTCCCACTTAGATAAGTCTAATAACTATTATGCGTACGACTTCAGATCCTGATCTGCAATAGTAGCTTTCCAAAGCCGCTGTCAACTCTGATCCTATCAGGTACGCGTGTCCTTAAGATAAGGGATCATATATTCCTCCATTCTAGATATCGTATGAGATATGATTTCAAATCATTCTCTTTGTACTACTTCTCGATTTCTGATTTATGACGACAGACTAATTGAACAAATCAAATTAGCCCTAGCCCGGCCGAGCATTTACGTTTGTCATCAGTAAACCATCGAGGGGCCCAAAAGATATCGCTTTTATCCTACCTTGGATAAAAGGAACAGATAAACTTTGATACAATGCTTGCTTGCACTCACTAACCAAATCACACACAACAATATGTTTTATAACACCAAGTTACTAGTGCGTTTACATATTATCAATGTGCAACCGATTAGCAAGATACAACTCACACATCTCGGTTTCAAGAATATAAGATGTTATCGTCTCACCAATCACTCGTGATACAATACATGGAGTGATCCAAGTGAGCGTGGGTTTAATCCAATGCTCAAATCATATTCATAAGCACTCATGAACGTTGCAGCAAACATTTGCTTATGTCTAATACTCTTTTAGACAATCCACACACCAATTCACGATAGTCTTCATTCATACCTACTTCCAACATATGAACGACTGTGGCCCGTTTGAATAATTCGATTATTCTTAATAAACTCAATTATTCTGGAATTCAAAACATGCAAAGTGAAACACAAGAATAATACTAATCCCATATGGCCTCAACCCTTTGAGCATAATTAAAACCGTTTTATTTATTACCATATCGATTACTCATTATTTGTCGTTTCGGGTAATCAACTTCTCACTTGAATTATTACACTTGTCCCATGCTCCTAGCATGCACACAATGTTTACCTATGGTTTTTACTTTGTGAAATAGATCAAATTGAACACATTTCCAATCATTCTCATTTTACAACTCCAAATCCATTTTTCATAAGTGAAAGAATATCAAATTCTCGCTACTTATAGAATACGCCAGATTCTAACACTTTATGCAACGATCCTTTCGTAATGTCACTGCATCAAAGTCACAAAGACTATTGCCAATGATATTGCAAAGTTCTCTAACGGAGATTGTTACAAGACAATTCCTTAAATATGATGTCTCTCACTCAAAGTACATTCTTTTGAACATCCTTTCGCATAAAAGTTTCTAATCTAGACATAGATTTTCAATATTTACTTCCTAATATGAACACGCTTCCATATTTTCCTCATGACAACTCATTCTTAATAGAATCTTTTCTATTTGTAATGATGTCGATATGGTCCATCCAATATGGAAACATTTCCATATTTTCCAATACTATACTTCCAACTACTCACAAGCGACCAATCCTCGTCGAACTTTGGATTGTCCTTTGATAGTTGTTTAATTATTTTAGTCAAAACCAATTCTAGCCCCTTTTCCCTCTAAATGCGCTAGACATTTGGAAAATTTTAGAATGGTCAAACATTAAAGCATTTGCAATCGATCCTATACCCGAAGCGTATGAGACAAGATGCACAATGTTTTATTTGCTATGTTCTCAAAATTCGAATTGTGAAGAGGAATGCCGTAATCATAATCGAAATTTTAAGAACACACAATGTACCTTTGACTAAATTTATTAACATTCCACATCCTAATCCTTTAGATTTGAAATGAAGCATAATATTCTCTCCCTTAATTATAGAAAAACAACTTTACAACCCTTACGACTTTGCAAGGTATAACTCTTGTTTTTCTATAATTAATATTGACAACTTGCAATACTTTCCATAATAATCATACATTCATAAATTTTATGCTCCCACTATCATGATGATTATTATAAAATATAACACTTATGCTCCCACTAGCTTCGACATGTATTCATAAACATCTTAACTTTCAGAAAACAATACATATCGAATTTCTTAAGTCCATGTTTCTAATACTTAATGTTTTGATAATCTTTTATCAAGGCTTCTTGAACTTATACACATTTGCCTTTAGAGAGTTCATATGTGTGTCTCAACAATTAAGACTAATTGCCAAACCTCACAATTCAAATTATGGAAAGGGATACCATAACCATAATTGAATTCGAGAATGCAATTTTACAAACACTATTTTCTTGAAATCTTTCTTAGTGAAAGCATTTCCTCACAATCATTTTCATGAAGGAGAAAATCTTATGACACTTAGATTTTAAACGGTGTATGTGTTTCTATCCATGTGAATTTGTTAAAACCAAAGTTTACGACAAATTCAAACTCATATGGATCGAACTTTCTTAATCTTGATTTCTTGCCTCATGATAGCACAGCTGCCCACCACGTCTTCAAATAAGTTAAGAATCTCACCATTTTTTTCTTATCAATGTACCTTTCATTGATCAAGGTGCTTTGCCTTTTATGCGTTCAAAATGAGAACTCATAGGACTCATATGCACAATTAACTCAATTGGAATGCCATAGAAAACAAAATAGTGTCAACACGATATGTTGTAAACCTCAACTCGTGTGCTAGTGATGATCGATAAGGTTTATTTGATTTGTTCTTGAAACTTTTCAAGACCATTAAGACTCCCACTAACTCCTTGACATATAAGATTCTCTTGTCAATAAACATTTGTTGACAACCAAATATTCAAGAGTTAGTGTAGCTTTTATCAAAAAACACTTCATAAATTTGTCCTAGTTGGTCTTTGTCTTATCCAAGACATCACAACTTTCCACATTTGATGAATGTTATAAACCTTTAATACTTTTCACTCATTGTCACAATCTTAACTTTAAGACTTGTTATTGGAACGAAGTATGATAGACTTCTTGATTTAACCATTTCTACAATCCTTGATTCCTCTTCATAGACATACAATTGTACTAAGACTCACTTAGAGGATCAATTAAGATATGGTTCTTAATCATAAAGACTTATCATAAAGCATAAAAGGTACTCTCCCTTCTTCTTAGAATGGAGAAACTTTTATCTTTCTGCCTACTTGATTCTTCTTATTCGTTTTGCTATTGATTTAAACCTTTTTAATCAATTCCGAATTACACTTAATCTTGTAAGTATAATCACATTTACTAAACTTTTAGTAAATCATGACGAACATCTTTGTTACTCTTATGGTGAACTTTGATCAACACACAACTTTGTGTACTCGATCTCCTAGTCCTTCACTTGTCACTTTGTGAACGAATTTGTTTAATTTCCAAATATGAAATTTCTCATTCATCATGCAACCAAGTTGCCTGATTCCAAATTTCTGTCCAATTGAAATTTTGGGCGATGAGAAACTCTCCCTATTTGGTAAATTCTCGACATCTCCATAAATAACATAACTAAGAATCATATCCATTCATTGTAGAAATATGCAAACATCAATTTTTATAACGATTTTAATGCAAGGAAATAAACAAATAAATAAATGAGTCAAACAAAATTTATTTATAAAAGCAGCGGAAAAATTTGTCCTCACAATGCAAAATCCATTGAAAACTATGTACAAAAGAAAATTTCTAACAACTCTATCATAACTTTCTAAGCTCAAAATCTAATCTTCAAGTCCATGCGATCGATATCCATCTCTTGTGATTAGATTCATCTTGCTCTCTTATCAAGCTTCCTTTCTTTTCACCGATCCTACAAAAAACACTCAAATGCAATCTTATCACATCATGTATTAAGAATCAATGAATAGGAACTTAATGGAGTTAGATAGTGGATTCTTACCTAAAGTAGAGCCATACATTCTGACTCTCCCATCTCTTAGATCTCTTAGGTAATTAGGGCAACTTCGTCTCCAATGCCCCTTCTCTTGGCAATAATAGCAAATTGACTCTTTTGGAACAACACATGGAACTACTTCAGACATCGCCTTTCTCTTATGATCAAACTTTTCGATCATTGCATGTCTTTCATTGCCATTGTCTATATCCATAGAGGTCTTGAAGGAAGATTCACCAACCAACTTTGCTTTTCCATTGCGCGAAACCATTGCTGATTCAGCAGCAATAAGCATGTAGGTGAGATCCATAAGGGTCACATCGTGGTTCATCATATAGTACTCTCTTACGAACTCACTATATGAGTTGGGAAGTGATTGAAGAACCCAATCAACAGCCATCTCTTCACCGATAACGGATCCCATCATTCTTAACCTATCAATGTGTGACTTTATCCCTAATACGTGTGCACACACCGACTTTCCTTCTTTATGTTTACTTGCCAAAAGGGCTTGAGTGATATTGAACCTTTCAATTTTACAATCTTGTGGGTTAGGGAGAATAATTGGAGGAGGAGGAGGAAGTGAAGCATGATTTCTTGTTCCTCGATCGAATCGTAGAATATCATCCTCATGTGGAATGCTTGTTCCACGGGATTTGGGAAGACCATAGTTGTCGAACTTTGACATCTACAAAATGGGAGAAAAACGAATTCAAGTTAGTTGATAAATTGAGTCCTTAGTAAATCACCCAAATGAAATACTAAGGCTAGGACCCAACATAATATTCCACAACTCGGGAGAGGGATGCCGTAACCCTAATTGCATAATATTTGAAGGTAAGTGTATGACGATTCCCTAATTTCCACAACGAAAAAAGAAATTGAAGTTTTAAATCTATGAAAACTCCTAGATCCTTTGAGATCCATTAAACGTTCAATGGCATGTTTAAATCTCGATTTGCCCCTCTTGTTTGTGACTGGGATGCCTAGGATCACAAAGCGGGTGTGAATAACCATGCAAACTTACATGGTGCCCTCACATGTTACAGTCACCTATTCGATGTGCCGGTAAACCACACACGCTCCACCGAACTATGAAAAACATTGAGTCACCCTTTGCTACCTTTGCTTAGAACCATTTAGTGTGCCGGTAAACCACACACGCTCCACTACCGTCTTCGCAAGGGCACAAAGTGTAATTTCATGGAATTGCATCAATTCACTTTTGCCTAAGTAACTAAGATTGGGAATTTGAAAAACATTTAGTTACTTTGTATTTCATTATACTTATAATGGAAGGTTTCGTCCTATCCTACCCGTTCGGCTAACGACCCTCCACTAGTCAAGAGTGCGGTGGGTAAGAGTGGATACCCATTCAATCGCCATTTTATAGGCAATTTCCTTAAACACCCCTTATAGACCAACTTCGTGAATGAGGCCTACTAACGGTAAGACTGACTTTTACAGATACACATATATATATATAATGTTAGACTTTTAATGTTATATATAGTATAGGGTGTATTTTATACTTTTAAAATACTAGGTGGTTAAATTTAACAATTACACTTTTAATTCAATTAAATTGTAAACCTAAACTTTTATGGATTTATTAAACCTCTTTTAATTATACACCTTAATTAATAAATAAAACCATAAGGGTGTATTTGAACTTTTCAAAACTTGGGTCTTAGAATTTAACATTCCTAATTAACTTTTAATCAACTTTTAAATTCCAAAACTTGAGGGCAAGTTTTGAGACATTTCAAAACGTTAGGGTTAGAATATGTGTCAAAATTAAACTATTAATTTAAAATTTAAATTCCAAAACTTGAGGACAAGTTTTGAAACCTTTTTCAAAACATTAGGGTTTTAACTATTTAAATTTTAAAACAACAAAACTTTTGGGTTCAAATTTAAACTATAAAACCTAAAGGGCAAAATATGAAACTTTTCATAACAACAAGGATCAAATAACAAATAATCTAAACTAACATTTAATTGCATAATTATCCATATTTGATTTGTTTAATGATTTCTTGCAAAATAATTTATCAATTTACTCAAAATAATTAATCAATTATCTTATAAGGAAACAATTATCTTATTAATTGATAATTATCTTTAACTAGATCAAGAATATAGTCATATATATCATAAAATCGGATTTATATTGATCTAATATGATAAGGTAACTATCCTAATGCAAAAACAGCAAGAAATCCCAAGATAAGCACTATCTGACGAGTTGACTCGTCGAGTCAAGCCTGGACTCGTCGAGTCACCCTGGACTCGGCGAGTCCAGCCTCTAGAACACCAAAAAATCGAATTTTTTTAGATATACAATGCATCAATATAATTGAAACCATCCTAGGCTCTGATACCACTGATGGGTTTTGGTCATAAGACATCCTATGTGCTTATACAAACCCTAATGCTTGGATCTAGGTTTCTCTATTGTACATGCTTTGAATCCAAGACTATAAACCCTAATTCTAGCCTTCAAATAATCATATTAACATGATAATAGGTTTATAATGTTACCTTGATTGTTATGTAGCAATAACAATCCTAATTCCTCCTTGAATTAGCTTTGGAATGCGTAGAGTCACAAGTGTCACTCCTCTAATGGCTTACAAACACCAAGAGAAAATGGAGAAGGTATAAAGAGAGAGGAGAGAGGTTAGAATTTGTCCTTAGGACTTCTTGGGAAGGGATACATGAATTCATGAGCCTTAGGGTCTTTATATAGGTGTAGAGATAGGGTTTCAGTCATTATCCTTATCTAGTTGCTTATCCACAAAGCAACCCATAAGATAATCCTTGAATCCTTATCATAGTCGAATTCTAAGGCCTTATCACCTTAAATTCGTCCAACCTAATAATAAGATAATCCTTACCTTATTTTGTAACTATCACATAATTACAAATCAACCCCTCTAGTTTAATTAATTACACTTGATCACAAAATTAATTCCTAATTAATTATTGACCAATATTAATTAAACAATTATGATTTCTCCTTTAATATATTATTCTTATAACATATTAATAAATTATATTATCCTCTCTCTCTATATAATTCTCCAATCAAGTTGCTTTGGTGAAGGCAACCCAAAAGGACCATGCACCATCGGGTCAAGTACAGACCAAAATAGTTATGGACTTAGACACTAATCCAACAACTACATGCTACATGTGCTACTATTTGTGTTCCTGATATCTATGCTAAATGAACGATTTATACATGTTTTACTTGATTTAAACTGTATATATGTATTTTATACTAATAAAGATGTTGGGTAAAGATGGGTAGATGAAAGATAATATAGATGGTGAAAGATGAAAAAAAAATGATGAAATGTATTAACTTTAAATTTGATCCAGTCTTCTAGTAGAGTATAGATGACGGCATCAGACTATTCTAGACAATCTAGTTGTAACATCCCAATTTTCAAGACCAAAAATTTCATTTTTGATAAAACATTTTACAAAAACAATAATAAAAACATCAACGAGTCACATCATTTCATAAAACCATAACCACATGTCTAAGAACCATACCATAAAATAGTAATAATATCAGAGTAAAATCCCAAGAATCTCATAATGCAGAAATCTTGTGTGTGTGTGTGATGCGTTGCTACCGTGCCAACTACTTCCCCTTCGATGAAAAGGTACCTGAAAACAAAACTTAAAATTGTAAGCACGAAGCTTAGTGAGTTCCCCCACCATACCACATACCATACATAACACATACTTCCAGGTATATCTGGGTGCCCAACCTACCATGCTGAGCATACCGGGGTGCTCAACCTACCCCTGTCGGACATACTGGGGTGTCCAACGTACCCTTCCGGTTTATCTCAGCCGGTTACGGGGACTATTTCACCCCTACTAGTACTAAATAAAATCATAACATAATCATACCGTCAGGCATACCGAGGTGCCCGACCTACCCATTGGTCCTATCGACCACTCTTGGAGATTATTCCCCCTACTATCACATAACATCATATCAGGCTAGCACATAATCATCGCAGATAACAACATACCAAACAATTATCACAAAGACAATTATATATACTATAACTCTTAGTAGTGGGCCGAACTTGGTGTCTTCGACCCACTTCTACTGGAAGGTAACTCACATCAATGTCGTGAAGTGTCTGAATTATCCTCGATGCAGGGATCAACTCGTCTCAACTCCTACACATAACAACCTTCCTTAATTACCATTTTATACTCTTAACCCCTTTCAAATCAGCTCAAAGTCAAAGTTAAGGTCAACACCCTGGTCAAAGTCAGCTTTTGGTCGAAGTCAACATCTGGTTGACTCAACTCGCCGAGTTGGTCCACCAACTCGTCGAGTTCCATAACCCACAAAATCCTAGAACTTCAATCCTACTCGTCCAGTCTTTCAAGAACTCATCAAGTTCTCAGCCTCCATCTTTTCTAGCCTCTATTTCGAAAACCCTAATTATGTGTGTGTGTGTTTTCAGGTCTTAGAAGGTCATTTTGGGTGTTCTTGGTGGTGAAGGAAGACTTTTGAAGTTGTGTTTTTTTACTCAACCGTTTAGATCCAACAATCACTCTCCTTTGTGTATCTTCTAGAGGTATAAAGCTCAAACCTTGAGGTATATTCCTTTAGATCTTGTTTATGCTTAGAACTATACACCTTTTTGTCCTAAATCTTTATCATTGTGAGTATGGAATACTCCGTTACCTTTAATTTGTCCTTTTAGATGTTTTAGGGTGTGTTAAGTCATAAAAATGCAGGCTTGGACCTTGGTATTCTTCTATGCAAGAGTATTGGTGTAACTGTACATTGTTTATTTATTATTTTGGAGATTTTAAGAGAGACTCAGCGAGTTGATGCTTAGACTCACCGAGTAGAGTCGCGAATTTCCATTCGGGTTAATGACCGGACTCGGCGAGTCGACTAGTGGACTCGGCGAGTCCACGCTGTTTAATGAAACCCTAATTTCCAGGGTTTGAGACCTATTTAAAGGCCCTTATGGCCTTTATTTGCGGCTACCAATTGATAGAGAGAGACCCCAAAGTGTGTGAGTGTTTTGAGAGAGAAAGGAAGCCATTTTTGATCTTTGTGTGGGTGATTTTGCAAGAAGAAGGTGACCAAGGCAAGAGGAAACTGAAGAGGGAGCTAATATGTGGATTTCAGAGCTTAAGGACTTCATCTTGAGGTATATATTCGATCCTTCTTTAGTTTTGGGTGTTAATCCTTGAGATTTAGGGTTTCTAGCCCATTTAGAGTATGATTGTTAGTGCAATTGGTCCCTTATTGTGTTGGGGCTGCGGATCTGGATCCAAAGAGGTCCAGAGATCTAAGCCCCTTGATCTTTATGGGGTGTCATTGGGTTATATGAGCTTAGGGTGGCATATTGAGGCTATTTCTTCAAATAGAGCCATAGGTTCTTTGCATGGGCATCAAGATCCAAACTTTACGTGTTTATTATGATCAAGGAGGGCAGATCTATAGGTTAGAGGAACAGATCTGGCCTCAGGAGGTTATTTATGTATAACCATGGCATGAACTCGCCGAGTTCCAAGAACAGACTCGGCGAGTAGGGCTAGGTTTTCCCGTAAGTCACTCAGTGAGTAACTTGTCGAGTTGGGGGAATGACTCGGTGAGTCAGAAGTGATGGGTTTTGGTCATAAGACATCCTATGTGCTCATACAAACCCTAAAGCTTGGATCTAGGTTTCTCTATTGTACATGCTTTGAATCCAAGACTATAAACCCTAATTCTAGCATATGGAAATCGATATTAACATATAATTAGGTTTAAGAACATACCTTGATTGTTATATAGCAATAACAATCCTAATCTCCTTGAATTGACTTTGGAATGCTTAGAGTCACAAGTGTCACTCCTCTAATGGCTTACAAACACCAAGAGCAAATGGAGAAGGTATAAAGAGAGAGGAGAGAGGATAGAATTCGTCCTTAGGACTTCTTGGGAAGGGATACACGAATTCATGAGCCTTGGGGTCTTTATATAGGTGTAGAGATAGGGTTTCAGTCATTATCCTTATCTAGTTGCTTATCCACAAAGCAACCATAAGATAAGCCTTGAAAACTCTTATCCTTTATCCTTTGGACGATTTCAAGGATCCTTATCTCCTTGAATTCGTTCAACCCATATTTAGGATAACCATTACCATATTTTGTAACTATCACATAATTACAATTCAGCCTCTCTATTCTAATTAATTACACTTGATCACAAAATTAATTCCTAATTAATTATTGACCAATATTAATTAAGCAAATATGATTTCTCTTTTAATATATAATTCTTATAACATATTAATAAATCATAATAACCTCTCTCTCTTTATTTATTTCTCCAATCAAGTTGCTTTGGTGAAGGCAACCCAAAAGGACCATGCACCATCGGGTCAAGTACATACCAAAATAGTTATGTACTTAGACACTAATCCAACAGTCTCCCACTTGGATAAGTCTAATAACTATTCTGCGTATGACTTCAGATCCTGATCTGCAATCATAGCTTTCCAAAGCCGTTGTCAACTCTGATCCTATCAGATACGCATGTCCTTAGATAAGGGATCATATATTCCTCAATTCTAGATATCGTATGAGATATGATTTCAAATCATTCTCTTTGTACTACTTCTCGATTTCCGATTTATGACGACAGACTAATTGAACAAATCAAATTAGCCCTAACCCGGCCGAGCATTTACGTTTGTCATCATTAAACGATCGAGGGACCCAAAGATATCGCTTTTATCCTTCTTTGGATAAAAGGAACGGATAAACTTTGATACAAAGCTTGCTTGCACTCACTAACCAAATCACACACAACAATATGTTTTATAACACCAAGTTACTAGTGCGTTTTCGTATTATCAATGTGCAACCGATTAGCAAGATACAACTCACACATCTCGTTTTCAAGAATATAAGATGTTATCGTGTCACCGATCACTCGTGATACAATTCATGGAGTGATCCAAGTGAGCGTGGGTTTAATCCAATGCTCAAATTCATATTCATAAGCACTCATGAATGTTGCAGCAAACATTTTCTTATGTCTAATACTCTTTTAGACAATCCACACACCAATTCACGATAGTCTTCATTCATATCTACTTCCAACATATGAACGATTGTGGCCCGTTTGAATAATTCGATTATTCTTAATAAACTCAATTATTCTGGAAGTCAAAACATGCAAAGTGAAACACAAGAATAATACTAATCCCATATGGCCTCAACCCTTTGAGCATAAATAAAACACGTTTTATTTATCACCATATCGATTACTCATTATTTGTCGTTTCGGGTAATCAACTTCTTCTTGAATTATTACACTTGTCCCATGCTCCTAGCATGCACACAATGTTTACCTATGGTTCTTACTTTTGTGAAATAGACAAATTGAACACATTTCCAATCATTCTCATTTTACAACTCCAAATCCATTTTCTTAAGTGTAAGAATATCAAATTCTTGTTACTTATAGAATATACTAGATTCTAACACTTTATGCAACGATCCTTTTGTAATGTTACTGCACCAAAGTCACAAAGACTATTGCCAATGATATTACAAAGTCCTCTATCGGAGATTGTTACAAGACAATTCCTTGGATATGATGTCTCTCTCTCAAAGTACATTCCTTTGAACATCCTTTTGCATAAAAGTTTCTAATCTAGACATAGATTTTCAATATTTACTTCCTAATATGAACACGCTTCCATATTTTCCTCATGACAACTCATTCTTAATGGAATCTTTTCTATTTGTAATGATGTCGATATGGTCCATCCAATATGGAAACGTTTCCATATTTTCCAATACTATACTTCCAACTACTTACAAGCGACCAATCCTCGTCAAACTTTGGATTGTCCTTTGATAGTTGTTTAATTATTTTAGTCAAAACCAATTCTAGTCCCTTTTTCCCTCTAAATGCGCTAGACATTTGGAAAATTTTAGAATGGTCAAACATTAAAGCATTTGCAATCAATCCTATACCCGAAGCGTATGAGACAAGATGCACAATGTTTTATTTGCTATGTTCTCAAAATTCGAATTGTGAAGAGGAATGCCATAATCATAATCGAAATTTTAAGAACACACAATGTACCTTTGACTAAATTTATTAACATTCCACATCCTAATCCTTTAGATTTGAAATGAAGCATAATATTCTCTCCCTTAATTATAGCAAATCAACTTTACAACCCTTACGACTTTGCAAGGTATAACTCTTGTTTTTCTATAATTAATATTGCCAACTTGCAATACGTGCCTTAATAATCATACAATCATAACATTTATGCTCCCAATATCATGATGATTGTTGTAAAACATAACACTTATGCTCCCACTAGCTTTGACATGTATTCATAAACATCTTAACTTCCAGAAAACAATACCTATTGAATTTCTTAAGTCCATGTTTCTAATACTTAATGCTTTGATAATCTTTTATCAAGGCTTCTTGAACTTATACACCTTTGCCTTTAGATAGTTCATATGTGTGTCTCAACAATTAAGACTAATTGCCAAACCTCACAATTCAAATTATGGAAAGGGATACCGTAACCATAATCGAATTCGAGAATGCAATTTTACAATCACTATCTTCTTAAAATCTTTCTTAGTGAAAGCATTTCCTCACAATCATTTTCATGAAGGAGGAACACTTAGATTTAAATGGTGTATTTGTTCCTATCCATGTGAATTTGTTAAAACCAAAGTTTACGACAAATTCAAACTCATATGGACCGAGCCTTTTTTAATCTTGATTTCTTGCCTTATGGTAGCACAGCTGCCCACCACGTCTTCCAAGTAGTTAAGCATCTCACCCGTTTTCCTATCAATGTACCTTTCATTGATCAAGGTGCTTTGTCTTTTATGCGTTCAAAATGAGTACTCATAGGACTCACATGCATAATTAACTCAATTGGAACAACACAGAATCAAAATATCGTCAACACGATAGGTTGTAAAACTCAACTCGTGTGCTAGTGATGATCGATAAGATTTATTTGATTTATTCTTGAAACTTTTCAAGACCATTAAGACTCCCACTGACTCCTTGACATATAAGATTCTCTTGTCAATAAACATTTGTTGACAACCAAATATTCAAGAGTTAGTGTAGCTTTTATCAAAATACTTCATAAATTGGTCCAAGTTGGTCTTTGTCTTATTCAAGACATCACAACTTTCCACATTTTATGAATGTTATAAACCTTTAATACTTTTCACTCATTGCCACAATCTTAACTTTAAGACTTGTTATTGGAACGAAGTATGATAGACTTCTTGATTTAACCATTTCTTCAATCCTTGATTCCTCTTCTTAAACATACAATTGTACTAAGACTTACTTAGAGGATCAATTGATACATGGTTCTTAATCATTAAGACCCATTATAAAGCATAAAAGCTACTCTCCCTTCTTCTTAGAATGGAGAAACTTTTATCTTTCTGCCTACTTGACTCTTCTTATTCGTTCTGCTATTGATTTAAACATTTTCAATCAATTCAGAATTACACTTAATCTTATAAGCATAATCATATTTACTAATCCTTTAGTAAATCATGACGAATGTCTTTGTTGCTCTTATGGTGGACTTTGATCAACACGCAACTTTGTGTACTTGATCTCCTAGTCTTTCACTTGACACTTTGTCAACGAATTTGTCTAATTTCCAAATATGAAATTTCTCATTCATCATGCAACCAAGTTGTGTGATTCCAAATTTCAGTCCAATTGAAACTTTGGGCGATGAGAAACTCTCCCTATTTGATAAATTCTCGATATTCCCATAAATAACATAACTAAGAATCATATCCATTCGTTGTAGAAATATGCAAACATCAATTTTCATAACGATTTCATTGCAAGGAAGTAAACAAATAAATAAATAAGTCAAACAAAATTTATTTTATTTATAAAAGCAGCGGAAAAACATTTGTCCTTACAATGCAAAATCTATTTGAAAAACTATGTAAAAGGAAAATTTCTAACAACTCTATCATAACTATCTAAGCTCAAAATCCAATCTTCAAGTCCATGCGATCAAGATCCATCTCTTGTAATTAGATTGATCTTGCTCTCTTATCAAGCTTCCTTTCTTTTCACCGATCCTTCAAAACATTCAAATGCAATCTTATCACATCATGTATTAAGAATCAATGAATAGGAACTTAACGGAGTTAGATAGTGGATTTTACCTGAAGCGTGGTCATACTTTTGACTCTCCCATCTCTTAGATCTCTTAGGTAAATAGGGTAACTTCGTCTCCAATGCCCCTTCTCTTGGAAATAAAAGCAAATTGACTCTTTTGGAACAACACATGGAACTACTTCAGACATCGCCTTTCTCTTGTGATCAAACTTTTCGATAATTGAATGTCTTTCATTGCCATTATCTATATCCATAGAGGTCTTGAAGGCAGATTCACCAATCAACTTTGCTTTTCTATTGCGCCAAACCATTGCTGATTCAGCAGCAATAAGCATATAGGTGAGATCTATAAGGGTCACGTCGTGGTTTATCATATAGTACTCTCTTGCGAACTCACTATATGAGTTAGGAAGTGACTGAAGAACCCAATCAACAGCCATTTCCTCACAGACAATGGATCCCAACATTCTTAACCTATCAATGTGTGACTTCATCCCTAGGACGTGTGCACACACCGACTTTCCTTCTTTATGTTCACTTGCCAAAAGGGCTTGAGTGATCTTGAACTTTTCAAGCCTTTGAATTTGTGGGTTAGGGAGAATAATTGGAGGAGGAGGAGGAAGTGAAGCATGATTTCTTGTTCCTCGATCGAATCGTGGAATATCATCTTCATGTGGAATGCTTGTTCCACGGGATTTGGGAAGACCATAGTTGTCGAACTTTGACATCTACAAAATGGGAGAAAACAAATTCAAGTTAGTTGATCGATTGAGTCCTTAGTAAATCACCCAAATGAGATACTAAGGCTAGAACCCAACACAATACGCTACAACCTAGAAGAGGGATGCCGTAATCTAGTTGCAGAATATTTGAAGGTAAGTAAATGACGATTCACTAATTTCCACCATGAAAAACGAAAAAGAAATTTAAGTTTTAGATCTATGAAAACTCCTAGATCCTTTGAGATTCATTGAACTTTCAATGGCATGTTTAAATCTCGATATGCCCCTCTTGTTTGTGACTGGGATGCCGAGGATCACAAAGCGGGTGTGAATAACCATGCAAACTTACATGGTGCCCACACATGTTACAATCACCTATTCAATGTGCCCTCTTTTGAAGTTGTGTTTTTTTTACTCAACCGTTTAGATCCAACAATCACTCTCCTTTGTGTATCTTCTAGAGGTATAAAGCTCAAACCTTGAGGTATATTCCTTTAGATCTTGTTTATGCTTAGAACTATACACCTTTTTGTCCTAAATCTTTATCATTGTGAGTATGGAATACTCCGTTACCTTTAATTTGTCCTTTTAGATGTTTTAGGGTGTGTTAAGTCATAAAAATGCAGGCTTGGACCTTGGTATTCTTCTATGCAAGAGTATTGGTGTAACTGTACATTGTTTATTTATTATTTTGGAGATTTTAAGAGAGACTCAGCGAGTTGATGCTTAGACTCACCGAGTAGAGTCGCGAATTTCCATTCGGGTTAATGACCGGACTCGGCGAGTCGACTAGTGGACTCGGCGAGTCCACGCTGTTTAATGAAACCCTAATTTCCAGGGTTTGAGACCTATTTAAAGGCCCTTATGGCCTTTATTTGCGGCTACCAATTGATAGAGAGAGACCCCAAAGTGTGTGAGTGTTTTGAGAGAGAAAGGAAGCCATTTTTGATCTTTGTGTGGGTGATTTTGCAAGAAGAAGGTGACCAAGGCAAGAGGAAACTGAAGAGGGAGCTAATATGTGGATTTCAGAGCTTAAGGACTTCATCTTGAGGTATATATCCGATCCTTCTTTAGTTTTGGGTGTTAATCCTTGAGAGTTAGGGTTTCTAGCCCATTTAGAGTATGATTGTTAGTGCAATTGGTCCCTTATTGTGTTGGGGCTGCGGATCTGGATCCAAAGAGGTCCAGAGATCTAAGCCCCTTGATCTTTATGGGGTGTCATTGGGTTATATGAGCTTAGGGTGGCATATTGAGGCTATTTCTTCAAATAGAGCCATAGGTTCTTTGCATGGGCATCAAGATCCAAACTTTACGTGTTTATTATGATCAAGGAGGGCAGATCTATAGGTTAGAGGAACAGATCTGGCCTCAGGAGGTTATTTATGTATAACCATGGCATGAACTCGCCGAGTTCCAAGAACAGACTCGGCGAGTAGGGCTAGGTTTTCCCGTAAGTCACTCAGTGAGTAACTTGTCGAGTTGGGGGAATGACTCGGTGAGTCAGAAGTGATGGGTTTTGGTCATAAGACATCCTATGTGCTCATACAAACCCTAAAGCTTGGATCTAGGTTTCTCTATTGTACATGCTTTGAATCCAAGACTATAAACCCTAATTCTAGCATATGGAAATCGATATTAACATATAATTAGGTTTAAGAACATACCTTGATTGTTATATAGCAATAACAATCCTAATCTCCTTGAATTGACTTTGGAATGCTTAGAGTCACAAGTGTCACTCCTCTAATGGCTTACAAACACCAAGAGCAAATGGAGAAGGTATAAAGAGAGAGGAGAGAGGATAGAATTCGTCCTTAGGACTTCTTGGGAAGGGATACACGAATTCATGAGCCTTGGGGTCTTTATATAGGTGTAGAGATAGGGTTTCAGTCATTATCCTTATCTAGTTGCTTATCCACAAAGCAACCATAAGATAAGCCTTGAAAACTCTTATCCTTTATCCTTTGGACGATTTCAAGGATCCTTATCTCCTTGAATTCGTTCAACCCATATTTAGGATAACCATTACCATATTTTGTAACTATCACATAATTACAATTCAGCCCCTCTATTCTAATTAATTACACTTGATCACAAAATTAATTCCTAATTAATTATTGACCAATATTAATTAAGCAAATATGATTTCTCTTTTAATATATAATTCTTATAACATATTAATAAATCATAATAACCTCTCTCTCTTTATTTATTTCTCCAATCAAGTTGCTTTGGTGAAGGCAACCCAAAAGGACCATGCACCATCTGGTCAAGTACATACCAAAATAGTTATGGACTTAGACACTAATCCAACAAGAAGGGGGTAGAGGATTACAGGTGGAACTCACCGAGTTCATAATTGAACTCGACGAGTTGAGTTGGGGTGGCCCCGCGATTCATGCCAGGTGTAACCCGTCGAGCAGGGGGAAGGCTCGACATGTCATGAGAGGCTAGAGAGATAGTGGACACGTGTAGACTCGCCGAGTCGCCCAAGTGCACTCGACGAGTCAGTTCAAAGTTTGACCGTTGACTTTGTTGACTTTTAGGGAATGGTCAACAATGGGGTCTTTGAGTCAAGAGAGGGGTAAAATTGTCTTTTACCCATCTGAGGGTGCTAAGAGAGGGTTGGGTCTAGTCTCGAGAGTTATATTTATGAGTGTATTTTACTTTATGTGATTAGGCAGAGGCTAGACTATACTGCGACCGAGTCAGGGATTTACCGAGACATCTGAGGTGAGTCTTCTCACTATACTTTACCTTGAGTGGTAATTAGAGTTATGTGACAGAGTTATTGTATGATATTTATCATAGTTACAATCGGAAGGTTCACAGAGCTAGGACCAGAGGGTCCACAGAGTTAGGGCCTAAGGGCCCACAGAGTTATAGCCTGGAGTGGCTAGTATGTGTTATGTATGGTATTTTGGGGAACTCACTAAGCTTTATGGTTACAGTGTTATGTGTTATGTGTTTCAGGTACCAGTGATGATCGCGGGAAGGCGCCGATATGATCTGTACACACACCCGCAGAGTTTATTATGATTTGATCTTGGGAAATTTTTTATGAACAATGATACGATACAATGAGATTTTATTAATGAATGTGTTTGGAAAATGTGAAAAGTTGTTTTAATTTTTACGGTGTTACAATTGGAGTTTTAAAAGGTTGAATGAGTTAAGGTTTTGATATTGGGCTCTTTGTAGCCATGCAAAGGCATAAAGGTTGCACATTTATGGCCTTAGTCATTTTATTAAGCTTGGATCTAAAGTTGGACATGAAGTCTTAATGCATTAAGACCATTTAGTAAGAGTTTGGGCGTCAGGGTAGTAATCAACCCTTACACTTATACATGAAGTCTTAATGCATTAAGACCATTTTGTCCTTCCTATTCGGGTTCTAATCAACCCTTACACTTATGTTATATATATATATATATATATATATATATGTGTGTGTGTGTGTGTGCGTTTGTGTGTGTGTGTGTGTGCACGCATATGTGTGTAATAATGAGACGAGATAATACATTAGCTTGTAAGGTAATTGTACTCTCATAGACTAGTTTTAGTCCTTCAGTTACGAACATCTAGAAAACACTCCTCCAACTTTTCGAAACAGATGAAAACATACACTTAACGTTTATTTAAGCCTATCGCGGAGACATGTCACACTCCATCCTTGACGTGTCGCATCCAAGTGTTTCACCCAAACCTTGCCATGTATCATTTCTACATACGTGTCGGCATAATTAGCCACGTATACCACCGATGCGTCGCACGTATCTGGAAGACGCGCCATATCTTTACTTTGTTACTCCTCCAATAACCGCTACATGTCTTGCCCTTGCTACACATGTCTATTACCCAAACACGTTGACATGTCGCGCCTATCATTTAGACGCATCATATTCCTTTGGAAACTATAATGGTATCGAACTTTGAAACGCGTTGTGCATGTTCCTCTTGCACGTCACGTTCAACTAAAGTAGGATGCCTTTAATGACATAACAAATTACTTTTAGTATCTACATTAAAAATCAGTTCTACATACCGAATAGAGTATAGTCAAATACCTAGATTTTCAAGTCGTTACACTTCCCATTTCTATCACGTTGGTTGTGTTTTATGCAATGTACTTTCCATTTTTGTCAATATGGATTAACATTTAGTACATATACTTCATATAATTTATTTCTGTCTTTCCATTTTTTACAATACAATTCACACAAAACCATTACATGAATGAAATTACACTGCAAACTTCAATACCACTAGAAATTCAAACTTCAATACCATGAGAAATTCAATACAAATCCATCATAAAGTAAAACCTGCCAATGGATGAAATTACACCACAAACTTTTTAAGATTACAACTAAATGACGTCTTTATAATAACTAGAACAAGACAGAACAATATAGCCACTAGCAGCCCGACAATCAAACTGAGCAATGTCACCGCCTCTCTATGTTGGAGATTCGATTGCTTCTTAGAAACCCTAAAATCTTCTTCGTCATCAACCTATTTGAAATAACCATAACCACCTTCATGATCCTACAAAATGAATTATAATTTTACATGAAAAGGGGGCGCTAATGAGAAATATCACAATTACACATTTATCTAGTAATTAGGGCAAACACTAAACCTTCTTCATGGGTTGTTCGGAGTGCATGAAACAGAAATAAGGCAAATATCACCACATCCACATATGATTATGTCTCTATTCATCCATCTTGAAGTTTCTTTGAAGCTTGCTTTTGATTTGGATGTTGTCATTCAAGTGTACGTACCAAAACTATTGATTGTAGTTTTGGTTGAGGGGGGTAAGGGTATTATAACGAGATTTTATTGACAATTTTATCTTAGTTAGCAAGAAGACCTCGTAACATTCTCATTAAGCGAGGTTAAAGTGTTAACAAGTTACAAACCTATCAAATGACATAAATGCAAAAAAACCAAACAAGTTTATAGTATTAATAAACTTAAATTACAATTGAAGATAAAACTGTAATATGTTTTTATCAAACTTAAGGCTCTTCTTATGATAATAACCTTTTTATATATGCATTGTTGGTGGGTTTAAGGAAAAAATTTCATGCCAAAGAGTCTAAGTGATTTAAAATTATTTAAATAATATTTTTAATTAACAAAACGAATCATTTTTATTATTTGTTTTATTTAATTAATAATAAATAATAAATAATCATTCTTTTTCATTATGGCTATTAATATTAAATTTATCACCTAGAATAGATTATTTATTTCATATTTTTTAAATGTATATTACCATATATGTTTACGTTAGAATATATTTCTTGTTTTTTAACAGTTGATCCAACATCTTTTATTATAAGAATAGGAAGGGCGTTCACTTCTTCATACAAACAATATTTAAATATTCTTTTAAAAAATATAATTTATATTTTCCTCCATAGATGTTCTTTTAGTTTTTACTTTTTAGAAAGAAAAAAAAAAGATAAAATGAAAAAAAACCATCATACATTACTAATTGAATAACTAGTTATACCAATTGAATAATTACTTATGATAATCTTTCGGTATGTGATACTTCAAATATGAGGTTTTGAGTTGAATAATATAAGACTTAACTTTTACGATTTGGTTTTCAAATCCCACAATTTTTAGAAATGCTGCCGACCAATAATACTTTATTGATTTAACTGCAAGTTATAATTTAATTCATACCATAATTTGAATATTCATTGAATGAACAACTCCAAATATATAGATCTAAAGGATTCTTAAATCTTAACTATACCAATATCTAAAGCAATCAAGTGGATACAAACTTGGGTCAAACCAAACCCAATTCTGCATACAAACAATAACTTCTCCACCAACTATTTAATGCCTCATAAATTACGAGTTTAACTTCAAATTTTAAAATAAAAACAACTTAATATATGTTTGTTGCCCATTGCAGAAATACTGATTAGAAATTAGATTGTCAAATAATGTCTATTGTATGGATTATGTCCAACCATGTAAGAAATTGAAACCGCATGGATCATCTTTATTGAGAAAAAAAAAAGTTAAGAGGCTGAAACTCTGACTTAATAAAATAGAAGGACCATTTATGTAATTTTGTTTTTATATTATTACGGAAATGTTGAATATGAATCCTATTCTCTTATCATAAAATTGGACAACAATTTAGGACACATTTGTTGGCTATTATGGCAAGGTTTAATGTAAAATCCAAATCTATGACCAAATACATGAATGTAGTATAGGATTTTAGCCAAAGGTTTATTATATCAAGAAACAACAACCATAAAATTCCACTAAAAAGACTTGTTCTAGAACTTAGAAAAAACATAGCACATTACATAAAACAAATTATACTTGAAATATTTTGTCCCATCCAAAAGTGGGTCCAAGGCTCGTTCTTGATCTCTCATATGTGCAAAGACAATAATGCCCTCCTAATTTCTTATTTTTCAAACGACCCTATAGAGGCTTGCCCACTGATTATTGTTAACTAAATATCACAAGTCAATTTGTCTTTGTTATCCAAGAAAGGAATATGATTACTCTGTCAAAAGATTTTGGGCGAAATCTGACATGATTATCTGGCACTTAAAAATGCTTTCTTAGTCAATCTTGAAACAAACATTTTTAAACTGATTAACCATCATCATCATTGCATTTGTGAAACAATATATTAAATCACCAGAAAATCAGAAATGCATTTCAAGTTGTAAAAAACATATGGTTACATACACATCAATGACCTATAATTGTGTATCCTAATGTCCCTAAAGACAAAAAGAAACAACTTTTTACAAATAATAATAGACAACAAACCTACAAACAAAAGGTTTTATTAGTTTCTTTGTTAAAAAAAACTTATAAATTGTTCCGAAAAACAATCATCTGTAATATGCCATGTGCCTGGAGGAGTTTCTGAAAGGAGAAGAATTAACAGGTTTCTTTTTTGGATTTTTGGTCTCAGAACGCAGCCATGACTCAACCACTGATAACAGGTTTGATGAATTCTTCATTTCTGGAAGATCAGACAATTTTTCATACCTTTTTAAATCTCCATCTTGTATGTAAGCCAGATCTGTAGCCCATGATTCTAGCCCATCAAATATGTGTGTTGCATAAACAATCGTACATCCTCTCTGTTACAAATTACAATTTTATGTTATACTTGTACCAAAATCAAATTAAAAAACAAATAAATAAATACCTGTTCACATTCCTCCTTAAAAAACTCTAGCAGATCCATCCTTGCAACAACATCAAGGTCAACCGTTACTTCATCTAGCAAAAGAACCTGAACATGAAACTCATTTAAACTCAATTCCAAGATACTGTAAACCAGTCTGACTGTGACTGTGACTGTGACTGAGACGGACCTGAAAAGGATGAAGGAGGCCCAGGCAGATTTGAACTCGACGTCGTTGTCCATCAGAAACTTTATGCATCCGCCATTGTAGATCGATGTCCAAAAGGTCGATCAATTTTTCTCTTCTAATTGGGTCAATTCCTTCAACTGGTTATGAGTAGATTGATTGTTATATAGTGCAAAATAAGATGCAGTAAATCATCTTTATGGATCCAAATTCCAACCCACCTCCAAATATCATGTGTTCAGCAGAAAAGTCTCCCTGTAGTGGCACATCTCCCTGGATTTATCTCAAAAAGTTCAAAGCTTTATTCAATATAATAGAATGTCAAGTAGATGAATTAATAAAGAGGTTCAAGACTTACAGCTGAACCAATAGTTTTAGTCCAAGATCCACCCAAGTAAGACAAATCACCACTACAAACCAAGTGTGTGTCATGAAAAGATGAAAAATCTAGCACCCGCACAACATTTCTCCCACCAACCATATGTTTTCCAGCCAAGATCTTCAGCAAAGTGGTTTTCCCTGCAAAGATATAGAGTGAGAATGCTTTCTTAGGGTTTTTTTTTTTTTTTTTTGAAACACTAGCATAGGTAGCCTGACTATGGTGCATTTGACAGCTGAGGTAGCCAACTGAAATCCTAATGCTAAACTACAAACAAATAAACCATACAATTTTGGCGCCATATCCTTCTCCTTCAACCACCATTGTACCCAATATCTGTCTTTCCTAATGTTTATAATTGAAGATTTGAAGGGCTATACTCAATCACATACGTACTATCTACCCCGTGCAGTTATAAAAAAAAGATATAAAACGATATAGAAATCACTTCAAATCTGCATTTTCGCAATCACGATACCTCATAACTAAATCATTCGATATTGATATGAAATTTTAGGATTCGTGGTTAAGAGATGACCTATAAACTCCAATTTCACATCTAAAACTTATCAAGTCCGAACACGAATTGCAAATGTGCACATCAACAGAAACAAAGAAATTAGGGTTTTCAGAATACCAGATCCGTTGGCACCGACAAGAAGACAACGAGATCGAGGGGAAACCTTTAGGTTGAAATCTACAAAGATAGGATTATCGCCGCTGTATCCGAATTGCATGCCGTTTACTTTGATACTGCTGGATTCGACCTCCATTTTCGGCTTAATCGTCTTCTGGTATCGGGGAGCTGTGAGTATTTGTACCTTCACGGTAGTTTTGCGTCGCTATTGAACTCGTTTTTTGATGATGTGTACGCAGCTTATGTGTACACGTGTTTGTTCCTGATTTGGTCACGTATATATTTTTTGCTGTCGGTTCCTAGCACCAATGGCAACTAGGTTCGATGGTTGGATGTCAATTTTAATTAATGAAATGGCATGTGTATATTCTTTTACGGAGTAATTACTTTTTTTTTTTTTTTTTTCAAAATAAATGTAACGTCTTTATGATACTAAATTATTTTAGGGAAAATTACTTAAAAAGAGAATATTTTTTTTTAAATGCATAAAAAAATTATTGTCTTTTTTTAATATACAAAATACCATTAAATTATATTTTTTATGCACAAAATATTAATGAAGTACAAGTACAAATGTTCAAATAAAATATTATGGTAAAAATACTTATCTCAGGTAAACGAATAAATGATTTAAAATAGTAACAAAATTTTTAAAATGTTCAAAAAATACAATTATTTTTTTGTACAAAAAATATTATTAAAATATATCATTTGTACACAGAATACCAACGAAATATACATTTTAGTACAACAAAATATCATTGAAGTTTCCAAAATGTTCAAAAAATATCATTATTCTTTTTTCAGAGCACATTTTATTAACTTTGTTGTTTCCGGATTATGTAGAACACGGTTATCGTAGATTATTCATCTTCGTATTGGTTCACACCAGTTGTGTACTCTATTTAATTTTCTCACTCGATTAATTTGTATCTAAATACAATCATAAAAATCACATAACTAAGAATCCATCAATTAAGATGCAGATCGTTCAAGCTCTCCAAAACATATGTTTATCTCTTTACTTTGACTACAAATCGTCATCTAATCAGTCACATAATGCTAAGTGTTCTTAATCATTCATCTCTCACTGGTCTCGAAGAATTAAACGCAAGTCTTACTCTCTACATACACATTTAGGAATTCTCATGACATAACATCACACTCGTTTCTCCTTTGTGTCTCTCTTGTGCCGCAACACTAATGAATGACTAACCTTGATGTATAATATGTGCATGCATATAAGGTATATATGTTTTAGGTTTGAGGCATATAATGCGATCTGGAAGCAAAAATGTTTAGCTAAGGTTATTACTCACTTACTTCTCATGTTACCTCAAGAACGATCGGGTGAAGGAAGAAAAAAGATTGCACAATTGTTGTGAATTCATATGATAGTGCATGGTCTACGATAACTATGTTATACATAATCCGACAATAATGAAATTAACAAAAAGTGTCATATTTTTTGAACATTTTTGAAACTTTGTTACGCTTTTAAGTCATTTTTCCATTTACGTGAAGTATTTGGTTACCACAAGGTTTTATTTGAACACATGTGTACTTTGTTGGTATTATGTATATACATAGTATATTTTAATGGTATTTTGTGTACTAAAAAAACAAATATGATATTTTTTGAACATTTTGGAAACCGAGTCTTGATGGTTACTTACAATAGCCGGTTCAATGTTATTTTGTGTACTAAAAAAAACCAATGGTAATTTTTGTACATTTTTTTTAAACTTCGTTACATTTTAAAGTCATTTTCCCAAAAGGTACCAATGCATAATTATCCATGAGAACACTTTTAAGAAATTAGGACTCATAACTCATCGTGTAATCTACTTAATATTAAGAAATAAGAAGCATTACCTTATTAATGATGCTTAATATTTGATCCTCCTTGGATTTCACTTAAAACATGCTTGGGTTTCTCTTACATACACTAATTACACCAAAAACACACAAGTGTTCTGAAAAAGGACGTTTGAAGATGGAACGAGTAAAAAAAACGATGTCCTCATTTTAGTGGGTATATGATCCCAATATAATAGGATACATGTATCATCAATTGGATGACTATAAGAGTTAGTTGTCCTAAAAATGGACCAATTTGCATTGTCACGCTCCTTTACGCGTCGTCAAACGGCGGTCAACTCTATCGTACGGTCTAGGGGCATTGTTTGTGTGGATGAGGCAGAACCCACACTTTTCTCTCACATTTTGTCTGCGTGACATTCCATGCCTTAGCCTAATGTTATGATTCATATTTACAACTTTTTTTTTTTTAAATATCACAACACTTTCATATAGATTCCAATTTCCATGATATTTATATGAATGGAAAGCTCTCAAAGGATACTATAACTTCTGTTTATAGACATTGGACTAAAGATGTATATATCTGTAACTATTAAGTCATAAACATGGGTCTATATTCACTTTTTCCATTTTTATGCCTTGGCTTAGTCATGTTCAAGTAACCATAATTCCTTCATTCTATGTCCAATTATTCTTGATGTTTTTTTTCTATGTTTTCATTGATATAATTTATACAACTTTTATTTATAGTTTTCCCCCTAAACATCTTATATTTTAATTTATTAAGCTCTAAAGATGACACATTTGGAATTGTATAAAATCCCATCAAGTTCGATAAAAAATTTCTTCCAACTTTGCAAGCTCATAATTGTTCAATCTTTTACTAATTATTTTGGTTCTTTTTACATTATTAAGCCTTATATATGCCTTCTATCCATTATAATATTGCTTGTATCTTTTACCTATATTTGTATTTGGTTAGCTTAAAAAAGCTCCACAGTTGACACTTTCATTATTTCATAAAAAATCTAAAATTTATGATTCTTATAATATTACCCTCACACATGTATTCAATGCATTAGATGGTCACACGAATTCAAAATAACTCTTAACAGGTTCACAATTGAAATTTCAGATTTTTAACTTAAATGACTAAAAGACCTTTTTGTGTAGAAATTCATATTCAAACAATATTTCTATTATTCTCAAAGGTTTTATCATAAACTTCTAACATCCTAATCACATACATTGTAGGATGTTACACCTTATGTGTACCCATATACTTCATAAAATAATAAACATCCTTATATTGTTTAAGAACAACAAGTCTATAATCTAAATCACCGTCTTGGTTTATTAAATGATAAAATATGGGTATTTCTTCCAAATAAACTAGTTTACACATAACTATATATGGTTTGATAACAAAAAGACTAATAACATGTGCGAATTAACCAGACACCAGATCGTAAGTGGTGTAACTTAAATGATGGTGGTGACTTTTCGGTTGCTATTACAAGACAACATATTCGAGATAACACCTTACGTGATACAAATATGATCACAAGATGGTGTATATGTGTTCCTTAAAAGGTAAATGTTTTCCTTTAGAGAGCTATGTGTGATCATTAACCCGCTCGTCTAAATATCTCTATAAAAAGGTTTAGATCTTTGAAATATTAAATGTCCATTATGTAATTATGGAGTAGAAGCAGTTAAATACGTGTTTTTATGTGCAAAAGTGGCCACAAAGTTATAGAAGCTGATTGAGAGGTAGTGTGGAATCCAATTCCATATTGTCAATAACGTAACTGAATGGATGACTTGGCTTGATAATACAACAATGACAAATCAGAAGAAAGATAGACTGAAGGTCATGATGCTTATTACTTGCTGGATGTTTTGGAGATATTGAAATAATAGTGTTTGATTTTTGCATATTGTGGAAAGACGCAATCTTTGATAATGTTGCTGTATTTTCTTTTCCGTGCTATAAACATAGACTGTCCAAAGTTGTTTTTTGAAATGATTGGTTAAAAATCCATTGTAATATTCCTTCTAACAATCTGTTAGAGGTATGAATATATAGTTCTTTTGTTGTTAAAAAAAACAATCAACCATGATGTTTTTAGCTTCCATGTGTTTTTTTCATAGTGAATTGATGAATATGCCAAAAAGGTTTTCACATGTACATAGTAAAAAGTAAGGATCCATAAAATCACAATAAACATAAGCATTAAAAATATTATTTGAAAAAAGAAAATAAACAAAGAAACTTAAGATCAACATTATATAAACATATAACATACCATACACAACTTTTTGGATCTTCCACATGAACAACATCATTTTAAAAGTAAAACATGTATATACCAGTACTTTGGAGCTAATGCTTACCAAAAAACTAAGCTTGATGGTCTTTTCAAATGAAAATGAAGTTGAATAGATAAATTTTGGGATAGGTAGTTGACGTATGACGTATTACTTTTTAAGAGAGTTATGGTAATAAAGAGATAGAAACTGAAATAAACATTTTACCATCGTTTGCAAGTGTGTAACACTTGTGATGTAACGACTTAAACAAACAATAAAAGACTGATGCATTTTCTTTGTAACCAATGATAAGATTAAAGACCGTAAAAGTTAGGCAAAGAGTGCAAAGTTTTGAAAACCATATGAATAATTTGTGAATAATTTATGAAATATGAAAAACAACAAAAATCATTTATGCAAGATAAAACTGCAAAAATGGTCAATATGATATGTTAAAAACTGCCACTTTGGTCCAAAAAGTTTTGGACTTGCGCCAATACTCCAAAACTTTGATTTTTGTTGCGAGTTTGGTCCGTTTCATAATTGGAAGTGTGTGGAATGACCTTTTTACCCTTTCTATTTAGTTTTCCCTTTTCTTTTTTATTTACTTCAATATTTATCCAATTAAAATAAATCAAAAAAATATTCTACCCTAGTAACCCAAGAACTCTTTAACAAACTTTATCTTTCTCCCCCTCTCTCTCTCTCTCTTATTTTTCATGTCTACCGGAAAATTGACCGGCCAGGTGGCCACATGTGTATCGCCTCTGATCCCTGGCCGGATCACTTTGTTGCAAAAACTCTCCACTAACCTTGAAACATTCCCGACAACGACTTCCAAATCCGAAAAAGTCAACATGAATATCCGTCATCTTCTCTCCATATCTACATCTGTCTGCCATGGAGGTTTTCGATCTGAACAAGTTGCCTCTGGTGACGAACACGTTTGAGCCCTTTAACGACAACAAACATATGGTCCGAGCCCTTGATTTTCCGAAGACAAATAAGTGGTATGGGCTCTTAGTCAGAGGTGATGGTTCAAATTTATGTTGTCACAACAAACCCTAGCGTCAAATATCGCCGTTGGAAACCCTTAGATTTCCAGCAACTATGATGTCAATATAGGTCATAACTTAACATTTCCAGACAGTGGTGTCATTTCAGTGTAGATCTAAAGCATTATTGTGACAGTGCAACCCGAGGTCATAGATCTGTGTAGGGTTATTAGATCGACGCCGATGGTTTTCAAATAAAAGGTGAGATAAATAAATCCGAAGAGGGTTTTCATTAAGCTAGGTGGCAGCGAAACCCTAATATAGTTAGAGAAGATGAAGAACGATGGTGATCATTTTGGCTTCTATCAGTGGGGAGACGGAGCTCTGGAGACGTTAACTGTTGTTGCTACAATGAACAAGGACGACGATGTAACTCCGATTTGTTTCTTTGTGGATGAAGAGATGGCCGACAGTTTTTTCGGCGAGAATAAGATGGTGATCAACCATATTTTCCGGTGAGAATGACAAGTGGTTGACGGTGTCAACAACCAGTGGTGGTAGTAGTGGTGTTTTCTCTGTGTTAATATCAGGTGCAAGATGCGAAAATGGGTATGAGAGAGAGAGAGAGAGAGAGAGAGAGAGATTTTATTTTTGTTTTCCTTTTTTTTTTTTTTTTTTTTTTTTTTTTTTTTTTTTTTTTTTTTCATTTTTGCAATAAACAAAAATTAAGAAAATAAAATAGAAAGAGTAAATCCGTCAATATAAAGAGTCTCAAATTTTATGAAGCAAACTCACAATAAAATAAAAGTTTTTGACCGGTGTTGCACCTTCAAAACTTTTTAAACCAAACTGACAATTTTCGACAAATCCAGTATGTTGATTTACAATTATTTTGGAAAAAATAGTTTTACAATAGTTGGTTAGTTTCAAAAGTCGGAAGAAATAAAAGTAGGGCTGTCAAATCGGGCAGTCGTGTCGTGTTTTTGTCTGATACGACACGACACGACAAGTTTTTGTATAACACGAACACGACACGACACGATGTCGTGTTTTTTTTCATTAACACGAAAACGAACCAATTAAAACACGGCAACACGACACGACACGACAAAGATAATATTACATAACTATTAGTGTATTTCGTTCATACTTACAGATATATAACACGACAAACACGAAAAACACGACAACCACATGCTTAATCGTGTCAATTCCGTGTCGATTTATGAACACGAACACGACACGATACGACATTGTGTCTTTTAATCTTGACACGAAAACGACACGAACACGAATTCGAATTTTGATTTCGTCCCGATTTCGTTTCGTTTCGTGTATTTTTGTCGTGTCGTGTCATAAATTGACATCCCTAAATAAAAGGGACTGGTTTGGTACAACGAAACATATAAAGGTAAAAAAAAGAAAAAGTATTTCCCGATACCTAAGCTGCATTCGGGCGTTGAAAAATAGTCCGGACGAAGACTCAGAACTCGCACACTCGACTGGTGTCGCATGCTCGAACGCTCTCAAGAACCTGTATCTCTTCGACGGCCGATCAAATTCGTAGGATCCCGATTCAATCTGAATTTAGTAGCTTTGATCTCATTTGTAGGTTTTAGATTTCTCTTGTTCGTTCTTAATTTATTGTTTTCTTTGTACAGGCAATGGCGAGAAAATTGGGGTTAATAGCTGTACTACTAGCAGTAACGTCGATCTATGAAGCTGTTGCGATATTTCATCCGATCTCTGAATCTCACCGGTCCGCCGCATTAGAGCTGTTCTCTCCTGCCGCTGGATCGTTTTCGAGGTTGGCCTAAACCCTCCTTAAACTTCCACATCGACTTTTGTTATGTAGTTGAATGCAGCGAATAAGTATATGAAAATTATCGATTTCTTTGCGTGATGCGGTTCATACCATTTTATTTTGTGTTTTTATTTACGGATTTAAAACTTTAGTTGCGATGAAATGACAAAGCTTATGAACACTTTGAAACTCTTTGCGTGATGCGGTAAAATTATCGATTTCTCTTAGCTCTATTACCAGACCAAGCTTAGGCACGCTTAACTGGGCGATATTGGCCTCAGGCCGTGAAATACTAGGCTGATCTTTTGCACATTTCTCAAGCTTGAAAGTGGAATATGTTTTTCACAATTAGATATCTGATCGAGTGTTCCATTTCAGCTTAGAAGAAGCCTATGAAGCATTAATCACATTTGAGGTCCTTGGTTTAAAGAAACCTGAAATAAAGGACCACACATGTAATTCTGTGGTGGATACTCTGTCTTCACCATCTTTAAACTCTAAGGATTTGCACCATGCATTCCGAGTTAATGGGCTATTGAAATGCAAGATCAGTACGGGAGATTTAACGGTATGATTAATCTCACACCATGTTTTGCTCATAATTTGAAACTCTTTGTTCATCTCTCTTACAAGTTTGAATGCTCTTAGGGCATTGTCTCAAGGCTTAAAGATGCCGCCAAAGATGCAACAACCCTTCTAGATTATTATCATTCAATAGGAGGTTTGGTACTTATTAAGGTAACTGGTCTCATTTGGAAAAAAAAAACTTATACTAAAGCTACCAATTGTAAGGAAAAATTTCAGGTTCCTTATTGTGTATTAACTTTAGGCATGGATTTACATTCTTTCATGGCATAATTACTCTTTAATCTTCATGCAGGATCAGAATCCTGAAGTTGATGTATTTCTTGGGAATGCTGATGGGATTTTACGCTCCATAAAGGTTGGTTTTACTTTTACTTATAGTCTTATATTGTGTAGTAAGTAACAATATTTTCTTCCTTTAAAGCATACTCTAGTCCTATGTGAATGTCTAGTTGACTTATTCATTATTCCCAGGCTCTCAGTCAAAGTGATGGAAGGTGGCGCTATAGTTCTAACAATCCTGAATCCAGTACTTATGCTGCAGGTAACCTTTGTTATTAAATCAAAAAATTATTAATGTTTTGTGGTGTTTCTAAAGGTTGGTCAAAGTATGTTTGACCAGTTTTCAAGGGTCATTTTATTTGGTCAATTACTCAATACTCACTAGTCGTTACATATATTAACTTGATTCAGGGCTAGCACTTGAAACCCTTTCTGGAGTTATTTCATTATCAGCTTCTCCAGTTGACGAAAATCTGGTAACTTAATTTACATTCTGTTCAACAACATGAAAGGGTCATGATCTTAATTAACTATTGCACACCTATATGCAGATTGGTACACTGAACAAGGATATTGTGAAACTCTTTGACAGCATTAAGAAATATGGTTAGTATATGAACTGTTTACTCCCTTTTAAGAATTATCGATGATATATGATCTCAATATCATTGTGTAGATGATGGAGCTTATTACTTTGATGACAAACTCATTGATGCAAGTGGACATCAAGGTCCACTTTCTGCCACCTCAGCAGTTGTTCGGGGGCTGACTACCTTTGCATCCGCTTCTGGAAGTTTAAACGTTGGACACACACTTTCATTTTCTTTTACAACAAACGACTTCTGTTATTCTTATTTTCTGCTAATGTTCTTCAACTATTGCAGATACCCGAGGAAAAGATTTTGGGTTTGGCAAGATTTCTCCTTGGTATTGGAATCCCTGGCACTAGCAAGGACTTGTATTACCAAATTGACGCTCTTTCTTGCTTAGAAAACAATAGGTATGTATATAAATGTATATGTATACACATATATCTTGTTTTTCTTAAAATTATTCTCAAGTCATATATTTTGCAGGGTATCAGTTCCTTTAGTTTTGTCACTTCCAGCTACAGTGCTCTCATTGACCAGTAAAGATAAACTCAAGGTCAAAGTGAACACTGTGTTGGGATCTGCTGGTCCTCCTTTATCAGTAAAACTCATGCAAGTTTTCAGCTCCGGTTCAAAAGACGCTTCTGTCCTTAAACAGGTGTTCCACAAATCAACATTTATCATGCCCTTGTAGTTATTTGTGCTATACTAAGTTTCTAGGTTTGACTTTGATGACCTTGTTTCAGGAACTAAATTATGATCCAAAAGAAGGAATCCACACCATGGATGCCTTGCCAGAAGGTGTTGATGTTGGGGAGTACATTTTTGCTTTTGAGGTACTAAATTCTATAAGATTTTCATTTTGAACTTTTTTTTTTTTATTTGCACCAATTTAATTTAATACTTTTGTTTCTCTTCCCAGATTGTCCTTTCTGATCCAGAACATAAGAAAATATATGCAACTGGAGGCCGAACAAAAGTGCCAATCCATGTCACAGGAGTTGTTACAGTTGATAACGCCAAAATTGCATTGCTCGAGGGTGATGTTCTCGAGTCTGAAATAAAGTAAGCCACATCAAATTTTTTTTCAGACTTTTATTGTTGCATTCATTTAACTTGACATTTTTGTATTGTTAGGCTTGATCTACCTGGAAAGAATGACGTGGCAGTATCAGCAAACCACCTTCAAAAGCTTCACTTATCCTTTCTGTTGAAAACCCCACTTGGGAAACCATTCAAGCCTCATCAGGTTTCCAACCACCTCCCAAAATGTTTTTATCTGTTTATTTACTTTTCCAGTTAATTTATTTAACTCACTTTCAGGTGTTATTAAAACTGAGGCATGAAACTGGGGTCGAGCATATCTTCGTAGTTGGCAACTCCGGGAAACGGTTTGAGATGACACTGGTAAAGTAATTTTTTTTTTTTTTTTTTTCTTTTTCATATTTTGACTTATTTTTTACACTTTCCCTACATTCCGAATTTCAGGATTTCCTTGGTCTTGTTGACAAGTTTTACTATCTATCTGGTCAGTACAACATTGAGCTGAGCGTGGGTGATGCTGTCATGGTAAATATTATTGCATTTTACAATAATCACTTTCAATGAATAAATTATCCAGTCATTTCATTTAAATTTTCAGGAGAATTCTTTCTTACAAGCTCTCGGGTATATCGAATTAGATCTACCCAAGGCACCCGAAAAATCAACACACCCACCACCTCAACCCACTGATCCTTATTTAAGATATGGTCCCAAAGCAGAGATAAACCACATCTTCCGGGTCCCAGAAAAACGTCCTCCCCAACAGCTTTCTTTCACTTTCTTGGCTCTGGTTTTCGTCCCATTCCTCGCATTCTTGATTGGGGTAAATCCCAAGTCTTTATATTTTATGTTTTTATTTATTTAATTAATCGTTTATGGTTCTAAATTATTATTATTATTATTATTATTATTATTTTATTCTAGTTGTTACGTCTGGGTGTGAACTTGAAGAACTTCCCTACATCAGCCGTACCTGCCACATTTGCAATCCTCTTCCACGGTGGCATTGCAGCTGTCCTCTTGCTCTATGTGTTTTTCTGGTGGAAGGTAAAAATACTCGATCTATTATAGTTTGAATAATTTATTTCTATGGTAAAACTGTAACAGACATGTTTTTTTTATTTTTTATTATTGGTGACAGTTGGATCTTTTCACCACGTTGAAAGCTTTGGGAGTGCTAGGGATCTTCTTGATGTTTGTGGGACATAGCACTCTTTCACACCTTGCTTCCACATCAGCCAAAATAAAATCGGCTTGAATAAAAAAAGAACAAGATAGAGATACCATTACATAGAACATGGCAGCAGATTTTGGACCATGATTATAATTAGAGTTATCAGAATTCAGTTTTGACTTTGTAGTTTGATCTTGTATTGTTATCTAACCATATTTGGATATTTTTTTCCAGAGTCTCAGGTCTAATGTTACAATTTTAGGATTTATCATGACACAAGTTTGGTTTTTAAAAACATTGCAAACTAGCTTTATACAAATACAAATTATTCCAAATATGAATACAAAATATAGGGTACGGTAAAATAACACGTTGTCTTTAGAGGTTCATTTTGCTTCTGTTAGTCCATTTTTTGGACAATTTTGGAGACATGATTCAAGAGTTGCGTAATCTTCTTTATGGCAGATTGCAATCCGTTTGAAATAAAAATTCTCTCAGCTTTCTAGTTGAAAGTTAGTTAGTCACTTGTGCATATCAATCATCTACAATGGTGAAATATTTAGAGATGAACACTCAATCTTACATAATCATATATTTTAGGTTTAATTAATTAACATACGGCATATATATTTTAAATTTCAATTGTTTATTTCTTGTATCTACGATACCATTTTACAAATATTTAAATATTACATAAAATTCAATTACTATTAATAAAAAATCAAAGTGGAAATTTTAAGACGTCTATGCAACTATTGCGTCAGCAGGTCATCACCGTTACAGTATTTTATTTGTTATTATTATTATTATTATTATTTTGTGTCACGGACACAACTGAAATCTGTGAATTTGAAACTCTCTAGATGAAGGAAAAAAAGGGAAATAAAGAGCAATTTTACAAATTTCTCTTTTGGAAACATCATACGTTTATTAAACGACAAAAAGCGAAACACTGGTATCGTGGTACTAGCGGAGCGCTCTTTTTCTTACAGCCACTCCTCCTCCGTCACCACCGCCACGGCCACCACCATCCTTTTCATTTCTGCAGTAGCATCAGTACGTTCTACTTTCTAAACTATTTTCCGGCGTTGATAAACTCCCACTTTAACTTTACCGACTCCCGATCGCACGTTATCTGTCCTAATTAGTTAGTTTTCGTTATAAATCCATGGGCTTGTGTTTTGTTAATCTGAGCTTCTGAATTTTCCAGTGTGATTGAATCGTTTTCCCTGTTATATAGACTATAGTACTGGACTTGGTTTCTTATAGAAACTGTACAAGAAGCGATAGCGTGTTGATTGTGTTTTGTGAATCAGAATTTTGAGTGTGATTGAACTGATTTTTTGTGTTATGTAGTACTGGAGTTGATTTCCTATAGAATTTACAAGCTGCGACGCGTGTATAGGTGTTTACGAGCTCTGGGGATCCTAGATAGCGACTTCCCAGGCATCATTTTCGTTGATTTGGTAAGAATTTGTATCTATCTTGCAATCTAGTATTCACCGTTTTCTGTTTCGACTGGCTATCGAGTAAATTGATCTATTTGGTTTAAGATTTGGGAATTCCGATTACAGTTCCCGTTTATCAAATTTATGACCGTCATAAGGTTCCGCTTGTTTTGTTTGTTTGAAGTTGTAAAGAGATTTCTTCTGCTTCAGCCTTCAGGGATCTTCCCAAATTCCAACACTTTAACAGAATTCGTTAATTTCCTATATTTGGCTATATAACATACCCCCCCTCTCTCTCTTTTCCTTCATTAGGGTTTATATTGCAAAAGAGTTTATTCCAAAATCACACAGTAATGATGAAAAGGAAAATGGATGGGATGCCAGCTCCACCAGGTTTTGTATCTGTCACATCTTTTACACTCACAAAAAGGAACGATGAAGCTTGTAATTTGGTGGAAATTCAAAATGACATTAAACCAGAGCCCGTTGGAAAGCTTCAAAAGTCTCTCAAGCAAAGGCCATGGATACTTCATGACCAACTCATCAACAAAAAGCCAGATAGAACACATCAAACTACAGTTATCTATATGACTATATCCTTGGCCCTTTTCTTTTCTTTTTACAACTACTCTTTAATCAAAGAGCAGTTAATAATCAAATGTTATTTTTTTTTTCAGAATATATCTTTCGAAAATACCCTTCCAAAAGGAGTGATTCGTGGGTGTTCAATGTGCAATAATTGCCAAAAGGTTTGACCTCATTCCTTCCAAATTGGCTCTGTGATATTTAAATACCATTTTCATCTTTTGACACACTTTTATACTTAACCCTAGATTACAACTTTTACAGGTTACTTCAGGTTGGCGTCAAGAAGAGCCATGCAGACCTGTATTAGAATCTGCTCCAGCATTTCACCCCACTGAAGTGGTAATCATTAATCAAGCTTTGACTTTCTATGACACTCAGTTTATGTCTTTGTAATCAAGCCTTGACTTTCTATGACAGGAATTTAAAGATGTTCTTGGATATATTTCCAAAATACGCCCAAAAGCTGAGGAATACGGAATTTGCAGGATTATTCCTCCTGATTCATGGAAACCACCATCTCTTCTAAATGGAAATAAATGGGAATCATCTAGATTCTCTACTCATATTCAACAGATTGATGAACTTAAAGATCTGCATTCAAAGAGAAAACTTCATGAAATGATTGAGCAAGCAGAAGGAAAAAATGGATCTGATGGTTTTGAATTTGAATCTGGTCCTGAATTCACACTGAGGACATTTAAGGCATATGCAGCGCATTTCAAAGGTCAATATTTTAAAAAGCAAGACATTTATACCGATCATAAGATTCGACCTTGGGAAAATGTTGAAGGGGAATATTGGCGAATTATTCAGAACCCAACTGAGCAAATTCAGGTATTTCGACACTTAACAAGTATTTGATTATAATTAAAATGACACTTGTGCCCTTTCTTAAGCTGACTTCTCATAGGTACTCTCCGGTCATAATCTGGACACAAAAGTAATTGGCAGTGGGTTCCCTTTACCATCATCACTCGACACACATAAGAATAAAAATCAAAGTGAATACACTAAATCACCCTGGAACTTAAATAACACCTCAAAGCTGCCTGGATCTCTTCTTGCTTTTGATTATGACAATTCTGCCCTTTCAACCCCACGCCTGGATGTCGGAATGTGCTTTTCCTCCCTTTGTTGGGTAAGATTTGAATGCTCTTTATTTTATCAATAAGTTGCCAAATGTCTAAATTCTCCTTTCTTGTTTTCCTTTTCAGAAAGTTGAAGAGCACAACTTGTATACTATCAGTTACATGCACCAAGGTGCCTCAAGAACCTGGTATGGCATTCCCAGTAAATATCGCCAAAACTTTGAATCATTACTGAAGAAAACCTTCCCGGAGTTATCAGGAAAACCCGAATTGTTCCATAAGCTAGTGAGTACCACTGAGCAAAAAGACGTAAATACCCCTTTCTATATAATGTAATGAGTTAAAATTCACAATATGTACTACAATTACATACAGGTCACTCAGCTTTCACCCTCTACCCTAAAATCAGAGGGTATACCCGTCTACCACTGTGTACAGCATCCAAAACAGTTTGTCATCATCTTTCCAGGTGCATCCTATTCAGGATTTGATACGGGTTTCAGTGTTTCCGAGAAAGTCAACCTTGCACCCGTTGACTGGTTGCCATATGGACAGCTGTCAGTTGAAATTTACAGTGAGTTGCATAGAAAAACATCAATCTCGTATGATAAAATGTTAATCGAGGGGGCCCGCTATGCCATCAAAACACGGATGCCAGGGGAGGATTCAAATGCATGTGGAAAGGATGGTTGGTTTACAAGAGCTCTTAAGGTAAATCATAGGAAAAGTTAGCCTTATTCAGGGACCAAAAGTGTAAATTACTTTATGAATTTCAAAGTACAATAGGAAGAAATAAAATTACGTGTTTGTTTCTATGGAACAGTCGCGGGTCAAGCGTGAAGGCTTCAAGAGGGAGTTGCTATGCAACGCATCACAGTCACGTAGGATGGAAGAAGGTTTTAGTTGTTTGGTGAAACAGGAATGCATCGTGTGCTTTAGTGACTTGTACCTTTCAGCTACTGGTTGTACATGCTCGCCTGAAAAGTACTCTTGTCTTGAACATTCAAAGCAGCTGTGTACATGTCCATGGAGTTCAAGGTTTTTTCTTTTTCGCGATGACATCCGCGACTTGAATAGAATAATAGAGGCTTTAGAAGGAAAGTGAACGTCTGACTATTATTTTAAGGTGTTAAATTATTATTAAATCGTATGAAATATTGTATCCTTGCATGCATTGTATCTTTTTTTGTTGTATAAATTATATTTTAGTGAAGCTTTTGGTGATTTGTAATGTTGATGTCAGTGTATGATCTTTAATATAGTATCTCAACAACGTAACAACTGAGGTCCTGGTTCCGACTTTTAAAAAGAAATGATTATATTTAATGTAAAAAAGGGGGAAGTTGAGTAGTCTAACCATTATTTTGGTTGTTTGTAAGAAAATAACATTTTTTTTTTGCAAATTGACCACTTGGTCCATAATGGGTTGTTACGGACATGATTTCAAATTCGGTTAAACGGGTACATACCATCTAACCTGTTTGTACTACACTTTGACATTCCTTGTTTCGGATTGCCGTACATCTCATTTTGGATACATCTATATTTGAAAATGTCTTCCGATAGCAGTGAAGAAATGCACTTTTTATTTGTAAGTTTCAAATTTGTTTCTAATTAAATCAATTTATTTTAGATTATAAGTTAAAATTTTTTTAGTTTATATAATTATATAGGTATTATAGAATTTTCTGTGAATTTTAATCGTGTTAAGGCAATTATAGGATTACATGGACTTATCTATTTATACTACATGATCAGGGCCGATCCTAGCCAATTTGAGGTCCGAGACGAAATAGAAGATGAAGCCCTTGAAATTACATAATTTTATAATCAAATGATTTCATGTACTAATTCACTAAAATGTACAATTATTTGATGTTGCTACTGCTTAAAAAAGAAACTTCATCGATGAATGCATGTTTGAAGACTTTCAAGTTTTGATAAATATATCTTTCTCGATGCATAACATAGCTATGTCATGTTCATAAATTTTCATTAGGCAAAAAAAGTGAACAAAGCCACTATATTTGTACCACATTAGAGATATACCTAATCGAGGAGGCAAGCCATAAGACACATCGACAATTTGAGATTGCAATACAATAAAAAAAAAGTCTCTAAAAAGATTTTTAAACGAAAAAGAAAGTTGATTATGTTTTACATCTGGCTGTTGAACTTTATATTAAAATTGTTACCATAGTAATACCAAATTAAATATGAATACAAAAATTTGATTTCTACAATGAAATTAGCAAACAGGATAGAAATTAAAAAATAAACAAATAAATAAAAAAAATGAGAAGGGAATCGCTTGCGTCATTTTGAGAGCC
This sequence comes from Lactuca saligna, assembly GCF_052625555.1. Taxonomy (NCBI): domain Eukaryota; kingdom Viridiplantae; phylum Streptophyta; class Magnoliopsida; order Asterales; family Asteraceae; genus Lactuca; species Lactuca saligna. Next base: position 71,840,857 of record NC_136424.1, on the reverse strand, counting down.
ACAAACAACCTTTAATAATTAATAAGTAAAAAATATATAAAAAAAATCAAAACATATTTCTTGATAACTGAGAAGTTGTTTGCGTGGGAGGCACACAACATTTAATAGATTATTAAGTAAAATATACTATTAAAAATTTAAAAGATGCATTTCGCAAGGGTCGAATCGGGCATCTACAACTTCAATTACTACCAATCTACCATCTCAACTACAAGCGCAATATGCTTTTTTAGCCGCATATTATATTTTATATCATAAAAATCGTATATATATATATATATATATATATATATATATATATATATATATACACACACACACACACACACACACACACACATTAATTGTAAATTTTAGGGGTCCCGAGATTTAGCGAGGCTCGGGGCGGTCGCCCAGGTTGCCCATGCCCTAGGGCCGGCTCTGTACATGATACATCATTATCAAAACCCCTAATTTTCGCTAGTCCGAAATGTGTCTTAAATCCGAGTGTGGCTAACCTTACGCACGTGCTCAATAACTTACTTCACCAATTAAGTAATGAAGATGTGGTGGGAGTCTCACTACTGTATATGCTAGAGCAATGAGTTTTGGGGAGATACCCTCGACATCCGGTTACTAGCGAACATATGGCACTCGTCTCTAATTTACCGGTATACAATTTTTTACCCACATTATATCAAAATGATACATATACTTATTAAGTGTATTTTTTGACATGGGTACCCATGTGGTAGATTGATATGAGATTTCACTTACAAACAGATGCGTACTGTGTTTGACAAGATTGAGGACCTTTTGAACCCAAATGTGCCAAGAATCGGCAGTAGACACATATATACTCTGCATAGATTTTTCTATGCATTTAAGGTATGTACATTATGTTTAATAAGAGTTTTTTAAACAAGTATTGTAACTTTGTTAACTTGGTAAGTTGTTTGTCATCTTAATTTTGTAGATTTAGATCTTAGAGAGATTTCCGAACAATAGTATTTCTGGTTCCCCCATACCGAGTGTTATCCCTCAACCCCAAGAACCCTAGGTAATTTTCGAAAATCATAAAATAGGGTTTAGGATTACATACCTTAATTGTTATTGTAGTAAATAACGATGATTCATTCTTAAAGATCTCTTGGAAGCAAGCACCACAAGTATTGTGCCTCTAATGGAATCACACCCAAACTAGCAAGAGATTTGTAACGCTTGTAGATCCGGACTAGTCAATTTAGAGATAATAGGGGTCGAAAACGAATTTTCGACAAAAGATTATTTAGAATAAATAATCTTAACCAAGTTGTAGAATATGTCTCAAGGGTTCTGTACATATAAAGAGCGTCGGAATCCGAGTTATAACGAAGAAGTTATGACCCGTACAAGTTTTGCGACGGAAGCGGCACGACACCGGGGAGACGTAAATAGTGAATTTATGATAGAGAGACTTTTAGCCTTAGTGATCTAAATGAAATTCATAGAATATGTTAACCTGAGAGCATCCATAAAAAGAACGCCCAAATCTGATTTCGTATGAGGAAGTTATGATTTTTCTAAGATTTGGCTTAGCAGTGCATGACCCGAAACTCGAATTTTAGTTCGAGAGATTTTTGGCTTACACAACCTAAATGAGACTTGAAGATCTCATTAATAGGAACTCAACGGTAAAAAGAAAGATGAAAACGGAGTCTGTATGAAGGAGTTACGAATTTTTCGCGGTCATTTAACAGTCTAATCTTTTCGTACTGTTAAATTTAAGATGGGCCAAGAATTAGCCGACGGAGTCAAAATGAAAGTTGTAGATCTTATTTTTAACTACGCGTGGATATAAATAATGTCAAAACGGAACTTGTATGTGAAAGTTACGGATTTTAGAAGTCGGAAGTGTGCTGTGCGAAAATGGGTGATGTGGAACAATCTTGGGCATTGCTTTCTCCCCAAGTCTTGCCACCAGATGGTGACATGTGGCACCAAGTTCAGCCATATTTCACCCTATAAATAGAACCCCTCTCACCCTCATTTTCTTCACACATTTCCCATTCTTTCTTCTCTTTACTCTCTCTCTCTCTTTAGAACCTCTCTCTAGCCCCGAAACCACCCGAAAAGCCTAGGGAACCTCCCTAGCACGAGGCGGAAGCCCCGGAGAGCTCGACGGCTCCGAAAGAAGAGCTTTTCCGCTCGGGAACGCTGCTCCAAGCAAATCCCGGTTTTCTATAAAACCCGCTGTAAGTAAGCTACGCCTACGCTATTTTTAATATAACTTTTATTTAATTATAGTAACGTTATTAGGAACTTATAATAAGTACTTGAGCTATTATTATGGGTTATATAAGTATTGTTTAACTCTTATATAATAGTAATAATAGCTAGACTATTAATTAGTATCAGTGAATAATAGACTAAAATCTAGTGGTAATAATAATAGGTTTCGTCGAAGAAAATTATTTTTAAGAAGCCAAGCATTGTCTGAGTTTGGAATCACCACCTTTTCAAGTGAGTGCATAGTTACTTTCATCTTACACATAGATATGAAGTATTTTATATAAATTACGTGCTATGTGTGCATATTATTTGAATACTTGTTGTCTATGCTGGATGAACGATTTTATACATGTTTTAAAAATTTAAACGGTATATTTATTTTATATCTACAAATATTTTGCGGATGAAACATGGGTAGATGAAATAGTTGGTGTGTGATGAAATAAAATGATGAGAGATAGGTGATGATAGAAAGGTGATGATAATTACGTAAATAGATGATGAAGAATAGGTGATGTAGGATGAAAGGAGATACCTTAACATTAACCGACAATGTGGCGATGTGGTCATCTACCAGAGTATAGATGGCGACCACAGACTATTCTAGACAACCCCCGTGGAAACACCAGCAGGCCCATAACCTGTAGGTGATGAATTACGAGTTCCGATGATGTTGTAACTACGTATTCATGCGATGATACTCTAACCCCTTACTATGAATTATGAGTTCAGGCGATGTTGTAACTACGTATTCATGTGATGATGCCCTAACCCTTGTTGGGCACGTATTGAGGGAGTAATCCCTGAATCAATACTGTCTATGCGATGTAGGAGATGATCCTTAGGGAGAGTCCTTAGGAACAAACATATAAGGAAATGCGATGTAAGGAGATGAGAGGTAAATATGGTAGGAGACGATCCTTAGGATAAATCCTTAGGGAAGGTACTTAGGAATAAAGAAGATAATGAGGATGGGTAATCGGGTTAATTGTTTGATGATTAAACATAATAATTATATTATTGTGGGTTGAAAACCCTAAGTACTCACCAGGTTTCCCAACCTGACTCACTTAGTTTACTTGTATCACAGGTGACGATGTGAAGTTACATTACACTGAGAGATTAAGGAGATATAGATCACTAGTGTAAATGAATGTAAGTTCTGTTTATGCTTATGTTTCTATATTGCCGATAACATCCCAAATGTTTTAAAATGAATAAAAATACATTTCTTCGGAAATGCTTTGATAATGAAATTATCATGTTTTTCTGGGAACAAATTTCGCAATGTTTTTATTAGAAGAGATACTCTAATTTTTATAAAGCATAAACAAAATCGGTCTTTTCTGGCCGTGAAAATAGGGATGTCACACTTGCTATCAGAGCATTAGTTTAAGCGAACTAGGAATTTGTAGGATTTCTAGACTTAAACTTAGAATGCTAAGCAATGACTGTGAGATGTGAGCACTAGCTTATTTTAGCACATAAAAATGCTTTTATGTGCTAAATGCTTTATGTGTTCGGGTTTCTAAACGTTTAATTACGGTATTAGAACTCACATATAAATTTTCGGAGAGATAAGGGGATTATACGTCAATCATAATTAAAATCTTTCCTATCTTAATTCTCGTCATTACACACCGACCATATGATTTGGTGTATAGATCGAATTGACAAGAACCCGAAGTGGAGTCAGGAACGCGAATGGAAAATATGAATCAACAACCCCCAATGGTTGAATAAATACCTGTTGTAGTAACTGCACCCGAGCCAATCACCATGGACGGGGTACAAGCGATGATCCAAATGATGTTGGATCGTCAAATGGAGGAAACAAGGCGTTTACTTCAACAAAATCGAGAGGAACTTACGATGCCTATTAAACAAATCGAGTTGAATGAGGGGCAGTCAGAAGGAGGGAACTACAGTGGGACGGTTGGTCAAGATAACCCACCGATAGTTAGACGAAACAATCAGGATGAAGGAAATGATGAATGTGGATGAAAGTACAAGGATTTCATGGCATCCAAACCCCCGAGTCTTTCTGGAAGCCCATCACCGGTGGAAGTTATGGACTGGATCTATGAGATGGATACAATGTTTGAGAGTTGCGAGTGTAGCAACAAACAAAAGACCGTCCTTGCGGTCCCTCTGTTAAAGTTTGGAGTACTGAGTTGGTGGAAGATACTAGCTAACATGATGCCCAAGGGAGAAGAAAGCAAGATGTCTTGGGAAGATTTCCTAGTGCAATAAAAGATGCAGTACTGCTCTGAGCAGCATCTTCTGGAGATCAACAATGAATTCCAGAATCTAAAGAAGGGGAGGATGAGTGTCACCGAGTATGCTGCAAGTTGTACGGAGAAGATGAAGCTCGTTCCTTATCTAGTTCCAACTGAGCTCTCCAAGGTCAACAAGTTTGCCCACAGATTATGAATGGACTTTGGTCCAATGGTCAAGCAAGCAACCACTCTGAAAGCCGCCATCTAGGATGCTAAGAATGTGGAAACCCAGATAAGATAAAAGGGTCTGGAGAGAGCTGAAGTTTACGAGAAAAGGAAGCATGAAGGATCTTCAAGGTCCAACAAGGAGAGAAAATTCCCGAAGTCTGGAGGAGGAGGAGGTGAAGCAAGATGGTGTGAGAAGTGCAAGAAGAAGCACTTTGGAAGATGCGATAGAGAAGTGACGTGCTATAAGTATGGTAGGACCGGTCACTATTCGAGAGATTGTACATTCGACAACAACAAGTGCTACGAATGTGGAAATGATGGGCATATTTCGAAGAACTGTCCAAAGAAGAACGGAGCTGCAAGGCAAAATGCACCGCTAAAGCCAAAAGCAAAAGCATTACAAATGATCCTTGACAAAGTAGATGGCAATGCAATGAATCAGGAGTGATGATGGATATCTGAGGATCAAGTTATTAAGAAGCCATGTGGATTGTATCAGGAGGTGTAGCCTATTAGAGGCATAATATAGGTTGAGCTTGAACACCTATGTAATCGTTTCAAGGAATAATATAAAACCTTCGTTTTGTTATCTGATGTGTCAAATTGTTATGTGATTTTTTATGGTTAATTGGAAAACTGCGAGACAATACTTAAGACGACTATGAGTAGGTGTGAAAGGTAGTAGATGTATATACTACCGGAAGCACATGACTCACGCTTGGATAAGGGAAAGTCATAAGGTTACCAAGAAGCTAGTAATTGATTTCGTTTTATTCAAGTATGTTGTTACCATCGTTTCGGTAATGACTAAGAATATGATTGTTATTTCGACCCTAATATCATATCTAGTTGAGTCCGACTACGATGAGTATGTTACGTGGTTCAGAGAACCAAGTTTGATGTAGCATCTGACTTAAGTAGGAAGATTGAAATAAATGATAATCAAAGCGATCGGTAGAGGTATCGCGATAGTTGCGTGTAGCTAGAAACACTACCTTTTAATATGTGATTAGAACATGAAGGAAGGTATAGTCTGTTCTGGAATTTGACTCTAAAAGACCTGAGTCCAAGCAATGCATCATACGATGAGAGGTCAGTAGAACATGACCCGTTGGTGTATTATGATAATCGAAGGAAGAAACTTATCTCAAGTTTGTTAAAGAAAGAGTCTCCAATAAATATCGAGATTGCAACATAAAGATTATGATTGGAAATCTAACATGAGATAGAGTGCGGGTCCAAGATCGGGCACCGCCTGCAGTCAGGAAGTCTTAGAGTTAGATACTCGTTCGAAGAAACATGAAAGTTACGGTTATTACTTAGGATGAAGAGATAACGTATGAAGTCATCATGTGAGCACTATTTCGTTGATGATTCCGGGACGTAATCATCCTAAGGGGGAGATAATTATAACGCCCGCAGATTCGGGCTTGTCAAATTTAGAGATAATAGGGGTCGAAAACGATTTTTTTGACAAAGATTATTTAGAAAAAATAATCTTAAACAAGTTGTAGAATATGTCTCAAGGGTTCCATACATATAAAGAGCGCCGAAATCCGAGTTATAACGAAGAAGTTATGACCGGTCGAAGTTTCGCGACGGAACCGACACGGCACCGGGGAGAGTGAATTTTTGATAGAGCGACTTTTTGTCTTAGTTATCTAAATTAAATTCATAGAATATGTTAACCTGAGAGCGTTCATAAAAAGAAAGCCCAAATCTGACTTCGTATGAGGAAGTTATGATTTTTCTAAGATCTGGCTTAGCAGTGCACAACCCGAAACTTGAATTTTAGTTCGAGCGGTTTTTGGCTTATGCGAACTAAATGAGATTTGAAGATCTCATTAATAGGAACTCAACGGTAAAAATACAGACGAAAACGGAGTCTGTATGAAGGAGTTACGAATTTTTCACGGTCATTTAACAGTCTAATCTTCTCGTACTATTAAATTTAAGATCAGTCGAGAATTAGCCGATGGAGTCAAAATTAAAGTTGTAGATCTTATTTTTACCTACGCATGGGTATAAATAACGTCAAAAACGGAGCTCGTATGTGAAAGTTACAGATTTTAGAAGTCGGAAGTGTGCTGTGCGCAAATGGGTGACGTGGCACAATCTTGGCCATTGCTTTCTCCCCAAGTCTTGCCACCAGATGGTGACATGTGCCACCTAATCCAATAGTCTCACACTTGGATAAGTCTGTAACTATAACTGTCAGTATAACTTCTGAATTGGTCAGCAAATTGTAGCTTCCAAAAGCCGCTGCCAAACTCTGACCCAGTCAATTACGTGTCCTAAGATAAGTGATCATATAATCCTCCTTTCTGCAAGATATCATTCAGACATGAGACATGGAATAGAATCAATCTCATTTTCCAAGCAAGATGTATAACACCCTTGACAATCTACAATCTAGTTCATGATAGTCTGAATTCACTACTTCTAAACGTATGACCGATGGTGGAATTTGAATATTCATATTATTTGGGAAATAAAGCAAGCAAGATGAAACACAAGAATAAACAATTGACAAAATGTAGTAAACAAACTCATAAACAATTCTCTATTATTGAATTACCAGAAGTAAATTACATTTACTTTGCTACAAGTTTCAAACTAACTATCTAACTACTAAAACTAATATCATCTCTCAGACCAATGCTACTAGCATGTTGACTGTGCTTGAACCTATTCAGAGTCTTCGTTAAAGGATCTGCAAGATTCTTTTTTGATGATACCCTCTTCGCGATGAGATGACCTTCTACCCTATGTCTGATGTAATGGTACTGATATGTGCATATCTACATATATATATATATATATATATATATATATATTACATCATATCTTAATATTATTAGCTATATTTATGCTTATTATAGAATAAAAGGTACTTATTATGTTTAATATTTGTTATGTAGCGTAAAAGGCATTCTCGAAAGCAAGATGGAAGCTGGAAGCAGGAATGAAGAGCTTAGGCAAGAAGAAGACACAAGAAGGATGTCGCTGGATCTCGATAACCACGACATGGTGATCCCACCACGATGTGGTGAATGGAATCTTCGCGATTCTTGGCGCTGACTTGGAGAATATGGGATATACATGAAGACCACAACGTGGTGCCTTTACCACATTGTGGTGGCCAGATTTTAGGAAAGTATATATATCCGAACATTATGACGAATTGGGGGACTTGGAGGTGACTTTTCGGAGAAGTATTACAAAAAGCCTCTGGAAAACCCTTAGAAGAGGAGGAAATGATTGGAGCTCAAGAATTGAAGAGATCTAGACAAAAACATCATCAATTCATGCGGTTTGATAATGTTTAGCTTTATTCCTATTGATTTTTTTGTGTTTGATTACTGCCATGAATAGCTAATTTAGCAGTCTTTTGTTTAGTTAGATGAAACCCTAATAACTATGGTTTAGTTTATTAGTTTATGGATTTATAATAGTTGGTTTGGAGCTTGTGTTTGATTAACTTACCTAGCATGCTAAATTGTTTCTCTTTGTTGCTTTAATTCAAGTTAAGTGTAGCTTAGTGACCATTAAATTACATGAACTTGTTTACCTAGTGATTTACTGACCATTAAATTGCTAGAGCTAGGATTGACCGCATCTTAGTTAAGTGATAAAAGTAACAATTTAACTGTGTTGGAGAACATAATTGTGACCATAATTGTGTTTAAAAAATGTTACATAACCTAATTATAATTAATAACTAATTTTTTGTTTGCTTGTGTAGGACCTTACAAAGTAGTACATGAATTGGTGAAAATATTAGTAGATTTGACCACATTTCTAATTATAAATAAATTGGTAACCAACTTTATTAATCTATAAATAAGAGCTAACCATAGGACAAAGGTGGATTCGAAACTAAACGAAAGTGTTTTTAATATATTGATGACAACCATTTTTGTTGAGTGTTTAAGTTTGTCTGAACATGCAAAATCAGATAAAAACCTTTTTAATTATTGTTTGATTTTAGATTAATTTATAATAATTATTTTAGTTAATTAATTCCGTTCCCTATGTTCGATCCCAACTTACTTTACTATACTACAATCCGACTAGGTACACTGCCTAGGTGCGTTTTAGCTAGTTTAGTTCGTTAGGTTATACATTTAAAACTAGATATGTATATTTTTGCACACATCAGGTACTCTAATTCACACATTGAATCAGCCACTGTGTCGTGCTTGGATCTCTTCCAAGTTACTGCTCCACCATTCAGAGTGAACACCAAGCCTGACCGAGAATGGAAGTTTTCTCTATCCATCTGAAAGATGGCATCACTGTATCCACTTTCTCTCAATGTATCATTGCCACTAAGGACTAGAAGCATGTCCTTCGCACTTCGCAAATACTTGAGAATGTTTTTAACCATTGTCCAATGAGCTTTACTTGGATTTCCCTGATAATGATTGACCATGCTTAAGGAAAAGGACACATCATGGCGAGTACATGTCATATCGTACATGATCGAACCAATGGATGAAGCATAAGGTACTCGAATAATATAAGCTATCTCTTCATCTGTACTAGGGATTTGAGTCTTACTCAATTTGGTATTGCTCTGGATAGGTAGCTTTCCCTTCTTGGAATTTTCCACACTAAACCTTTTTAGTACTTTATCGAAGTATGTACTTTGACTAAGTCCAATTAGTCTCCTCTTCCTGTCTCTGAAGATTCTTATCCCAAGAATATAGGCAGCTTCTTCAAGGTCTTTCATGAAAAAACACTTCCCAAGCCAATATTTAACTTATTGCAAAATTGGAATGTCATTTCCCATGAGTAGTGTGTCGTCGACATACAACACCAGAAAAGTTACTATACTCCCACTAGCCTTGATATACACACAATACCCATCTTCACTCCTAGAGTAATCAAACTCTTTGACTTTCTCATGGAATGAAATATTCTAACTGCGAGATCCTTGTTTCAATCCATAGATGGATTTCTCAAGTTTGCACACTCTATTTGGATAATTCACATCTATAAAGCTCTCTGGTTGACTTATGTAAGCATCTTCAGCCATCTTTTCGTTAAGGAAATCGGATTTGACAAATTTCATAGTCATAAAATGCAGCTATGGCGAGAATTATCCGAATAGATTTTATCTTGGCCACTGGTGAGAAGGTCTCATTATAGTTAACCCATGGGGTTTGAGTAAAACCCTTCGCAACCAGTCGAGCCTTGAAAGTGAGTACCTTTCCATCCATGTCGGTATTCTTCTTGAAAATCTATTTGCACCCAACTATCTTTTGACCTGGTACATTATAAACCAAATTCCAAACTTGGTTGTCATACATGGACTTGATCTTGCTGTCCATTGCCTCTTTCCATTTAGCAGCCTTAGGGTCTGTCATTGCTATCTTATAGTTAGCTGGCTCATCCAAATTTATCATTTTCCTATCACCGAAAAACGTGTCACCATCTGTAGTAATATAGAATCCATAGAACTCTGGTGGCATGCTAACTCTACTGGAACAACTAAGAGGTATTAATTTGTTTATCGGTTCAACAAGAACTTCTTCCTCTGGTTGAGTGCTAGTATCATCTAAGGTTCCTTCACTTGTTAACTCTTGAATTTCTTCAAGGTCAATGGTATTCTCACTGTCCTCTTTGAATATGAGCTCTCTCACTCGAAAGACTCCCCTTCGTGCTACAAAGACCACGTTCTCACTAGGTCTGTAGAATAAATATCCAAAGGACTGCTTTGGGTAACCAATAAAAATACACTTCTCACTTCTAGCTGCTATCTTATCATGAGTCTCTCGTCTCACAAAAGCTTCACAACCTTAAAATTTGATATGTGCTAACAAGGGACCTTTCCTTATCCACATATTGTGAGATGTTTTGGCAACCTTCTTTTTAAGGACAAGATTGAGGATGTGGGCGGCTGTATTTAAGCCATACCCCCAGAAGTGAATACGAAGAGAAGCACAACTCATCATGGAACAAACCGTGTCTAACAAGGTCCGATTAGACCTCTCAGCCACACCATTCAATTTATATACCATATATGCTATAATCATTAGTGAAAGTCGCACATAATCGATTAACATCCCTTGTGGATGATCTGAAGTCTCCACACACATCTGTGTATATGAGATCCAACAAACCTTCACTTGTTTCACAAGATCCAGTGAAAGGTGATTTTTTCATCTTTCCCAAAAGACAAGATTTTCATTTATCGTACGACCTTAGGTCAAATGATTCAAACACTCCATCCTTTTGGAGTTACGTGATGCGTTTATTGTTAATGTGTCCAAGAAAACAATGCCACAAGCATGTTTTTTCTACACCATTAGATGAATCAATATGAAACACATTATTGCTTAAATTATCAACACACATCATAGTTTCATACACACTATCACAAGGTAAATCTTCAAAATAAAAAACACCATTTTTATAAGCAGAAATAGAACCATTCAAATCATTAAATGAATATCAAAACCCTTGTCTGAACAATGCATGAAAAGATATAATGTTTCTTGTCACTTCTTACGAGTTGCAACAATTTATTAAATCTAAGCTAACACCATTACAAAGCACGAGACTATAAACTCCAATCTTGGTAATAGGATAAGATCACCTATTCCCCATGATCAATTTCATTATACTGTGCTCCACCTCCTCACTTCTTCTTATCCCTTGAAAATCAGAACAAATGTGAAATCCACATCCTGCATCAAGGACCCAAGAACGAGAATATGATGAGTTATTAGATGAAATAGTGTATATACCTGCAGAAGTTGGCTTTACTTTTCCATCTTTGATATCTTGCAGATACTTCGAGAAGCTTCTTTTCTAATGCTCCTTGTCATTGTAGTAAAAACAAATAGCCTCTTTGGGATTAGAAGAGGGTGGATGATCAGAACTGGACTTTGCTTTAGGGCCACTACTAGATGACCCTGCATGTGACTTTCCTTTCTAGTTTTGCTTCGGAGGACCTTTCCTCTTTTTACCCTTTCCTTGTCTAATGGCTAGGACTGGAGCACTAGAAAGAGTGGAGGATATACCTTTTCCCTTCATTCCTATTTCAGCTGTGTGCAGAAGGTTGTGCAATGGAGCCATGGTGGTCTCACCGTTGTTCAGATGATATGTTAAAATGAACAGATCATAACAATTAGGTAAGAAGTTTAGGATTATGTCAATAGGCAACTCCTCATCAAAATTCACATTCATCCTAACAAGGTGCTCCACGTAACATTGCATTCTTTTCATGTGGCCATAGATATATTCTCCATCCTTCATCTTGCAGGACATGATGGACTTGACCACTTTTTCTTGACGAGCTCACTTATGTTACTTTTCCATAAGGTCCTTGCTCATCTCATAGGGCCAGTATCCCTCATAAAACCTCTGCAACTTAGGGGTCATAATGGCTACCATGATGTAAGCAACTTTCATCATATCATCATAATTTTTCTTGTAGGCAGCCAATTCTTCAGGAGTAACCTTCTGTTTATCAATTTCACTGAGTTCCTTTTCGAGAACATACTCCTTGTTTTAAAATCGAAGGGCCATTTTGATATTCCTCATCCAATCATTATAACTAGAACCATCCAATATGACTTTGGAGTAGATAGAGAGCAATGATAAGTTATAGTAGTTGGAGGGGGAGGACACAAAAACATCAGTTGGAGTAGACATCCGTAAAAGGAAGGTAGTTTTAGTTAGATAAGAATAATCCTTAATATAGAAACCCAAAATAAAATATTAAGGCTATGATCCAACTATATAATTCACAACTTAGAAAAGGGGTGCCGTAATCTAATTGTAAATTTTATAAAGGTAGGTAAATGACGATATATAAATTCCACTAATAGTAAATGAAATTAAGTGAAATGCCTTGGTCTTTGAGATTCATTGAAGCTATTGAATGACATGTTTAATCTCAAATTATGCTCTTGTATTTGTGAATGGGATACCGAGGATCACAAACAAGATGTGAATAACCATGCAAATGTGTTTGGTAGTCTCATTGTAATTTATCATCTCAATTGATGTGCTAGTAAACCACACATGATCCATCAACAATGATAATTTATAAGATACCCATTTGAACTCTTTATTAATCCCTATTAGTGTGCTGGTTAACTACACACGCTCCACTGTCGACTTATAAAGTGTGATGTGCAATTTTATGGGTTAGCATACTAATTCACATTTTTTTCCTAAAGTAACTAGATTTGGGATTTAAAAAAGGTTCTAGTACTTTTTAATAGCATTATACTTTTAATGAGCATTAGTTGTCCTATCAAATCCGTTCAGCTAACGACCCTCCACTAATCAAGGAAGCGGTGGGTGAGATTGAACATCCATTCAACTACCATTTTATAGGCAGTTTCCTTACCCCCCTATAAGCTAGCTTTATGAATGAGACGTACTAGCGATTTGACTGAATTAGTCTTATACATATAATAATTTTACATATAGTATAAGGTGTATTTTAAAACTTTTTCAAAATACTAGGCTTATTCTAATTAAAATTTTGAACTTAATAAACAATTAATTTAAATTAAAAAATAAACCAAATGATTTAATATTTATCTATTAATTAACAAATAATTAAATATATTAAATCAATTAAGAATTAATTAATTAAATTAATCAAATAATTTAATCCTAATCCTTACCCTCTAAATTTTCAAAAATTATGGGTATATGATGTATCCAATTTTATTATTATCCCTTTTAATCAAATTAAACTAAACAATTATAAAAAATGGGAAACTCTAACCATATAGCAATATTCGAAAACTTGGGGATGAAGGTTAGGGTTTCAAAACCCTAACCCTAATTTTGAAATCCAAGGGGATGGGTTAAGGTTTCGGAAAACCCTAACCCTAGTCGAAATTCTAAGTCTTTTATGGTTTAATTTCTATAAACCCTAATTGATCAAACTCAACAATCATAGCAATTCAATTGAAAACAAACCAAATCTCTCTGATACCACTGATGAGATTTTGGTAAAACAAATAAACTTAAAACCCTTAAGTTCACATGTAACCTAAAGGATCTATGTTTTCACTATTGAACCTATAACTACGAACATCAAATAGGAAACCCTAAGAACCCTAGGTAATTTTTGAAAATCATAAAATAGGGATTAGGATTAACTACCTTAATTGTTATTGTAGTAAATAACAATGATTCATTCTTGAAGATCTCTTGGAAGCAAGCACCACAAGTGTCGTGCCTCTAATAGAAGCAAGAGAATGACTTAGGAGAGAGGAGAGGGGAGACTTGAAATTTTGGCTATCTATATATGAGATGCGGTGGCCGAAAAATGAAGGCCTTAGGGTCCTTTATGTAGTGGTACAAGGAAGCCTCGGATAACCTAATTGGAATATAATAATAATATTTCAAATCGGTAATTATCAAACTCCTTATTTATCCACATTGGATATTCTATAAACCCTAGAATATCCTGCTAAAACCGTCCACCACCTTTGTGGAAGGTTCTAGAACCTTTTGCTCAACTAATGAATAATTGCACTTTAGACCCTACACTTTTAACTAATTCATTTAATCCCGAAATCAAATCCAATTAATTTTTGATTTATTATTAATTAAATAATACATTTTCTAATTAATATATTATTCTTATAATATATTAATAAACTATTATATTAATTTATTAATCGAATAAAAAATTAATCTCTCTCTCTAAAAGCATAATGTCTAATTGCTAGGTTTGAGGGCAACCCAAAAGGACCGTCACAGTTTCTGCTTGTGTGACTGATCCTTTGGCAATGGATACTGTAACGTTCGTAGATCCGGAGTAGTCACTTTAGAGACAATGAGCGTCAAAAATGATTTTTTGATAGAACATTATTTAGAATAAATAATCTTAACCAAGTTATAGTATATGCCACAAAGGTTCTGTACATATAAAGAACGCCGAAATCCGAGTTATAACGAAGTTATGACCCATCGAAGTTTTACGGCAAAACCAGCGCGACACCGGGAATCGTAAAAAAGTGAATTTACGACAAAATACTTTCTAGCCTTAGCGATCTAGATGAAAGTCGTAGTATACGTTAAATTGAGAGCGTGCATAAAAAGAACGTCCAAATTCGACTTCGTATGAGGAAATTATGATTTTTTTTAGATTTAGCATAGCAGTGCACAACCAAGAATTCGAATTTTAGATGGTCGATTTTCAACCAAAATAATCTAAAAGAGAAATAAAGATGTCGTTAATAGGAGTTAAAAGATAAAAAGACAGATGAAAACGGAGCTCGTATGCGAAAGATATGGACGAAGCTTAGTTTCTACTCTTCGAGCGGCGAATTCGATACAGTTTTGTAATTCCGAGATAGAATGAGAAATACCCAACGGTGTCTAAATGAAAGTTCTATTACTCATAAATACCAACACGTGGATAAATAACATCGATAACAAAGCTCGTATGCGAAAGATATGGACGAAGCTTAGTCTCTACTTTTCAAGCGCGACAAATTTGAATACAGTTTTATAAATCTGAGATACAATGAGAATTAGCCAATGGGGTCTAAATGAAAGTTGTAGTACTCGTAAATACCAACACGTGTATATAAATAACATAGAAAAAGGAGCTCATACGCGGAAGATACAGACGAAGCTTAGAGACTACTCTACGATAAAATCCTTATAAATAAAGGATGAATCCTTCATATTTTCTTCACACCATAACCTCTCTTTCTCTCTATAACTTCTAACTAGCCTCCTTAAACCCCTCCCAAGTCTAGGGAACCTCCCTAGCACGAGAAGGAAGCCCCGCAGCTCCCGACGGCTCCGAGAAGAAAAGCTTTCGGCTCGGAAACGCTGCTCCAGCGAAGCCGGCCGATTTTTTTAATAAAAACCAGTTGTTTCATCGAAGAAAATTATATTGTTAAGAAGCGAAGCACTATCTGAGTTTGGAATCATCACTTTAACAAGTGAGTGCATAGTTACTTTCATCTTACACATAGATATGAAGTATTTTATATAAATTACGTGCCATGTGTGCATATTATCTGGATACTTGCTGCCTATGCTGGATGAATGATTTTATACATGTTTTAAATGATTAAAACTATATATTTATTTTATATCTACAAATACATTGGGATAAAACATGGGTAGATGAAATAGTTGATGTGTGATGAAATAAAAGTATGAGAGATAGGTGATGATAATTAGGTGAGGATAGATAGGTGATGATGAATCGGTGATGTAGGATGAAAGATACTATAACGTTGTCCGGTAATTTGGAGATGTAGTCATCTACCAGAGTATAGATGGCGACCACGCACTAATCTAGACAACCCCATGGAAACACCAGCAGGCTCATAACCTGTAGGTGATGAATTACGAGTTCAGGCGATGTTGTAACTACGTATTCATGCGATGATACTCTGTCCCTACTATGAATTACGAGTTCAGGCGATGTTGTAACTACGTATTCATGCGATGATACCCTAACCCTTGTTAGGCACGTATTGAGGGAGTAATCCATGAATCAATAATGTCTATGCGATGTAGGCAATGATCCTTAGGGAGAGTCCTTATGAACAAACATATAAGGAAATGCGATGTAAGGAGATGAGAGGTAAATATGATGTAGGAGACGACCCTTAGGATAAATCGTTAGGGAAGGTACTTAGGAATAAAGAAGTTAATGGGGATGGGTAATTGGGTTAATTGTTTGATGATTAAACATAATAATTATATTATTGTGGGTTGAAAACCCTATGTACTCACTAGGTTTCCCAACCTGACCCACTCAGTTTACTTGTATCACAGGTGACGATGTGAAGTTACATTACACTGAGAGATTAAGGAGATATAGATCACTAGTGTAAATGAATGTAGTTTTGTTTATGCTTATGTTTCTGTATTGACGATGACATCCAAATGTTTTAAAAGGAATAAAAATACATTTCTTCGGAAATGCTCTGATAATGAAATTATCATGTTTTTCTACGAACAATTTCCGTAACGTTTTTATTGAAATAGATAATCTTATTTTTAAAGAATAAACAAAATCGATCTTTTCTGGCCGTGAAAATGGGGATGTCACATATACCTTTTTATGAATCAAACCTTCACCTTGGGATGGGATACGGTTACAGCTTTTAGGTCGTCTGACTTGTCGTTTGGGCATTAATGGTGGAAAACAACCATGACTTCATCTGGTTCTTCGTATCCAGGTTGAACTAGCACATGAAACACAATCTTTATATATGTTGATGGGTATGTTTCCATTGTGATGTACTATGACACCCGTGCATTGCATTATTGATATCTCACTTTCTTGAATACCGCCATAACATGAGTACAAGGTATACCTGAAAATTGCCATTTCCTACACGTACAATAACGAATTTCCAAGTTTACTATACCATTTTATTTGGTCAGTTACCTCATATATGCTTTGATCAATCTGGTATACCCGAAAAACAGATGATTTGTTGATCCTCCTGTCGATGAGCTTCTCAACATACTCAGTAACATCTTTTTTTGCTTTTAGCTATAACAAACATTTACATATAAGTTTTCATGCACAATAAATTACACTACAACTATCATTGAACTATTACAATATAGGCAAACACTTACCTCTAACATTACATCACTAGCACCACCATTGTTTCATAGTTTCTCGAAAGAAATCGATCAACATTGTGATCAGTTGTTTCTGTGCATCTCTTGATAATGCATTGACAGACTTGACACTGTTTGATGTCATGATATTGTACCGAACCATAGGGAAGCATGACCTTGCCCAACTCTCATTACCGATTCTATCTAGCCATGTCTAACAATCATCGTTTAGTGCATGATGTAGCCCACTCAAGCTTTCTTTGAAATCAGACTCTCGATAAATATTTGCAACCTCCCAAAACAAAATCTTTGTTCTCTCTTGCTTTCCAATCTTTTCTCTAATGTTCATTAACAAATGGTGATAACAGAGTCCGTGCATGCATTTGGGAACACAACTTGAATGACCATTTCAATTGAATTGGCTCTATCTGATATGATAGCCAAAGATGACATGTCCCCAATATATTCTTTGAGTCTTGATAAAAACCAAATCCATGACTCTCCACTTTTAATGTTGTTAACACCAAATGTAATAGGGAGAATTTGGTTATTACCATCCATGTCCACTGCTAGGAATTGTTGAATTAGGTGTCTAAGCCCATACTATAACTGGTATGTACTTGACCCGAGAGTAGCATGGTCCATTTGGGTTGCATTTCACCAAGACAATTTGATAGGACGGACTTTTGAGAAGAGGTTATTTATGATTTATTAATATATTATAAGTTCTAATATATTAATATGAAATTATATGATTTAATTAGTATTGATCAAGAATTAATTTGGAATTAATTTAGCTATAAAAAAAACTAATTAAATTAATGTGGACTAATTGTGTAAATTAATTATATATATGTTTTGGGCTTATGATACATGATAAACTAAGTTTATGGAAGAATCCACAAAGATTTAGCCCACTTGAATCATGGATTATGGATAGTAAGCCCAAGAGTATGGATTAGGGGTTACCCATGACTCTTGGATTCCTAACATATATATAGAACACCCCATAGCTAAAATTGTGACCTAATGTTCTAGTAGTTCATGGAGGCAATTTCTAGTGGAAGAAACTCTCTCAAAAGTCTTGCTTTGTCCAAGGTGTGTTGTGATTCCATTTGGGGCATTCACACTATTGGTGCTAAGTTATTAAAGGCCAAAACCTACAATCTACAAGAAAGAGGTAATTCTATTATTCAATTTTATGTTGTTTATGTCAATTGTATGCTAGTTGTAGGCTTAATGCTTTGGAAACAATATTGCATGTATAATTAGAGAAAACATAGATCCAAGGCATTTTGGGTTGTATATGCACCATAGGATGTTGTAGGATACCAAAACCCAACAATGGTATCGAATCCATGAGTTGTTTTCTATTATATTTTATGCAAATGTGTTATTCTTCAAAGCTGAAAAACTGTTTGACAGCCCTACTCGACGAGTCTAAGCTTGAACTCGACGAGTAGGATGAATTTTGTCATGGAATCGTCGAGTGCAGTAAGGGGCTCGGCGAGTTGGCTGTCCAGACAACAAATTTTCGAGTGTTTTGGCCTGTTTTGGATTACGATAATCACCACAAAATGTTTTTGTTCATAAAATTTGATTTTGTTACTATGGTAATGATTATCCTCATCCAAATAAAAGATAATTGTCATATTTTCAAGATTTGTATTAGTTTATAAGATAGACTAATTCTTGCAAATAGTTTGTAACATCCGGATTCCCAGGTATATTATTCTAATATTTTATTTTGGAAACTGTGAAGGAACTCGGTGAGTTGATGCTTAGACTCGCCGAGTAGGGTCGCGGATTATCATCGGCCGCAGGGTCGTACAGTAGCCTCGAGTGGCGTATGTTTTGTATGTGGTATTTTGGAGAACTCACTAACCATTTATGCTTACAGTTGTTGTGTTATGTGTTTCAGGTACTAGCAAGGACCGTGGAAATGCGTCGGCATGAATCGTACACACAGAGAGGAGATTTGATTTGTGATCTTGGGATATGTTTGATTTGATAACTATTGTGGAATACTTTTTGAGAATGTTATATATTTAAAATTTGGTGGTTGAAAAATGAAAAATGAAAAATGAAAAACTTGTTTTGAAAATCTCGTTGTTACAGAAAAAGGCAATAAGAAACCTAATTGTCTCAGAGTGAAGGTTGCCAGAAGGTGGACGATGCATACCGGAGAACGACAACATCGCAAGCGCTGACCTATGAGTCTAGGAAAAGACAAAGAGATGTATTCAGTCGTCTCACAACACCTCTCCCACAGAAGGAAAACACACCGACCTACAGATGAATAAGCCAGAGTATAAAGCTAAAATCGCAAAGCAAAAAAGTGCCTACTCACGGGCAAGGGCACTAGCCAGGCACTCAATCGATGGTCGGGTCGTGACCAGCCAGAGAGCGATTTGAAATTCAAATTACATTTTGGCCAATGGAGAGTATGAACCAACACCTTGTGGAATGAAGGAAATAGGCACCAGAGGCACCAAAGCTAGAGGCGGAATACCTATCCTCCTGCTACACATGTTTTCCTATGGGAGAAAACAAACAGGTGTTCCTGATGCACCAAACGGCATCCCAAGCGATGATGTGAGATGCAAGATGGATAGGTGCGCCAGAAAGCGTGGGTGGTACCCTCACCAAGCCAAAGGAAGGTAGTTCCCATGTTTGCATCTCACACTGTGTTGAGAATAAAGGAAAGTTCAAGCACCTCCAGAGCATCCACAACAAAATTCATCTTTCTCACACTGGGAAATGTTGGCGGAAACACAAGGAAACCCTAACCTATCAAGAAGCACTTGTAGCAGATGTGACACAGTTGCAATGAGATAGCCATAGTAGAGCGCTCAATCATAAATAAAGTGGAGGCCTAGAAAAAGGAGTATGGTAAAACTCCGTACAGGATAACCATACTCCAAGCACCGAAGCAAAAACCGGGCATACGCCCTGACATTTAGACATTCAGGGTCTATTGCCTCACGTTTTTCTTTTTGTCTCTAGAAATAATATATTTTCATTTTGAAATACCCTTCCAGAATTCTATATTGCAAAAACACAAAGTATAGAGGTTGTGCATATTTTCCAAGTAGCAAAAACGGCTGATCACCTATGCTACTTGAGCAAAATCTATATAAGGATCCAACCGTAGGTCTCAAAAGAGTCATAATCTTTACCTACAATGTGACAATAACATCTTAGAGATGAGAATATATAAATCCCAATTAACGGCACAGAACAAGGGGTTCTCAAATATTTATAACCTTTCCCCTAATAATCCAACAATAAAAGGTCTTGAGGTGATGATCTCGGCCAATGTACTAACAGCTAGACCATACAGTACAGTCCACAGAAGTGACTAACATTTCACAGCTTAACACAATAACTAAGCATATAATTCAACGGAGCATAGCTCAATAGTAGCAGCTATGTGATGCCTAAAGCACACATTAGCCGATTAACACAAACCCTAGAACAAGTGAGTGTGCAGAAACGAATTGTAGTGGAATAACCTGTCCTTAAAGGTACCACATGCCAATTCAACATATGTGTATACATACAAAAAGAAAGTAGAAGAGAACACTTCCATGCCAAGTACAAAACAAAATGCAAAGTTTATGGTTATTAATGAGCAACATTTTTTTACTATACACATAGTACATAGAAAGGCAACTACATTACACATTGGACAAAAGGGCAAAACACAAATCAACCCTCGAAATATGAGGAAGAACCTCCTGGATTCGGCCTGCAACAAAACTAGAGGAAGCCGTCATAATACAGCTTCCCAAAGCGAAAGAGTCCTGCGAAATCCATATCAGCAAGGGACGATAGGGTGACATCCACCTCTTCAGCCCTCCTCACAACACGGCCAGGATTTGGGACTTCAGGTTCTCCGAACTGGTGGAATAACCACCTAGTTGCTTCCCCTTTTCAAACCCAAGGGCCTCACGTGCCTCACGAACACCCTGGATCCGGTTGTCAAATTCCGCACTCTCGATGACTTTATCAATTACGCAAACCACTCCTTTCTCTAGCATCCATTGCAAACCACCTCGAGCAACTGCACCATCAACATGAGCACGAGCCAGGTGATGTTGGCACCTGGGAAACTCACTCTCCAGTACACCTTTCTCCTGAATAAGAGAAATCACTTGGTCTTCAAGTCGCTATGATCAGTCCTCCAAAGTGGCCACATGATCCTCCAAAGCGGCCTTTTAGCACACCACAATACAATTCTGCTCAGACAGGGCTCGACGTTCAGCCTCTGAATCACGAACTTCCTCTCTCATGCCCGCCAAGGCACCTTGCAATACTTACAACTACCTATCATTTTCACTGGCACCACAAACCCGGTCGGCGGCTGCAACCATAAGGGGCAGAAGTATGAGTCACGACATAACAAAGGTCACTAGCCATGCGAGCACTTAATTGACCCGCAAGCGAACTTATTGTAGCAGCGGGATGAGCACATCTACTCCACTCCTGGGCGACAGTGGCTTCCGATAGTAAGGAATCTCTAGTAATCGCCCAGCCTGGAACATAGGCCTCGAAATATAGGGAGTGAGACAAATTTCCTATTTTGTCAACCAGGGAAGGCTTCTTGCGCTAGAACGAATCTCCAGGCGTACTCGACGCACCCCAGACATAGAGCCAGAATCAAGATTAACCAAGGGTGAACCAGCATATGGTGAGGGTGACGCCTACGAAGAATTAGGAACCACTCTTATCTCTTTCTGTTCAAGAACATAAAACCGATCACCAAGAATACCACTGATACCGCCAAGAAGCTTGGCCACAGATACAATCCTATGTGCTTTACGAGGATGAAGACCCACATCATCAGATGCTATCTACTCGTCTGATGACGACACCACGTGCAGACTCCGCCTTTTCCGAATAAGAGCATTACCTTTTCCTACCTGTACCACCACAAACAATCCAGAAGGAGTAGGAGCCAGCAAACGAACTGGGGAAATGACCCTAACGGTTGGCCGGGAAGGCAAAGCAGGTCTGTTAGAACCAGCATTTCCCCCTTCCACCAAGAGCAATACAACAAAATCTAGAATGCGTCTTTCAGATACATGAGGGGGAAGAGCTTCTACAAGATCAATCTCCCCGTGATAGAGCCTACCCCGATAGTGACTGCGCAGGGCCATCTCTAGTGAAATCTCGACTTTAGCACCTGCACAAATAAAATTTGAATACAAGGACTCATAAGATACACTGTTCCTACCCCATTTTTCCTTTTCAAAAAAGGGGGGGGGGGGAGGGGGAGGAGTAGATGGAGACGAGTGTATACTGCATCTCACGACGTATAATTGCGTCATCTTCCAACGAGCTCGCCAGGCAGCACTCATACTAGCTGCAGCAAGAACGGAATCTTCCAAATTCTCCCCAACAGCAGTAATGTTTCGTAGTCGTTTGCCAAGAGTTAGTTTGCTCCCGAATAGTTTGGGAAGGCGGTCAGGATAGTCTCGTGTTTTCAAAAACCGA
This sequence comes from Lactuca saligna, assembly GCF_052625555.1. Lineage (NCBI taxonomy): Eukaryota > Viridiplantae > Streptophyta > Magnoliopsida > Asterales > Asteraceae > Lactuca > Lactuca saligna. Next base: position 71,818,076 of record NC_136424.1, on the reverse strand, counting down.
CACCCTACAAGGTTCCGGTTAACCCAGAGCCATTGCCTTTGCCAAATTTTCTTCTGGGCGTCTTGTTTAGGGATTAACTGATGAATTCCTCACCTTTTTGCAAAAGTACAAACACTAGAATTCATAGTTGAACAAAACAAGTAACTGAAGACCCAGAAGGTGGGTACACAATGTAACGACCTAATTTTCAAAAGAAAAATTTTCATTTTAAATAGTCAAAACATCTCCAATAAACCATAAAATCTCGAGTACATTTGTTTTCAAATTCATAACATCAACACTATTATTCCAAACATTAGAGTGTCCCATAAAAAACGCCGAGAGAGAGAGAGAGAGTGCATGCCACGCCATCAAACCTTGTCCTTGCCCTTAGACTTAGATGTACCTGAAACAAATCTACAAATTGTAAGCTAATGCTTAGTGAGTTCCCCTGAGGATACCTCACACAATACACATAATCACATAATAATATTAGCTATAAAAGCTACATAAACCACATAAGCCATGCATACAACATATAGGGATGTTGTGGGCTCGTCCCCAGGGTCTTACTCCAGGATGCCATGGGCTCCCCACATGGTGTTACACCTAAGTGCCATGGGCTCTCCCATAGTATTTACTAGGAAAGCCGTAGGCTGTCCACATGGTCTTATATCTGTTGGGTTTTGAGCATTCTAACACTCCTAAGTGTACATGCAACCCTAAATACCTTGGATCTATGTTTTCTCTATTATACATGCAAATAAGAACATCCAAGGTATTATCCTAATCTAGCATACAAAACAATGAGTGTAACAAGATAGAATACATACCTCTTTGATGTAGAAAGTCTTCATGAAGCTTGAGTGCCTAGCCCCAATAGTGTGGAAGCCTCAAATGGAATCACAATCATCAAAACACTTAGAATAACTTGAGAGAGTTCTACACTTCATGAAATCGGCTAGCCCTCTTCTTCACTTTCTAATGTGATTCTAGTGGCCGATTTTTGACAAGAATAAGATCTTTATATAGTGTTACAATTAGGGTAAATCCTTAATTGTCATGGCTTTCCATTTCCTTGGATCCATGGGTTCAAATACACCATGGAGCATCCATGGACCATCCTATGGGTTTTAGCCCAACTTGATTATCCATGGAGCATTAGCCCACTATATAAGTATGGATGATTTACACAATCAACCCATATATTTAATTAGTCTTCTTTTGATCACTTAATTAATCCTAGATTAATTCTTGATCAATACTAATTAAATAATCTTATTATTCTTATTATTAATATACTAGAACTTATAATATATTAATAACCATAAGTGTCTTATTTCTCTCATTATAGTCTATCCAAGTGCATGATGGTATGCAACCCAAATGGACCATGCCGGGTCGGGTCAAGTCTTACCAATTATAGTTATGGACTTAGACATTAATCCAACAATATCTGGGTGCCATGGGCTCTCCCGTGCTCTTTAAAAGGAAAGCCATGGGCTCTCCGCATGGTCTTACATCCAAGTGTCATGGGCTCTCCCATGGTCTTCCAGACAAGCATACAACATATACAACTAGCACACTTCCTAACACATAACCAACTATCATGCCACATAATAGAACTTCAGCTAATGTATCACATATCATAAAATGGGTCGGCCTTGGTGCCTTTGACCCATTGGTATTGTCAGGAGACTCACCTCTCAAGAATGCTGAATTGAAAAGATAGAACCAGATAAGTCCCAATGCGTAGCTCCAACTCAACTGCCTATAACCAACATGTGATTAACTTGTCAAAATCTCGAGATACCATAAATACCCTTAAAGTAAAACTTGGTTAACCTTGGTCAAAGTCCAAGTCAACAGTCAAGGTCAATAATCCATGTTGACCCCAACTCATCGAGTGCATCCAACAACTCGTCAAGTTCCTTTAGAGTCCATACAACAAAAATCCTGAGTCAACTCGCCGAGTTACCTGAGTAACTCATTGAGTTCCTTAATGCTCAGAAGACCGAAAACTCATGTAGACCAAAAACTCTAATTCCTCATAGAAATCACTCTGAATCCAGAAAACAGGTAAACCCTACTCGACTCGTCGAGTTGGCTAAGTAACCCGTCGAGTCACTTCAGTTCTTTTTGTGTTCAGTCCTTTCTAGTGGGATCCAAGGCTCCAAACTACAGATCCAACCCCCTATGGTGTAGTTATCATGTAAATTTGCAAACTCTCGAATGGCTAAAATAATAAAGCTAGGGTTTATACAATATTTAGGACGTGAAAAAGGGCCTAGACTAGGTAAAGGAAGCAACTTTATGTCATGAAAGACCTAGAGGTGTCTAGATCTGGAACCATATCCTCATGACAAGTCCAAATCTGAGTATGACCCATTTTTGCACCAAAAGTGACCATATTGTTCCATAAGATGAGATCTAAGCAAATAGAGATCAAGGTAGCAACTTTTTGCCTCTAAATGGATGCTAACAATAGGTAGATGCCGAATCTAAAGTCCTCTCTTCACTTCAATATCTTCAACCTTCAAGTTTCCTTCCAAAAGGCACAAATTCACTCTCCAAAGCTATGACACACACACACACACTCAAGAAAGCACCAAAACGCGGCTAGGGTTTCTCTCTGGATAGATAGGACGATGAAGGAGGGCACAAATGACCCATAAGTTCCTTAAAGAGGGTATAAACCCCTGAAAATCAGCGTTTTCCTTTATAGCGCCTACTCGTTGAATTGGGGCCTTCCGACTCATCGGGTAGGTTCTAAGTCCCGTTCTCATATATGATCTCTACTCGACGATTTGGGCTCTTCAACTCGTCGAGTTCTAGCACTAAAACCCTAAAAACTTATAAAATTAAATGATACCTGGAACGGGCGTTACACGCAACCTAAAGATCGAAAAATCGGTTCAAAATCGATGATTTTATTAACAACGCTCGGGGTCAACTCGTCGATCGAAAATCCATAGTGGTCCACAATCATGTTGAAGAAACCAGATGTTAGTAAGCGTATTCCCGCTTCGAATAGAGGGATCGTGAATCCCACCTTCTCTTGAGGGGAATCGTAGATCGATACCCCCTTTACCACAAT